>NW_022900940.1:805641-823995 GCF_012274545.1 Fukomys damarensis | reverse complement strand
TCTGGGCTCCTGTCCCATGGAGAATTGTTTTTCATCTTTTCACTTTCAGGCTATGGGCTTCTTTTTGCACTAGGTGTGTTTCTTGTATACAACATATTATTGGATTTTGCTTCTTATTCCATTTTGCCAGTCTCTTTCTCTTGATTGGTGAGTTGAGGCCATTGACAATGCTGGTTATAACTGATATGTACTGACTTATTATTGACATGTTATTGGCCTTTTGTTGACTCTTTTTACTTTTTCACCTTCTCCTTTTAATTTCTTGCCTTGCCTATTTGATTTGCTCTGTTGGGCCTCATGGTGTTGTTGCCTTCATTGTCTTTTTCTAGGATCTTGTTTAGAATTGCTTGTAGTGCTGGTTTGGTATTCATGTAGTTTCTCAGGTGTTCTTTGTCGTGGAAGTGTCTTATTTCCCCATCCATTTTGAAAGAGAGTTTTGCTGGATACATCAGTCTAGGTTGGAGGTTGTTCTCTTTTAGTACTTGAAATATCTCATTCCAGGCTCTCCTTGCCCCAAGGGTTTGTGTTGAAAAGTCTGCTGTGATTCTGATGGGCTTTCCTTTGTATGTGATTTGTTTCTTTTCTCTTACTGCTTGTAGTATTTTGTTCTTCTGTTGGGTTTCTGGGATCTTGATTATTATATGTCTAGGTGTAGATTTTTTTTGATTGTAGCTAGTTGGGGTCCTATATGCCTCAGTTATCTGAATGTCAAATTCTTCCCCTCTGTTTGGGAAGTTTTCTGTCATTAATTCTGCGAACAGCTTTTTTAAGTCATTTGTATTTTCTCCTGCTACTTCATGTATTCCTATCAGTCTTATGTTATTCTTCTTTGCATCATCTAGGAGTTGTTGGATCGATTTCTCATGATCTCTTACTGTTTTTAAGAGACCTCTCTTTTCCTGGTCACTGACTGCAATCTTATCTTCTATATCTGAGAGTCTATCTTCACATTCTTTTATTCTGTTGTGTACACTTTCAATAGAGTGTTTAATCTCCTGGATATCTGTTTGAATCTGTTTTATGGATTCCATTTCTTTCCTATGTTGGGCGTTTATTTTTTCCATTTCTTTCTTATGCTGGGCCTTCATGGCTTCTATCATGGTCCTGAGCTCATCTATTTTTTTGTCAGTTTCTGCTCTAGAGTCTCGAATCACGACTTCCATTTTGCTCACTATCTCTGTGGTTATCTGGGAAATTATTTCTGTTTTGAATTTTTCTAGAGCCTGATTGATCTGTTTTGTTACTTCCTGTGCTTTGAGTTCAGGGTGTCCTGGTGGTTCACTATCGGCCTTTTCATCCTCATTTGCCCTACTGTTTGCCATTGGTGAACTGGAAGTCTGTCCTTGTGTCTTGCTTAAGTGTTTTCTCATTTTAATTTTTGTTGTCAGACTGTCCTTGGTTTAATCTCTGGATTATCACCCAAATCTTTCTGATATAGTTGCACCCTAGCTTCTGTGTCTCTAACGACCCACAGACATCCTCATCTTCATAACATCATAGAAAACAGCTCATCAAATCAACGGCAATGCTTTACCCCAACTGATACAATCAGCAACATTTTAAGATCAAGCACAACTTGGACACTGACCACCTGTGGTAGTCACTAGTCTATCACCCTTAAATCATTTGAATTAAATTGAAATCAAGAAGCAGTCCAGAACAGGTCTGCAGTGAACAAACTTTTCAATATAGTATATTTACCATTTAATGGCTCAGACAGAGCGAGGATGCAAGACCCCTGATCTCAGTTAGCTGATTGCTGAACCCCATGACGCTGAGTGACCTTGGGCTGCAAGGCCCAGATTGAGTTCCCCATCCTTCTGAATGGTTGAACTCCACAATGTTCTATTATAGGTTTCCCACGCCCTTTCTTTAAAGATGTTCAAAGTTGGGAACTCAGAAAAATACCCTTGATGACCACCTCTGTCTTTGCAGAGTGGGTCCAAGGACTTGCACAGTCAGGAGGTCTGAGAGTGTGGGCGGGGGGGCTTATGGGGGTTCAGGGGCGCCCACGCGGCTACCTTCCCGGCGCTTGAGCAATGACTGCTGGGTCGGGAGCAGGCGTGGTTCTCCTTCCTGCGGTGGATCTGGCCTGCCTATCTTCCCGGCGCTTGAGCGATGACCTCCATTGTGCTTTCTGAGATCAAAATAGGCCAAATGATCTTCCTGTCCAGTCTCTAGTCATGTGACCTCCTTTGGATGAATTTATTATTTATAACTAGTTCTCTCCCAGAGGGTTCTCCAAGAGTCTGTCTGCGTAGCAGAACTTTTCATACATTCCTGAAATCCACAGTGATTGTTCAATTCCATGTGTGTAGGAATCCCTAAAAATTATTGTTCGTTGATCAGTGATGTTCTGTCTTGGGCTTGGTACCTTCTTGGATAGCACAGAGGATCCCACCACTTCCTTATTTCTTCCAGAGTTGTGAGGTTTACCTCTAAGGCATAGTTATTTCTAACTGACCTTCATAGAAGACTTAACCACATTGTTTTTGGAACTTAGATGTGAGCAAAGGGCCATTTTCTTTGTGCTGAGCATCAGTGCCCTCTTAACAGCCTGTGAGTGGTCAAAGGGGAAACTCTCTGCCTTGCAGCCTGGAGCCTTAGGGAGATGTCACAGCTTGTGGTTTGTGTAATTCTATATGTTGGAGTGAATATTTGACCTAAACTAAAAATTATGGACAGTCTCCCCTTCTTTTCCTCTTTTCTTCTTGTTTTCTAGTTTCTGCTTGAGAACCACTTCAAAGAATCAGATGTGTTGGTGCCAGACGCTGTGCAGTTATTGTTAAAAGAATTTGGAAATCTAATTGAAAACAAACTTTGTTGAGCAAAGCAGATTGAGGCAAGTTCTTACTTTGAGGAAGAAGGGAATTCCAAGTTTTTCCTCTTTTTGGAGCTGATGTCTCAGAACACTTGTTCTGTGAGATGAATCATCTGTGAATTCTACATCTGGGAGTTATATATTGGGAAATGATATTCTTTTTAAATGCAGAGGGAACACAAAAGCTTAAAGTTACAGTGTAGTTGGAAAATTCTAGTCAGAGTTTTAAAAAATTAACATTGAGGTGAAATTAGCAGGGTGATCATGAGATCATGATACCGAAAATAGACATGCCTGTATTTGGAAAACTGTATGATTGCCATACTTATTGGGACCCTTGCCCTCTGTTTTGAGACAGATGTTATTTTAACACATGTTGTAAACATCAGCAGGTCAGAATCACTAGGTAAGGCAAACTTGTGTAAGAGTCTGAATTTATTTAAGCATTTGTTTTGAGCTCTTTAAGTAAGTTCAGGTCCTGTCCAGCAGTGAAAAGCCTAAAAGCAATGCAGTGTTTCAGGGGAGGTGATAGTGTGTGTTCATCTTCTGTGAAGCCCTTCGTTCCTGTGTCTGGATTTAAGCATTGTCGGGGTAGGATGAAGCTGAGATATTCTTACATGGCTCAGTGGTAAGGGTGGCAGCTCTGGAGCCTGGTTGCTTGTTGATCTTGGCACTCTACCTAGGTCCTCTCTGCCTCAGTTTCTTATGTAAAGTTAGGATAATTATAATGCCCACCTCACTAAACCTGTTATGAGGACAAAAACAAATAAAGAATTTTTAGAATAGGATGTGACACATGATGGAAGTGTGAGGAAGGTTGCTGTAGCAGTAATAATAGCAGACTATAGTTTTGCAGCAGGATAAATCTATATTATGATCATCTTAACCCTGTGAAAGGTATTACCCATCTCTTTTTTTGAGACAGGGACTCACTATGCAGTTAAGGCTGGCCTTGGACTCACTGTGTAGCCCAGGCTGGCCTTGAACCCATGGCGATCCTCCTGCCTCAGCCTCCTGAGTGTTGGAATCATAGGCATGTGTCACCGTGCCCAGCTCTATTTTATACATGCAGTCCAATGTGGTTGAATGACTTGCTCAGGGTCTAGCAATTTCTACCATTAGAACTCAGACCTACATCTATCTACACTACTGTATCTAGAAAAAATTCTAAAATACTTGTTCTTCTTGCCTTCTCTTCAAGTCTGGGAATTCCCAGAGGCTAGTAGTGGTCTTTCAACTTTTTGGTTGTTTGAAGCAAGTAGCACAGTCCTGGCTGTACAGCTGGTGCTCTATAAATGGCATCTTGGATGAGATTTTGAAGAGCATGTTTTTGCCCTGGTAGAATTGTATGCCAGAATCCATTTCTGGTTTGCATCTTTGGTGCAGGGGTAGTAGTATGCACATATGTCTTGCCATCTGTTGTTTATTGTTTCTGTTAGGTTGTGGTTTGTGTTCCTGTTCCATGTTTCTTTGGTTTCTGGAGCAACTGCGAATATTATATGCCTGGGGATCAAAAAAAGTAAACTATTTATAAACAGTAAAGTATCCTTGGGTTTGGAAAGTGTTTTTCTCAAATGTATGTATACTTGGTGGCTTTATTGTAATCTCACGGATGTATCATTAGGCAGTTTTCAGATCAAGGCACCGCTAGAAGATGGCGAGTCATAGTCCAGCCTTGTGTAACCAGCTCACAAACAGCCTTGGTGATAAGGCCCTGGTGTTAACCCTGACCCGAGTAGTGTATTTTTAACTCAAGAACATACAGACAGTTTAGCCTGCTGATGGCGTTTATACTCAGCCTGAGATCCTTGGCATGTCTTGGACTGGGCGGTACTGGGGGATGCATGTGGTCTTGGGAGAATACTATGGCCATCAATGACCTATTGCCTTCTCCCCTTTAAAAGGAGGAATTCAGCAGAATGATAAAAGGGGGAAACTGACAGATATTTTTATGCTACATTTTATATCAGACTTTTAAAAAGTGCTCTGTTATGCAGACTTTAGGGAGAGTAGAGAGCTTTTTACTCCTTTCTGCCCACCCCACCTCCACAGGCCCAGGGTGGGTGTCTTCGCAGAGATATAAATGGGAATGCATGACTCCTGCTGCTGACTGTTCGCTCACCTGACCAGCTTTATGGTGGCTTCTTACTGGGTTCTATCATTCCCTGTGACCACATGGGACTTTTTCAGACCGTTTTTACTGTTCATGTCTCCTGTGTACCTTGAATGCAGTTCCCTCTGTCTGAGAAAACTTCTTCCATCTTTATTTTGCAGGCTCCTAATCATCCATCTTAAATGTCTCTTCCCCTGAAACCATGGCTGACATTCACTGTAATTTGAATTTGAATCCGGAGGATTCTGTGGTACTTTAGACAGATGTTTTGGGTGATTATTCGATTATTATCGGGGTGTTCTATTAGTCTGTAAACTCCATGCAAGGTTTTTGTTTTTCTACAATCTAGTACAAAGCCTAGGATTCATAAAGTGCTCTGTACACATAGTGATACCGAAAAGAATACTGGCATTTATTCTATGTAGTCCTAAAAGTCCTATGGAAGTAGAGAAGTAGAATAATTCAGACCTCTCAGGACTCATCTATCTGTGCATTTCCTAATGTACTTTGTTTGATAGTTTCCTAGATCCCTTACCAAAATGCTGATGTTGAGAAACTTAACAGATGAAAAGGAAGAAGAAAACACAGAACTGATTTGATAGGTAGGCTATTTACCTGCCATATTGAAAACTGGCCATCTTTTTAGTCTCTCTGAATTTTGAGAAAGTGACTTTTAAATCCCATGCCCAAGTATTGTCATTAAATTCCTTTTTAGTGGAAGCCCTGCTTGGGACCTACCTCCCACATGGGGTCCCAGGTAACTGCTTCCCTGCCGGATCCCTTGTGGCTGTCCTTGGCAGGTGGGCCAGAGTTTGAAGCTCTCTCCTAAGTTGTATTTGGCCAGGGAGCCCACGGTGCATTTCCCAATTGTTGACATGGTCTCTCATCTGCTCTTTTACTGGAACCACACCGTGGAGTCTGGGGAAGGTTGCTGCTCACTTAGACCAAGGCTGTCTAGACACCTTTCCCTTGTGGTTATTTTGCTCAGTTTATGCTGAGCCCTCGCCAGCCAGCTTGTTTTGGTTGCTTAGGCTCTTAGTTACTTTGCTAAGACCTCTACTTTGACAGAGATGATGACCAGGCCAAGGTAATTTCTCTCCCTCTTTGATGCTGGCAGAGGGAATGAATCCTCTTTTTTGGCGGGGGTACTGGGGATCGAACTCAGGACCTTGCACTTGCTTACAAGGCAGGCAGCCGAGGCACTGAGCTAAATCCCCAGTCTGTCCTCTTTTTGACCAGAAGGAATTGTTAGAACACTTAGCACAGGTTACCATGCCCTCAGCAGACAGAGTCAAAATAATAACACAAATTTAGAGAAACTTCTACAAGGAAGCTTGAGGAAGATAGGCTTCTAAATCTGGCCCCTTTTCAAGTGGGCTACAGGTGTAAGACACCAGCCCCCCATATCATCCTAAAACATACAGGATCTGTGTTCTTGCAAAGGAGTATTGCTGGCCTGGCTCAGTGTGGGTCCCCTTGGGCCACTCTCCCAGAGATGCTAGTGGAGGACAGTTAGAAAGCTGCGTTTGGCCTGGTAAGCTTGGCCTTAGATGTCAATTTTAACACATTCTTGCCAGCTTTTGCACCACCAGTGGTACGTGCCTCACTAACCTATGCCACTGACAGTACAAGCCTCCTGATGGAAGTCATGTATGTATGTTGTAAGCATGTTAATTGGTTATTGTGGTCTCTAGGCTGTGATCCTACGGGGGGAGGCCTTTATACCTGGTGAGCTGGACTAGTTGAGGGAATAACTTTATGAGGAGGCTTTATGCCTTTAACCATTTTTACTTTCAATTTATGTGGTGATAAATGTTAGGCATTTATTGAATTGAGGAAATTACAAAAGAAAAATAACTGATCTCATCCAGTGACAAATACCACTTTGCCGGGTAGATTTCCAATAATGTCTGCAGTTAGATATCTGTTTCAAGATTCAGCTTACAGACTCAATATCATCAGTATTTTCACCAGGTTTAAACTTTTAAAAATATGGTTTAAGTCATAATTAAGTTTTCTGTGTGGTGTTAGGCATTTAAGCTTTTTCCCTCTTAACTTTGTTGAACATCCTTATGTACATGAATATTTGTACATTTCTTATTTCCTTAGGTTATTATCAAGTCTGGGTGGCTCTAGATAGGTAAATTCTTAAGATTTTTGATACTACTTCTCCTAAGAAAGGCTACCAGTTTACATGTGATCTTGTGCTTACTTTTTGCACAGCCTCACAAACAGATTTTGAAAGAATTTCTGTAACCATGTACCACCAGTTTAATACATGAAAATTACCTTGGATGCTTTTAATCTGTACTTCTTTGGATGGTGAGGCTGAAAACTTTTCATGGATTACTCACAGACATTTCCTTTTGACTTTTTTTATTTGTTGCTCAGGCCAATAAATTTTCTTGGTGTCTCAACTGTAGACTTCTGGCTTGAGCACAAATCCATATGTTTAGGGCTAGAGCTGGTGTGTTTCTGAGAGACCCTAGGAATAGTTAGGTAGAAAAACTAAGCTCCTAGGAAGCATGGTGTGAGTTTTGACATGAACCAGGACACGTTTTGTGTTCTTCTTTAACCTGGGTTGATTATGTGTTCTGTAGGGGGAATGTTGCTTAGGTTGGTGGAGTTCAGACTGCTTACAACCTTTGCAGAGCCAGCTCAACCTGCCTGTCCCCCAGCCACCCTATCTGTGGCTGGTGAGCCTGGTACCTACAGCTGGTAGAAATTGGAGCAGATTAGCATGGCCCAGAACCCTTCAGGAACAGCTTCCAGCAAATGGAAATTATTTTAAAACAAACTGATGTGGTTTTTCTGTCAAACCTATTTTGAGCATAAACAAGGTTGGATTGTGAGCTACTTCCCTTCTGCAGACAAGCCCATGTTTAGAATGTGGCTTTCAGCAAAGTAAATATGGTCTTGAAAGTGAATTGTCATTGTGTGTGTCTGATTGAAAAGTAAAAGCGCCTGAAGTGGTACTCTCACAGGCAGTTCTGATAGAGTATAAGATGTGCTTCTTATTTCTCTTCATGCCACAGGGATTGCTATTCCCTGTAAAGGTTTTAAAAGTGAGGAACCATTTATGTTGAAAGGATTAAGGGGAAAAAATTAGCAGGTCACTTTGTGGGGTGAGATAACCGTTTTCATTTTGCCCCTTTGCCATGTGAGACTATCAAAACATCATGTGAAATGCTTAACTCTGTGTGTGTGCGTGTAGGTACACATATCCTCCAGCCTGTTCATCTTTGAATTCTCTGGCAGGTTCAAGACAGTTCCCCCACCACAGGGACAAATGCCAGCTTTATTAAATTGACCACAGCCTCTCTAGAAGGTGAAACAATGCTTTTAATGTTCTGACTATATATTAATGAACAACCAGGCCAAGGGGCATTTGCCAAAAAAGCTACAAAGTGAAAAAGCCACCAATATCAGAGTGAACTTTACACTCTGAAAGTGTGAATGATGTTGGGTGAAAGGAGTTTATTGCACAAAGGGAGAAACTGGAATCTCTTTGATGTTGGATAGCATCCTGGCCCCAGTAGATTCTGGGGCTTCCCGGTTAACTACGTCTTTGCTGGTCAAGGCTGTGCTGTGGTGTGGTCCCTGCAGTGCAGAAGGACCTACTTTTGGCAATCAGGAAGTAGCCTGTAGCCTATTACAGGGGCAGCTATTGGCTGTTTATTTCCGTTTTCAATCAACTTAAGCACATTTTGATAAAATACTGAAACATATAGCTAAACAGCCCCACCTCCCAGCTTTCTGTCTGGAGGGTCTTTTCCAAAAATAGCATGTCATTTTTCTGAAATCTGCCTGCCCTAACCATAGAGAGGGGCTAGATCCTAATCTTAACCTAACTAATTTATCTTCTCCTTATGGTGACATTTCCTCCTGCCTTCTGGCTTGTTCTTAATTTTTGAATGGCTGGCCATTGGGAACCCTGCTTTCCACAGTCTTATTAAATAATTACTCAAAAGAAGAAGAAAAATGCTCTTTCGAAATCCCAAGAATTTATTTTCTGTGGGAGGATAAACTGCAGCTGAGGGTTTCATGTCTCAGATTCATGGGCGGAAGGAAGAGTTTGGTAGTGAGTATAGTACCATTTGGGAAGCAGAAAAGGGGTAATTGGACAGGGGTAATTTCTTAAACATGGATATTTTGTCTGGCCTCTATTTCCTATCTTTTAGCACTTAGAGGAAAAGGTTATTTCTGCATATTTGTGGTACAGAAGTAGCTAGGGAACATTTTCAATCTGGAATTTTGAGAGTTTGCTAAGGTAGCAGGACTTTTTTTACTTCTTTAATCACAACTTCATTGAGATACAGTTCACATACCACAGTCATCCTTTTAAACGATGAGATTCTAAGTTCTTAGTATGTTCAAAGACGTACAACCACCATCACTAGTTCCAAAACATTTTTATCATCCTACAACAAAATCCTCTGCCATTAGCAGTTTGGGGAATTTCACTTACCTGGAATCATGCAAGATATCTCCTTTTGTGCCTAGCTTCTTTTGCTTAGTGTGATGTTTTTAAGGTTCTTCTGTGTGTAGCATGTTTCAATCCTTCATTCCTTTTTATACCTGAATAATGCTGTTGTTTGGATATACCACATTTTATTTATCCATTTATCAGTTGGTGGGTATTTAGGTAGTTTCTACTTCTTGGCTGCTATGAATACTGTTGTTGTAAACATTTCAGTATAAGCTTTTGCGTGAGTGTGTGTTTTCATTTCTCTTGGCTGTGTACCTAACGTGAAATTGCAGGGTCATATAAGGTAGCTCTTTAATTTTTGGAGGTACTGCTACACTGTTTCCCAAAGTGCTGTGTGCACCATTTTGCACTTTTACCAGCATTTTATGTAGGCTCCAATTTCTACACAACTTGCCAATACTCAGTATTATTTGTCGTTTTTATTTTAGCTATTCGGATGTGTGTGAATTGGTTTTGATTTGCCTTTCCCTAATGAGAAATGATCATGGGCATCTTTTCATATGCTTATTGACTATTTGTCCACTTGTATTTTTTTTATTTTATTCTGGTGCTGGGGATTGAGCTCAGGACCTTGTGTTTTTGAGGCAGGTGTATATATCACTGAGCTAAATCCCTGGCCCTCCACTCATACTCTTTGCCCATGTTTTAATTAGGTTATTTGCCTTTTTCTTGTTCAGTTGTAGGCAGAACACTTTTAAAAAAAAACAAATAGTATAATTCCAGATGGTTTGAGATGTTTCCCAGGTTGGGATGATGTTCTCTAACTTCTTCAAGTGAGAAGAGTTTCATTTTTAAAGGTTTGAGATCTTCTGGTAGACACAAGGGGCAATGCAGATGCTCTTTGACTTATGAGGGGGATCTGTCCTGCCAACCTATCAAAGGTTGAAAAATTCTAAGTTGAAAATGCCTTCAATACATATAACCTAGTGGTATTGTCTCTTACTGACACAGTGTGGGGCAGAATGTTGGTCCTGCCTCGTCTTGCCTGTGAGGTTGACAGAGCTGTGGCCCAGCAGTGAAGGGGAGGGAGAGGGTGAGAAGGAGAGAGGGAGATTGAGATTTAGATCCATCAGTCATGAAGCATATCTTTAGACAGGGAATGGATCCCAATTCAGAATTCCCGATATGGCTTATACTGAATATTGAACCATCATAAAGTAAAAAGAAAAAAAAAGTAGATAACTGTCTGTAACCTGTCCCTTTGTTTGTAATACCGAGACAGGCAGTGAATGTGGTAGAGGAAAGCAATGGTTATTCTTGTAGTGAATCCAGACTCCAGACTTTTTTTTTTTCTTTTTTAAGAGGCATAAATTAGGCGCAGATTCCAGACTGCCACTGAGAGAGTGGGAGAATTTGCTCTCTTGTAACTCAAGGAAATTTGCAGTGCATATGCATTTATCCCCGGATCTGACCATTTTCTCTGCTCCAGGACAAGCTGGCCTTTGCCGTCTGAGCTTTGGCAGCCATAAATTAGACAGAAATGCGAGTACTGAGGCTGTCCAAATACAGGCAGGGTAATTGCTTTGGACAGGTTTACAATAGGGAGGTGTGAAGTGATTGGTGGAGACCGGAACCTGGGGGAGGGACATTGTATTGAACTTGGGCAGCTGCAGGGTGGTGAGCTGACACAACTAATTGAAAACTGTGACTACGGTGGCTACGGGTGGCTTTTAATGGGAGAGGAAGCTGCCTTGTGAGTTTCTTTTAAAGCAAGAAACTAGAAGGAAAGTGGCTTGCTGAGTTCCTTAGGGAACTGAAATCACTGCAGGCATTTAGAACCTCAGGCCCCACTGGGTGTAGATGATCAGACCCTCTGGTTTTTGTTTTTAATTTCCTACTCCTCAGTACCATTTTAGAACTGAGTGGACTCAGGATTCTGGGATGGAGTTGATAAGCTCGCTGGAGGGCACTTTATTTTTGCCTTCCATGTAGTGTGAAAGGATACTGACAGCCTCACCCTGGGACCCATCGAGTGAGGCTTCCTGGTCAGTGGGCTGACCTCTGAAGGCAAGTGTGATAATAACTGCTTGACCCCACTTGGTCAGTCCTCTGGGCAGTCAGTAGGCATTTTTAAACTCCTGGATAGATCTTGGTGCTAGAATTTGTGGTGTCATGGCCTAGGACCTGCATTTTAAAAGCTCAGCTGCAAGTATTTATGATTTTAGGTCCTTATACACCACCCCCTTCTGCCTTCCTCTGTGGTCAGGGTTTGTTTTATTTTTTGAGACAGGGTCTCCTTGTGTAGTTCCAGCTGGCCTTGAACTCTGTGTAGCCCAGGCTGGCCTTGAACTGGCAGTGATCCTCTTGCCTCAACCTCCCCAGTGCTGGGATTACAGGTGTGGACTGCCATGCCCCGCTTCAGGGGGGTTTATGAGCAAAGGCCCACATAGGACTAGACTAGGTTGTTTCCTGAGCAGCCATGCTTCTTCCCCTGCAGGGCCTGCTTGTGCTCACTCCCTGATGTGCCTTGAATCCCCCACTTCCACCCCACGAGGCCCTAGCTAATCTCTTAGGCCATCCCAGGTTACCTAGAGAGGAGAATGGGCTGCTGTGTTGCACTAGGATGTTGTGCAGAACACTTCTCTGCTTCTTGGCTAGCCCTGGTTTTCCCCTTCTGATTGCAAACTCCTGGAGGGCAGAGCTGCTCTTACTGATCTGTGTGGTCCTAGGGTCCAGCTCTCCTCCCAGCACAGATCAGGTGCTTAATAACAATTATATGTTTATTCATTTCCAGAGCAACTTTGTGTGACCCATGGCTTTTCTGCTGATGCATTATCCAAGACACTGTTTTCTCCTGTCCTTGAAACGCTTGTATGTACACACCTGTTGAAGTAATCTCAAACTGACTATTCAACGGATCTGCTCTTTTGGGTTAGCTGTTATTTGCTGTTCTGCTAGGATTAACTGATTTCCTTTCTAGAATCACCTGTACCCACTGAAATTAGTTGTTTATTAAAAACTGAACCAAATCAAGACTCACAAACATTCCATTTATTTCAAGTTCCACTGTAACAGCTTCCAGAAAGTCTTTTTAAAGGCATGATGTAGGGCTAGGGATTTAGCTCAGTGGTTCGGAGGCCTGCCTTGCAAGCGCAAGGACTGGAGTTCAATCCCCGGTACAAAAAAAAAAAAAAAGGCATGATGTAAAAGGTGTGGAGATGGTGGAGGTGATAGGATCTTCCTTGGGGTGTGTGGTGGTTAATGTGTAGCCTCTTTAACAAGGCTTAGGTGGACCTATATGTAGCCTTGCAGCTGTTGTGATTCATAAGCCCATACTGTATACCTTGGTGTGTAGTAAGTCTCCAGCTTTTCAGCTCTTGCTCTCGGCTTAATTTCCTTTGTTTGAAAAAACCAATAACTTTGATAATCCTGTGCTGCAGGAAGTGGAGGCAAGTGGCTGGAGAAGGCCTGTGTTTCTGGTGCTGGCTGTAATGTTTTAAAAAATGAGAGAGAGAAGTTAAGTAAGATCAAGAAAGAGAAGTACAGAATGCAAAGTCTTATGGGGAGAGGGAGCTGAGATGCTGAGGTTCACAGGGTTTCTTCATGTAATGAGACAGTCTGGGCAGCTCGGAGCTCACCGCTTGGCTGCTGCCATACCTGTTATTCTTGGGCATCTTTGGGGAGTGTCCATTGTGAGGGGCCAAATTAGAAATGGGAAAGCATGGTATCAGTAATGTGTTAGCAAAGTAGTATCATTTTGTGCTACACTTTTGCATTACCATAATCATCTACTTGTTCCATCTGAGAGGCAAAATAAGTGTGGGAGTTTGAGTGTGGTGGAACTCAGAGGCAAGCAAAGGAGGTAGTGGTGCGTGTGTCTGGCTCCACAGTAACATTTTGAACCGCTGCCTACTCCTCTTCATGGCAACAGAAACTATCACTTAAAAAAATCAGCTGTTGAGTAAGTGCAGAACAGGAGTGTTTGCATAAACAACCTTCTACATTTTCTGATCCTTGATGAAAGTTAGTTGGTTTGTGAATTATTAACCTAAGTGTAAATGAAGAAATACGGGGTGATTAAATGTCGTGTACATTTTTCCCCCGCCAGCTGCTGCCATCTTGGGCTATGTGCTTGCGGTCGCGCAGCAGACACATTTGAAGCAGAGGCCGGACTGTGCCGCCCTGCAGGCTGCACATACATGGTGTGTGGCGGCTTATGGCTTGGTGTCCCGCTTTGCTCAGAGGGGAATGGTAGGGACATTTTGCAGCCTGCCAGGGTATATGAGGGTCTTCGTCAGGTTGCACTGAGTATCCAGAATCCTCGAGGGATTGGGAGGAAGAACCTGGTTGGGAAGAATTGTGTATGTGGGGTGAGAAGAGTAGATTTAATGAATACCAGAGAGTTGGCTTGAGAAATCTGTGTAATATCACCTGCTTGACAATTTAGAGGGGTTGAGGCCCGATCTTCTCTAATTTGCCACCAGAGAGCATGCCACCCTTCTGTAGTGCCTTGATTTCCACAGAAATGTGTCTTCTTGGGAGAAGCCAGCAGAGCCAGCCGGGGGAGCTCTCAGTGTCACAGCTTCGAGTCACGGGAGCGCACTGGAGAGACCCACTTGTGAAGCTGGGTTTTACCACACACAGCCGTTTTCAGAATTCGGTAGGACTTCTTGCAGGTGATATTAATAATCTAGTTATTTTTTTTTTCTGATTTCTGTGAAGAACTGTGATTAGGCCTTTATTTGGGGTGAGGTTGCAGGGCAGTGGTGCTGAACCTGTGGCACACATGCCGCAGGTGGTGGCTGTTTGTTACTGAAAGTTCTAAAAGGTTTGCCATGGCCGGCGTAGGGGCCACAGGAGAAAGTGTGATAGAGGAAGAAGGAGTTTAAGAGAGTGGGAGCTGGCCAGACAGGGCTATTTAATAGCAAGGTCTTCCTGAGGGCTCCACATGCCTTTGGTTACGGGTAGCTGAAGTAACCCTGCTACGTGAGTAAGTCACGCTCAGAAATGCCTGGGCATGACTCGTGAGGTTCAGCTACTTTACTGTAGGGCCTGAGCTTTGCTCACTTATGGTGCAGAAAGCATGCCTGTCACGGGAAGGAAGGAAGCAGGCGCTTTGTCTCCTCCCTTCCTCTTTATTGTCGTCAAGTGCAGTGCCATTTGATATTGGCAGTTCTGAAGCACACTGAATACATTATTCTCAAACTGCCAGGATTATTTCTGACATAGATTGGGGGTCCTACAGCCAGCTGCTTGTATGGCAATGGAAGAGAAGAAACTTAAGCTGTAAATGAATCTCCTTTTTGGGGCTTTGTAGTGGCAAATTACGTGAATGAGTGAATTGAAAAGGTGTTAGTTTTATATCATCATGAATACCCAGGCCTTGAATAAATATTGACACCAGCAGTGTGAAAGACCTGTCATTTGTCTCATGTCCCTAAGAATAAAAGATCTTTTCTCAGCCACTCATGACCTTATAAACCACCCTGACGAGTTGGTGCAGGTGTTCTCTGCACTGGTTCTCTGGGCGTGAGAGTGGGTGGTTTTCTCTTTGTGCTTGTGCAAGCTTAAACCAAACCAAATCTAAACTTGCTTTGGCTTATTGATCACTTTTGAGTAGTTGCCAGCTCAGTTTTGCTGAGTCATACTTGTGAGACTCGGTGGACAGACAAACCTGGGACTGGAGAACCTTTTACTTACTTTGACAGGATTCAGGCCTGAGAGTGGGAGAGTGAGAAGGAGAAGCTGGCCTGCAGAGTCTTAGCTGGAGTACCTCCTGGGCACAGAGTACCTGAGTGCCTTTCTGCACCTTGATTCCCTATATTTCAGGGCATAGAACAGAGCACCCTGTCACTGGAGAGGGCTCATGATGCTAATTTTGTTAGTGTGAGGCGTGTAGCTGCAACCTCCCCCATTTAAAGGTGTGTGCTTGTTGAAGGAGTCTTGTTGGAGTCACTTGATACAGGACAAGCTGAACAGAGACTTTGACAAACTTGGGTTTGATCACAATATCTTTGAAGAGGTGACTGGTAAAATTGGAGAATTTGGGTTTATTGCACAGAAAATTTTAGGCAGAGATGTCCTAACTGTTCACAGAGCAACTGTCTCACTAAGTCTAGGTTCATTGTGACCCATTGCATTTGATTTTCTGCTCATATGTGAAGATGCCCTGTGAATTGAGTAGCTCTTCTCTCTCCCTAGTGCACAGAGAGGGTATGGAATATCTAGTCTACAATACACCTGGATCACTTAGTTTTGCGCCTGTAAGTGAATCTCCAAGAAGAGTCCCGCATAGTTGACTTTTGAAAGGACTTCTAATCACCTATAAGGGCTGATCAAAAAATATGATTGATGGGGCCGGGGGTTTAGCTCAGTGTTTCTGCCGCCTGCCTTGCAAGTGCAAGGTCTCGAGTTCGATCCCTGGTACTAAAAAAAAAAAAAAAAAAAAAAGATTGTTTAATTAAACATTACCGTAAAAGACGACATTGCTGTCCTCTGAGAATACTCTTCCTTACTTTGAACACACTAATTCTGTGGTCTGAAGCAATTCTAGAAGTTCTCTTTTATCATTGTCTTCAGAGTGTGTTATCACATGTACCGTGGATGCTGCTGAGTGCCATCTGCGTGAAGGGCAGGCTCGTGAAGACATCACAGTGTGTGTTCAACCACTTCATTCACCAGGTCTGGCACCGGGTGACTTCTGACTCTCTCTGAAAGTCAAAATGAACTTAAAAGGTAAACATTTTGTGTTTTTGGTACCGGGAATCGAACCCAAGTCCTTGTGCTTGCGAGGCAAGCAGTGGCACCACTGAGCTAAATCCCCAGCCCAAAAGGTAAACATTTTGAATTGATCCCAGACATCAAAGCAGTCACGACAGTGCGACTAAAGGCACTTGTGAAAGAGAACTTCCCAAATTGCTTCAGAAAGTGGCAAGAACAATGAGATAAGTGCATACCAAGGGGGGGATTTTGAGGGGTATTTACAGCATTATGTCTTTTACTGTCATTAAAAATAAAAACTTAATACCATAGTTTTTTTATCACATCATGTATACCAGTGATTTATTTTAAAACACAAATTCAAGCCCCATAGGTACAGTATTATTTGGTTAAGGTATAGTTTAGTGGGGAGAATTTGCTGCTAGGATTCAATCTTTAAGAATAAATTACCTGGTACTTTGTGCTGTGCATAGGGGAAGACTAGATATGGATCATAAAGAAAAGGTGAGGCATCTGTTTCAGAGGCTTAGGTGAATGAGTAAGAAAACAAAAGAAGAGAAAGTATGTTGTTTCACAGCCAGCTTTACATTTGGCATAATGAAACTTAATGTATTTAAGGATGGAGGTCACATACACCATCTGATTCTTTGTACTTTGAAATTACAATTTTAGTGAAAAGAAAGTTCTTTGTTTTAATGGTACAAAGCAGTCTGTTGCTGGTAGAACCTTAACTTCATATCTTGTTAGAAGTTGTAGCAACCAGAAGTAGAGAAATTACCACTGCTGTGCACTTCTAAAGCATAGAAAATGATGTGTTAGATGAATCTTTTTTAGTTGAGGGTGTTTGGAGATCTTAGTGTTATAAAAAGAAACAGTTTGCCTTTTGGCTTCAGCCAATCATTTCATAACATAAACTTTAAAAAGCCCCATGCAAAAATGGGTGGCATGATTCCACTTCAGTAAGCTGGCTAGGAAAGTTAGTGACTTAACTGTTAGCCAGGTAGCTGCTAAATATATTCCTGTAACTCTCTGTATTATAACAGATGTGTTCTTGAAAAGTTGTGGGTAATTTCAGTTGATTTTTTTCATGGGGGGAGCCTTTGAGGCAGGGTCTCCCTTTGTAGTTCAGGCTGGCCCTGAACTCACTGCCTATCCCTGGCTGGCCTCGAACTACTGGTGATCCTCCTGCCTCAGCTTCCCAAGTGCTGGGATTACAGGCATGTACCACCATGCCTGGTGAAATTCAGTTGACTTAATACTAGGTTTCTGCTCTCTGGATTTGAGTGATGTTCAGTTTTAAAGTTTGAGGTTGCCAGGTAAGGAAGATGTGTTCAACCTAGAAAATGTTTGAAGAAACCTTGGCACTTAATCCATGGGTAGCAGAGAACACCAGGTAAATGCAAGTGAACATAGATTTTTAATATTCATTTTATAGATTTTAGATTGGGCCTTGCATAGGCACAAAGAGATGCCATAGATGTTAGTGAGCAGTGGATGTGATCCAGCTGAAAAGGAAGGACGCATAGAAGTGATAGAACGGACAGCAACTCCAGAGCACCCCCTTGGAAATGTGGGCGTCCTGGCAGAGCTTTCCTCAGAGCAGCTGCAGCCTGGGAAGTCGTCACACCCACTTATGTCATTTGCCCCCCTTTTTTGGTATGGGGGTGGGGTGGAAAGAAATGCTAAATACTATGGTAAGCTATTGTTTGTTGGAATGTATTCATTTAAATCAAACCATGTCCATATCCTCCTTCCTTTTGTGGGGAGGGGAAATAGGCAAGTTCCTATATATTTCTCAAATCATATGTACCTAAATTCTAATTACTTTAAAAGCAAGAAGAACAGAACCCTTAATCATTACATGTCCAGACATGAACCACGAAGTTGTATGTTTTATCTTTTGGCACAAATTTCTGTAACATCAGGTCTGTGTACTAATATTTTCGTTGAATGGATTATGTTAGAAGCAGATTGACAGAACTGAAGGTTATGAAGCACAAAATGCCTCATCTCATTTCCTAGTTCTAGGAAACCCCTGAGCAACATCATTTAGATGGATAGAAGGAGTGTTTGGTTTGTTTGTTTTGATGTTTTAATCTATCCCTATTGCACTCAGAGGAAATGATGCGTTATTAGAGGTTTCATTCCTGGAGAATCAAAAGTCCCTGGGGGGCCGGGGATTTAGCTCAGCGGTTTGGTGGCCTGCCTCACAAGCACAAGGACCCGAGTTCGATCCCTGGTACCAAAAAAAAAAAAAAAAAAAAAAAAAAA
>NW_022900940.1:774136-805419 GCF_012274545.1 Fukomys damarensis | reverse complement strand
AAGTCCCTCTTAGAATTTCCCTATCCCTTTATCCCAGTGAAATCCTTGGCTGTACCTTCTGCCAGAAAGACAGGAGTGGAATTTGGCTACCTTGTTTCTGTGATTAGTACTTTTTTTTTTTTGGTGGTGTTGAGGATTGAACCCAGGGCCTTCACAGCTACATCCCAGCCCTTTCACTTCTTAAAAATTTTGAGAAAAAGTGTTTTGTTTTGAGATAATTTTGCTAAGTAGTTCAGCCTGTCCTTGAACTCACAGCAATCCTCCTGCCTCGGCCTCCCTAGTGCTGGGATTATAGGTGTGTGACAACACATGAGGCTAGATAGGGTTTTGCTAAATTGCTCTGGCTGGCTCAAACTAGGGCCTGTGTCAAGCCTTTCAGAGTGTTGGGATTACAGGCATGTACCACTGCACCCAGCTACTTGTGATCAACACTTTTTATGTTGTGTTAAATTACTTAATTTCCTCTTTGAATTAACATTCTTGGGATTTTTAGTTGTGGACACACTGTGAAATCACTGAGTGTTGCTAATGCTCCATTGTGTTGGAAAAGGAAATTGATCAAGGCATCGCTTATAGGTGTTCGTAATGCCTGAATTTACACTGTTAAATTTTGATGTGACACGTGGAATCAAAGATGTGCTCATAAGAGTTACTAGTTTGTATTTTTCTTGTGTACACTCAAAGTTAATAAATTTTAAACCTGCATCGCATTTTTTTAAACTGATGGTACTTTTATTTACACTGGTTTTTCCATGGGAAACTAATCTCTTGAAAGTACTCATTTGTAGGGGTACAAGGGTAAAGGTGGGTGTTACAGGAAAGGAAATGGTAATCCATAGCTAGAAGGGCATTGGTGGACTTTCCAATGCCTTGAAGAACCTAGGATTCCAAATTTATCCACTGGATTAATGTATGTTTTTTCCCCTTCCCCACTTCCTGTTCCCGTTGCTCAGTTTGTATACATGCTGCCGAAGGGAGCACCCTGTTGCCCAGTTTGTTTTCATACTCGAGAGGTAAATACCTGTTTCTTACCTCAGATCATTATTTTCATTAAGAAGAATCCTCTTCCATCCTTTAACTGGGAGAATCTCTAGCCTCTGAGTGCTGGCCAGAGACGAAGGTTGCCCTTTCCCTGGGGTCAGTACAGATGCCTACCTGGTCACACCGATGTAGTTTATGCCTCTGGCTTTCAAGACCACCTTGTGGGGAGTGCTGTGAGGCACTTCCATCCTCTGTTCTGCAGAATGGAGAGTTGGGGAGCAGGTGGTGAAGGGGGTGGCTATTGCACAAGTGATGAGTTTGCAAAGTTCTGTAGAGTTTAAGGATTCTGAAAGGGTGAGATTTTGTTTCCTTTATGGAGTTGATAGAATAAGTCCTTCGGCACAAGACTTTTGACCCCTCTCCTGCCCTTCCCATTTCTCAGTCTCTGAAAAACATTTCTTCAGTAGCAAAACCAAATGGTGGCCTTAGGCACACGTTGTCTGCTGGGATGGTAATGCTGACATTCTCCTGGTGGCAGATTTGTGGGAGGGTCAGGCCTCTGGTAAGAAGCTGTAATGCTTCCTACTCACATGCCTTTTGTTTGTTATAAAGTATCAATTGCATGACTGAGTGCCTCTTCTTAATCAGATTAATTAATCTTTAGGGGATAAAGATGCATGGGCCATGTTAATGAGCGACTGTTACAGGAAATTTCTGGGCTTTCTCCCAGTACCCGCCTGCACCAAACATGCTTAAATAACAGAACCCACATTAGAACTAATTACTTCATTTCTCTTTGGCAAACTAAGATTTTGGTAAGAAAAACAGATTGTGGAATATCCTGTTTTAAGGCATGATACAGAAAGCAAATGCTGACTGCCTTTAATGAGAAAACATTTTGGGCTTCTTGATTATTTGGGTTAAACTTTTAAGTTAGTGAACAAGGAGATATTCTCTTCCTATAGAAACTAACTTTAATGGTCCTTTAGATTAACATTCATGAGGGACTTGGCACAAGGATTTGGTAAGGTGTATGTAACCCTTGATTCAACTGCCTGTGAGTTTGTAGGTCTGGCAGCATAGGGCTACTCTTTTTGACTTTGTTTTGCCCCTTCCTTTCTGGGAGGTGTTGATTTTTTTACCTTTTTATTTGTTTATTTCATATGCTTCATACCTTATTTTACTTTCCTCGCCCCATATCCCAGGACTTTTCCTTAGAAAACATGCTGTTACTGTCTTCTTTCAGGCTTAGCTTAGGTCTTGTGTTTTCTGATAACCCTTTCTCATCACAACTGACATTCCCTGCTTTGGCTGCCTTTTGGATTCAGTGTTATTTATAGCTGGGGTGGTTGACTTAAATAGGGGCCAAGTACATTGGTACCAATAAGCAGAGTTGGCTTGGATGAGAAAGAAAGGAGCGGTGAGGTCTGTGACCAATGGAATACTTGGTAAAAGCACGTAGCCCACTTTTGGTATTAGAAATGTTGACCCACTGACTATTTTCAAGGGAAGCTGACCCAATATTGATTGGTGAAAACTCAACAAGTTTCCCTGCAGCCCAGCTTTGGCCAGGAACTACCTGTCTGAAACTTCTGGTCTACCATTGTCAGATTCTTGCCATATGGGAGCCTTTGGCTGTGGTTATTTGGTCAGAAGTCTTACCTGACCCACAGGTTATAAATTCCTTTAGGTCATGGACTTGATTTTATCCAGCTTAGGTCAGAATTTATCATGCCTCAATGTACATTGTTGGCAAACATACAAATATTTGTCAGATTTGGCTTTTATTGGGAAAAGATACATAATTGTATCATACTTGTCACAGGACAGGACAGGGCAAAATGTGTAAACTGTTAAGAGAAGCACATAGAAGACCTCATGGGGTTACTGAAGCAGGCATGAGAGGCTGCTTGCATTTAATGTCTTAGGCATTAGAATTCTGAGACCTACACTGATTAGTTTAGCTGGTTATAAGGAGTAACCGTAGATGGTGACTGTAAGTCCATATATGACTGGGATGCATTATGTACTGTCTCTTGAGTTACTTGCAGGTCTTCACATAGACAGTAGTCTGTGTAATATTTTCAGAAATTGAAATAATTGTGACTCATCACAGACTTTTGGAGATATAATTGATGAGAATCTCATAAAATGAGGTGTCTATATTGGGTTTATATCTGAGTGATTTTCATTTGGTTATTCTGTAACTGCTTACTGAAGAGAATGACACACGTGTAGAACTTGCTTTTGAGCAGTAATCCTTGGGTGAAGGTACCAGAGGAATTATGCTAGTTTAAATTACAATTTTGTCATTCTTTATACAAGCTTTTAGTATGTGTTATTGGACTTTTCATTTGTTTTTGGTTAATGAGAACAAAGCATCACAACAGAAAAAAACAGTACAGACATTTAATAGTGCAGGATTTTAAAAAATGTCTTATGCCCATAAAACCTTACAACATTTCTCAGAAGTAAAATACAGCATAAACAACCTTAAAAGCTTAAAGAGTTACATGAGTTTAACAGGTTGTATGTTCTTCACTTACACCCTTGAACGAACCAGTCACCTTTTCCCAGTTTGTTCTAAGAAGGTAGCAGTCCCTCTTTAATGTGCAGCAAATAGTGCTAGTTCTGAAGTTGAGGAAGAGTTGATTGGCTGCAGCTTGTGGAACCCTGAAAGCCAAGCTTCCCCAGCCACTCTGGGCATCCACTGGTGCTCAGAATTTGGGTTACTGGGTTGCTGTTACCTCTTCTTCCAGCTGTAGTATCCATCTTGACAAACATCTGAAAGCTTAAACTATGCAAACTACTGTGATGTTCAGGAGTCCAGCAGGGATTGAGTAGTGGGATAGGCTATCCTGGAAGTCGAACTGAATAGGTAACCTCATTCCTCAGGGAACACTTGTCACAGATTTAGGATCAGTTCCTTCTGTTAACTTCAGTACTCTTCACGAGGCAGTAGTCTTATGAGCAGTGCTTGCTTTTGGGGACGAATTGCTGGTTATTACAGTGTTTAATTAAGTGGGGTTATTTCCTCACCTCAGCTTAGTCAAAAGTAAATGGGACTTTTTGTCCCTCAACTTCCAAGAAATCAATGAATTATTGTTCACCAGCTTGGAAGAACATTTCCCAAGTTTGTAATATGTGGTTCAGGCTATAATCCAGGAAGGTGCTGGTCAGATTGTGTAAATACCAATTAAGCCTATGGAGTTACGCTATGAGGGCAGTTTTTATTAGGGATGTCTTCCTAGGGACTGAAGCTTTCAAAAGTCTTATCCTCGGTTGGGATAGTTAGGAACTTTGTGTGCTTAAAGGAATTGGGTTAATAGCTGTGCATACCCCTCACCGTATTTTCCAACAAAGCTCTTAAGTTGGAGACTTGAGATTTAATCTTATTATTATTATTCTTCACAGTGCCAGGAAGCAAACCCCAGAGGTTAATGCTTGCTAGGTAGGTTCTATATCACTGAGCTATATTCAAGGACCCTGAGATTTATTTTAAAATCCAAGTTTCTTCTGAATGTTCCATTTGGCTTGAAATATTTGTTGATGTGCTCATGATTTAGAAGTACATTTTGATTACTTCATGATTTAGATCCAGCACAGTGATGATGAGGATGCTGTTTTCTTTTTTGGTACCGGTGATCAAACTTGGGACCTGCACTTGCAAGGCAGGCAGCAGAACCATTGAGCTAAATCTCTGGCCTGAGGATGCTATTTCTCTACCATGTTTGTACCATGTAGCCCAGTAGCCACATACTACGTGTGTCTGTTAAATGCTGGAAATATGGCTAGTGAGACCAAGAAACTGGATTTGTAATTTTATGTTACATGAACTAGCTTAAATACATATACCCACATGGCTAGTGGCTAGGTTTGTATGATAACAGGAATTTTTAGCCATTGAAAGACTTCAGATGTTCAGATTTCTGTGAGCTTTGGGTCGGGGGTCTTTTTAGGAAGGATGTGTAAGCGAGCAGATCATTGTTAGGTCCTGTTAGACAATTTGCTTTTCAGACATGCCTGGATAAAACTTGAGGTGTTTTCTGCAAAAATGCCTGTTGTGTATTCTGCAAATGGTGGGCAGCACAGTCATCTTTCAGCAGATTAGCTGAAAGAGTATCTATGGCAGGGCTCAATTGTTCGAAAATCTGCGAACCCTTTGTACGAAGAGGGAAAATTTGTGTCATGACAATGGCTGACAAAATGTTTAATGAAAGCTACAATTGTCAGGAACTAAATTCCCTGAGGTTTCTTTTCTCTCTGGCTCCTTGCTACTGAAAGGTGCAGAAATGCTTTTGAGGGCATCTGTCCTGCTGACTGATGAATTGTTTTGACATGAAAATCTGAAACCTTCAACTGAAGACCCATTCAGATGTTAGGCCGGGGAAGGGGAAACAGTGTTCCTAGAAATAAGTGAGATGCTTCAGATGTGTGTACATGTCAGCTGCCACCTGGAAGGAAGGCCTTATGGAGATTTTTCACTGATTAACCCTTTGATTGTTGTAAGTATTGGAAATGAGAACTCATGTTCCTTTTCGCTGAGCTCTTGGGCTAAGTTTATTTCCATTAATTGTTGAGAAATAAGCAGTCAGTAAGCATAACAGTCAAAAGGTAAAAATAAAACTTAAGTTTTTTAGTTTGGAAAAAATACACCGGGGTTCATAGCATTATTTACAGTAGCCAAAGGTAAAAACAATCTAGATACCTGTCAGTAGATAATAGATATACAAATGCAAGCTGTGCATACAAAAGAATGTTACTTAGCTTTAAAAAGATGTGAAATTTAACACCTGCAACAACATGGGTGAACCTTGAAGGCCCTGTGTTGTGAAATAAACCAGACACAGAAGGACAAATATTTTCTGATTCCGTTTATGTGAGGCATATACCTTAGCTGGATTCATAGCGACAGAAGTAGCACTGTGGTTGCCTGGGGTTGTAGCATCAGGACTAGGGAGTTTGTATTTGATGATGAAGTTTTGAGTTCAGAATGTTGAGAAAGTTCTTAATGTGAGTGATGGTGATGGTTGCCTGACAGTATGAATGTATGTGATGCTACTGAAGGGTACACTAAAGATGGCAGAAATGATAGCTTCTATGTTGTATACATGGCACAATAATAATACATTTTAAAATATTATGCTGGAAGTTGTCTCCTTGAAGTAGGCTAATCAGGAAGTGCCTGTGAGGATTTTATTTCTTTTAATGTACCAGGGAGAATATAGTAAAGTATTTTCCTCATTTCCTGATAAAGTATTTGAGGTTTGGAAGCTTGGTGTGGGTTTCAGTACCACTTCTCAAACTAAAAAGCTAGAGCAGCTCCACAGAAACTGTTCCTGGGATGCGATCCCACACTGTCCTCTCTCGGTATTGCTCATAGGTTCCCTGAGAGGAGAAATCCTCTCTAGGCAGTCTCCTAACGCTTGTGTGTGTTGATAGATGTCTTTTCTAGTTCACTGAAACTCACAAACTCACTGCTTCCAGGTTGACCCAGCAAGAGGCTACATTTCCACTTAAAAATGTCTTCATCTTTGTGACGGGCATCAGTCAACATTAAGTCCTATGTTACTTAACTTCTGGCTAATCCTACTGTAGAGAAAATCCTTTTCTTAAGTAGCCTGATCCCAAAAGCAGAATTTATACAGCATTCCCTGAACTATATATAGATTTGTCTGTTTTGTCCAGAGGGTATTGTGGCTTCAGATGATTTTATTCTAAGTTGCTGAGGGATATGAATACTGGCTGGGGTGGAGGGGAGTGATTTCATTTCACATGGTTTAGAAGAGACCATCAGTTAATTGCAAAGGACCCAGTGAGGCCCAGCTCCACCCTGGCCAGTGTACAGCCAGAAACAAGCCCATCAGTTTGAACAAACAGCTTCAAGGGCCAGTGGCCCAGATTGAAGCAAAAACTGGCTATCCTCAAGCCAGATGTGAGCCAAATTTTGTTTGGCTCATCCTGAGTTACCTTTTTACTTTATTTATTAAGAATTGGCTGGGGATTTAGCTCAGTGATATAATGCCCGCCTTGCAAGCACAAGGTCCTGAGTTTGATCTGGGGGTAATGGGGGAAAAAATTGAAAAGTTTTCCCATAAGAATTCAGACTTGGAACCTCTCTGGAAAATTGAGAAGATTGTGTCGCCCTTGTTTCTGGACCCAAGGAGCAAATGCTGTTTTGTTTTAGGTGGGCAGCAAGGCACCCCAGTGTTGGCCTCATTCTACCAGCTGCATGATTCAAGGATTTCTCTGTCTCCTTCAGCTCAACCAGCCCCATCACCTGTGATGATTTGAGTTACGGTCTTGTAACTCACAATATCTTTACCACAGACACGTTACCCACCTGTGCCTCCCTTTTACGATAATCTGCTCAGCATAGAAGAAAAATCTTAATCTGTTTAGTCTTTTTTTCTGATGTGAGGGATCCTTCCAACTTGTGAATTTTCTTTGCTGGGTCTAACCTGTTGGTTTCTACATATCCATTAATAAATAGCCCCAAGCACAGGCAAGCTCACACTTGACTTCAGTATGTGGTTTAAAAAATTACCACCTTCAGTCTTTATGGTAACTTAATCTGCAGACAAATTGCTTTTAATTCAGACTGTGCCATGAGTACAGATGTGCCATTAGTTTCAAGTGCAGCTTGACTTTTATTTAGATGAATGTCTTTGAGTTCACAGTGAAATGGCTATCAGCTCTAGGTTAGTATTGATTGAGATATCTTGGGAGAAAGTTTAAAAGATAGTTGCCACTTACGTGATGCTTTAAGAGTTAGACTTTAACTACTCATGATTAGTAGTACTGTTAATTGGCAAAATGGAATTAATAGCCAGTGGTAAATGTTAACCTTTTTGGAATACACAGGGCTGGGGTAAACTGGTGGCAGAGAGCAAGAATATATTACAAAAGTTAACATGTCTTTGCAGTACATCCTGTGACTTGTGTTCTTGAAAGATAAAGCTGACCTGGGTTGAGGCTCAGATCAGAGAGGCTTAGATGATAGAATCTTGCCCAGCCTGCTCCTCGTCAGCCGCTTGGGGTATAACTGGGTACCATGAAGGGGAGAGAGGTGTCATTCTGGGCAAACGTGTCAGGTCCTGTCATCTTGGGAAGGTTAATCACATGAGGCTTTTGCTGCCTGTGGTTAAATCCAACATAAAATTTTAATATCTGTCTCCCTTTTCCTGTGTGACTGTCATTCTCAGTATTTGTCAGTTAATGGTAGGAATGCTTTGTTCATAAAAAACCTGATGATTCTGAATCTTATAGTGTCTTTTTTTTTGGGGGGGGGCCTGGGGATTGAACCCGGGTCCTTGTGCTTGAGAGGCATGAGACAGAACCACTGTGCTAAATCCCTGGCCCCCTATGGTGTCCCTTTTTGAAAAAAAATCACTTGAACTATGTGTCTGAGCAGTATTTAGTCTTAAGTTCTTGTTTAGACCGGGATTGCTCCATCTCTGGCTGACACATTTAGAGCTGGTTGCTGCTCTGTTATGGGGGGCTGTGTGCAAGGGCGCAGTAGGATGGTTAATGCCTATGTGGCCTAATGTGGCTTTTACCCACAAGACATCCTTCAGGTCTCAACAACTGAAATTGTCTCTAAACAGTGCCAGATATCCTCTGGGTACAGAGTCCTCCCTGGATGAGAATCACTGGTTTAGACAATGAAGGCCAGCACTCCTTTCTTTTTCTTGATGTTACTGCTTTAGGAACACATTAATAAAAAAATGCCACCAAGACTAGCCTTGGACTTGAGGTGGTGTACACCATTTGGACTAGGTTACTCTAATGTGCATAACTAACTGCCCTTAAGATTTCTTTAGACTTGCTAGGTAGTGAAATGATACTAATTGAAATCTGTTTGAGCTTACCAACCCTAGGTGATTTGGATTTTCACAGCCTTAGATTGAGTGCCTTGCTTATGGATGCTAGTGGAGAGGAGACGTATACTATTTGTAAATCTCAGGGTCAGTAATGTTACTTAGAACAATGAATGAGATAGGAAATTATGAGGGAGAGGACCGGATGGGGATGGGGCAAGATCCTTTATCTTGGGTGCAGGTCTCAAGTATTGATTGTTTTTGTTTTGTTTTCCCTGTCCCTCTACCAGGAATCTGAGTTACAACAAACTGTCTGAGATTGACCCTGCTGGTTTTGAGGACTTGCCAAATCTACAGGAAGTGTGAGTGCTTCTCCAAATTTCTGGGCTGTGGGGTGGGGAGATGGAGAGCTCCTGGGAAGAATCCTCTCCTTTTGCAGCATTCTCACTCATCTAAACAAGCAGGCTAAACTGTGGGAAGAACATTTGCACATGGACCATGCCTGACAAAGGGCATTATAATTGTCCCCAAGTTTCAGTTAAACTTTGGGGAACCACAGTCTTAAGATGCTAAATGGAAAATCCCAGAAAGAAACCATTCATAAGTTTTAAACTATACAATTATGAGTAGTACAATGAAGTCTTGCACCGTTGTGCCTGGGTCATGAGTCATCTTAGCCCAGCATATTCACACTGTATCTGCTGCCTGCCTCTTAGTCACTTAATAGCCACCTCAGTCATCAGATGAACTATCGTGGCGTATCACAGTACTCAGATAACCTGGATCTTACTATTAATAACCGCAGGGCACAAGAGCAGTGATACTGGTACTTTGGATATGTCAGAGATACACTGGAAGGGAACAGGTAAAAGAATGAAGGTACAGCACACTATTTTGAATGAAGGACAGATTACATTCACATCATTTTTATTATAATAGCATGTTATTATAATTGTTTTATTTTATAATTAGTTGTTGTTAATCTTTTAATATGCCTGGTTTATAAACTAAACTTTATCATAAGTCTGTATGGGAAGACCTAGTATATATAGGGCTCGGCACTGTGTGTGTTTTCAAGTATCCATTGGGAGTCTTAGAAAGTATCCTCCCTTTGTAAGAGGTGGGCATTGTATTTACTTTCACTATGCAGCCTTCTCTTAGTAGGAAGCCATGAAGGATGTGTTACAATCCAGTGGACAGAGTTACTAGAATCACAGCTTCTGGGTGGGTTTATAGGAGAGTCCCCTCCCTTGTGGAAAGCCTGGTAAAAGAGCTAGGGTGACACACCAGGACTGGGACTTTCTCACTACCTCCGGGGAAGTGGGGCACCCTATTGGCAGTGGCACACGATGCCATCCCATCCTTCTGTATCTCAGGAATAAGGCATAGCATCTAAAATGGACAGTAAAGGCTCACCTGTACCTCTCCACCTCTAAAAGTCAGCATCATTTCCTGTAAGCACTAGGCTTGCTGCCTTCTGCAATATCTTTTAATAAAAAGGTAGGCCTTAATCTTTTTAGTGCAAGTGATTCTGCTTTTGATAGGGATTTAGTATTACCAGGAATGTTACTCCATAGAGACTTTACAAGATGTTTCATCCAAGTCATACATACATACATTCTGTGGAAAAATTGGCAAATAGAGAAATGTTTGAAGATTAATGAAAGTCACCAGTATTATCATCTACACCTAAGCATTGTGAATATGTAATGAAAAATATACCTATACACATAATTTTAGAACTCTACATTATGGTTTTATATCAGTCTTACCTACTTACTCTTACATTTTAAAATAATTTCTCATATAAATTAAAAATTTTAAGTGACCTATTTTTATTTTTATATAAGAATACTACACAAGGATTTGTATAAATCATCCAGTGCCACTGTTATTAGGTATTTTTACTAGAGATTATTAGGCAAGTTCTTTTACATTTTTATTATAGCAGTTGATAAAAGTTATTGTTGTTATTTGATTCCATTATTGATGGCTTAAAATTTTAATTTCATCTGCTGCTACAATTTGAAGAAGTATCTGTATTCCTTACCCCCACCTGCAGATTTCTCAAATGGGCATTTTTGATGACCATGTATGTTTAATTAAAAAAATCAAGACTTCCAGATCTAAAGGAATCTGGTTCATAAGGGACCGTCATTTTCACATAGGATCAGTAAACCAGTGGTGGGCGGGTTTAAAGGGAGTTATCGTGTTAGTTTACTGGGGCCTCAAAAACAATGGGGCTTCGACAGTAGAAATTTCTTTCTCACAGTCTGAGGTGAGAAGTCCAAGATTCAGGTACTCACAGGATTGATTTCTCTTGAGACCTCTCTTGGCTTGCAGGTGGCTGCCTCTTGCGGCATCCTCATGTGGCTTTCCTCTGAGTTCATGAATCTGGTGTTGCTTTATGTGTCCTTATTTCCTCCTCTTATGAAGATACTGGTCATGTGGGCTTAGGGCCTATCCTTATGACCTTATGTAGCACCTCTTTAAAGGCCCTGTCTGAGATACTGGAGGATTCAGTTTCATCGTAAGAATTTGGGGGAGCACACTTCATCCCGTCATAATCACCCAAGGGGATGACTTCATTGTGAAAGGAATGAACCAGTGTTTTCCCTTGGTCCAAGCTGTCTTTGAGGCTTGGGGTTAGAATATACTTGTTTTATGTAGGTTGCAGAGCTTAGTAATTTCTTTTTGAATTCTCCAGACTTAAAAGAGGGTGTTTCCTTTGGCATCATTCATGATTTAGTTTAAGCTTATGTGATTGCCTCCTCGGTAGCAGATACTGTCGTGGGTGCTAGGGGTGCATGATCAAGTGGAACAAAGTCAATTCAGAAACAAATTATGAGGGAAACAAAAATTCTGTGGTCAAGATAATTATATTTGGGCATGATATTTTTAAAAAGTCAAAATGAATGCAAAATATCTTGTAATAAACAAAATATAAAACCTTTGACTCAAGACGGGGTCATTATTACTGATTTTTCCCTTTTTCCTCTGATTCTAGAATGGCTTGATATAGCATTGTAGCTGATCTTGTCTTGATATAAGCTTTTGATGTTTTATTCTTCGTGCATTTTTGTTTCCACTCATTTTTTTGGTATCAGGGATCAAACTCGGGACCTTATGCTCACAAGGCAGGCAGTGGAACCACTGAGCTAAATCCCCGGTCCTCTACTCATTTTGATATTTAAAAAAATATTAATGTTAACGTATCCTTTGTCCTGCCAGTCTGGATGCAGTGGATGATCTGGAAATCATTTTCTGCATTGCTCTCTTAGTTTCCTTGTTCCACTTGTTTTTTGCTCAGATAGCTAGGCTTTCAATTTTCATTTGGTTTGTTCCCTTGACCTCCAGTATTTAGTCTCCTTCTCCTACAGGCTTCTTAAGGGTTTACATCCCATAGATGGTAAGTGGTACAATGGAGCCTGTTCCCAAACTCCCATGCTGTATGGCAACATTGCTTTCCTGATTGTGTGAGCAGAAATTGTGTCTTATGAATGCAGCTTAGTAAAGTGGGGAAAATGCTCATTTTGGTAGCAGGCAGAAGTGGACTTGAGTTCTGGTTCTGGGTTCATGTCCCTGGGCAAGTGACTTAGCTTCTCAATATTTCCTTTCCCTCTTCTGTGACATTGGTGTAATAAGACATTATCAATATTGTTGGGGTTAGTAATTGAAAATGATGCACAGGGCCTTGGCCGTGGGAAAGGCTCAGTGGATATTATTTCCTTCTCTTTTGCTGCTTTTGGGACTGTGTATCCCCTGGGCGCCATGTGTTTGGTGCAGAAATGTCCTTGAGGACAGATAGGTTGAACTTCTTACCCCTGTGAATGCCTCCTGCGCCAATATCACACTCTTTGTCCTGCTGATGATAAGGTGAATTATTGGTGTCCATAGCAGCAGAACTTCTCAGTGATAGAAATTCAGGGGCTTTCCTTTCCTTAAGTGAATTCTCAGACATCCTGGAGACAGACAGGTAGGTATCAGGAGTGAGTGGTGAGTAGGTGTGGAAGGCCATGAAAAAAAAGGGAAAAAATAGTGGACACTATTACTTCAGAATTAACTGGACCCAAGTGTTTCCCAGGAGCAGCCAGTTCTCCAAATCCTGTAGTCTGCAGAGCTCCAGGCTGGCAGAGGATACTGCGGTGGCTTAGCAGTGGTTTAATTTTGGAGGCCCAAGAACCACAAAATATTGTGGACTGGTTAAAAAGGAAGGTGAGCCCTTTGGAGGCCTCTGGGGGACATGGGGACACTTGTGCAGCTGCTTCTAAGCCACATGGTCTCCACTGCCCAGAGCCCTGAGGAAAGCCCACCAGGGAGGGCCTCCACCCAGGGTCCTGGTCACCAGGGCTCATCTATAATAAGAGGGCTATTTATACAGTCCTCTGTAAAACCGGTACAAGGATCATATTACTGCTGCCTGGCCCATGCGTGCTTTGCTGTGGGTGCTATGTGCACTTGCCAGGCCACTGACCTAAAGTGTTCTGAAAGCAGTGGCGGTGCTCTGCCAATGGGTCGTTGTGGATGCCCCACCCGTGTGTATGTGTGTGTGGTAGTAATAATGGTGAAATAATGAGAGGTATTGTTTGGAGCCTTAGGTTTCTCATGTATCTGCCCCTGTCCTAAAATCAGGTTTAATCATTTCAGTTGTATCCCTCCAAAACTTTATGAAGCTGGTGTGTCTCTTATCTACATTTTTTGAAAGAGAAATCTAAAACACAGCAGAATTTATTGGCATGCTGAAGTTCATTTGGTAAAAGGTGAGATTAGGGCTAAAGAATAAGGCTTATTTGTTTGTTTGTTTATGTTTTGTACCAGGGATCTAACTCAGCTCCTTGTGCTTGTGAGGCAGGTGGTGGAACCACTGAGCTAAATCCCTGGCCCTGGTCTGTTTGATTTAAAAATCCAAACTATAACCTCTGCCCAGAGTTCCTGCTCTGCTGCTCTGTAACTGTGCCTCAGCTTCTTCTTGGGAAGTGGAATGATCACTTGTGTCTTCCCGAAGAAGGTGGCATGCATCCAGGCTTGTGGTAGGCTGACACATAGCCAGTGTTCACCCTGATTATTGTATACCAAAGTTAATTTAAAATACCTTCAGTCAGCTTTCCATATCCATGAATTTAGTTAGCATCCATGGATTCAACCAAATCAGATTGAAAGTAATTGAAAATATTTCATCTGTAATGAACAGGTGCATATTTGTTTTTCTTACCTTATTCTCTGAGTGATACAGTGTAGCATTGATTTGCATAGTATTTGGTATTTAAATAATCTAGAGATGGTTTCAGGTACACAGGAAGGTATACATGGGTTTATTTTTCTGTAAGGACCTTGAGCAGCTTTGGGTTATCAGTAGGGGATCCTGGAGCCAAATCCCATGAACACTGTGAAAGGAATATATAACATTATACTAAAATTTTATTTGGCCATCTAGTATAAAAATTATATTACCAAAAGTCTTAGCAAAGCAATTACGTGATATGTATTATTCTCCAGTAACTAAACTAAAAATCAGTTAACAAGTGGATGTCACTCCAGAACTTGTGTTCCTACTACTGATAGCTTTCTTCTTATTAAGAATCAAAGTAAACCAAAGTTCCAACTTTCTGCTCCTTTTTGAGTTTTATTAATTGCAGTTCTGTATTTGGAAGCAATAAAAAAGATTCATTTTGTATACCAATAGTGGAGTGGTTAAAAGAATTGATAAATAGAATGGTTCTTTCTTACCATTCATACCTTCAGAGGACAACTCTGTAGCTAGTTAAAAGACTTGTTCAAGATGCACTACTAAGGGAAAGCAGCACAGAGCAGTCTATAACCGCCAAGCATTGTGTCAAACAAAAACAAATGCTCATCTGTCATAGCTGGCACCAGGAGCTTCCTCTAAGGGGCAGGCAGGCCAGGGGACTGAAGTGGGAGGAAGCCTAATTTTTTTACTGTATACTCCTTGTATTCTTTTTTGAAATGTGTGTCTGTATCAGCTGGTCTGTAAATAAATAGAGCAAGAAAAATTGTTTCTTAGGTGAGTTTTAAATCATTTGTTAAAGCCGAATTTGATTAAGACAGTAAATAATGAAATATCCTTTTAAACATTTAACACTTCCTTAAACCAAGCCAAGTAGATGGAAGTTTTGAAAAAACGCAGAGGGACCAGAAGATCTCAGCTGACCTTGAGTATTGAGGGGGAAAGGTGTCCCGTCTTTAGGTTCTGCGATGGGGTCAGGGAATCCATACGGCCCCACTGACCTTACTTAGACCTCCTTTGACTTAGGGCCATGGTGTGCTCTCTGATATGTCCCAGTCACTTCTTGGTCTTGAATCATCAGGAAAAGGTTTATAGAAGCCAGACATTTCAGAGAGATTTTTAGGACCTTGGATTGAAATAAACATTGGAGGGTGTTGGGGGAGTAGATCGAGGGCATGAGGAACTGCGTAAGTGTAAACAGTGAAAGATTTCATCAGACCCTATCTTTAATCCCTGAAGTTGCCGTATTCATGCAGAGTGCTAAACATCCCGAGTAGCCTTTTCCCTCGGTGCTACAGCTGTGCTATTTTTGACCAGTCTCTTTTCAGTCTGGCAAGAAGCTTTTCAAGCATTGGAGTGAGTTTGGCCTCTACTGCCTTCTGAGGATCACATTCTCTTTTCAACAGGGTAGAGTGTGAACGAGGAAGCCAGTGGTAGAGACTTAGCATTGGTTCAGCAGTTCTTTTAAAGCAGAAACGATCTAGAAATAGGTAGTCATGCAGCTCCTGTTCTTTGGGCTACAACTGTCCTCTTCATAAATCAGGCAGCCCGGTTGGGATTAGAGCTTGCTATTCCTAACTGAGCCTGCTGACAGAGGCTGCTCGTGGAAACATACAATGCCCCATTAATCTTTAGCTATTGTCCACTGTTCCTTACACGTTCCACCTCCAGCAGTCAGTCAGGATTTGAAATGTTGTTATGCGCCTTTTCCCTGTTCACTTATTTCTGTGAAATTAGGTGGAGGAATTTGTCACATGTACAGTAGGGCTGGCCTGAGACCAGGTTCCTCAGCCAAATTTCCCTTGTGGAGCCCATACTCTGTTTTAGGTTCAAAATTAAGTCCAATCATAAGCAGGCAGAAAAACAACTACAACATTACCTAAGGGATTATGAGCTTTCTGGCCTTGCCCCATGCCTGTTAGCCTATTAACTTGTTCTCGTCTCTGATTTGCACTCACACTTTGTTCATTTTTTGGCTGTATCTCCTTGATGGTGTGGCTTTACACTAGTTCTAAAACCCACTTAGAGAATGTAGAGAAGAATAGTGGAAGAGTAGTAGGCCCTGGTACCTAACTCAAAGTGGTGGTGATGAAATTCTATAAGAAGTTTTGCTATAGTTACAATGAAATAGAGGGTAGTAGTTAAGAACCTAGACTTTGGGGCTACATTCCCTAAGCCATGGCAACTTGACCATCAAGGGACCTGGATCAGATTATTTAACACGTCAGGGTGTTGGTTTCTTCATTGGTGCTGTAGAAATGTTCCTAGCAGCTACTTTCTTTCTCCCTCTCCCCTCCCCCACTCTCGTTAGTACTGTGTATGTTTGCAGTCCATAGAAAGTATTTTCCTCTTGGGGAGATTGATACTTGTACATATTACACCTTCATCCTTTTTACTTCCCCTTTCCCTCCCCAACTTGTCTCCTTCACCCTCAAGTCCCCTTCCCTTCCTTTCAAAGCCTCTATTTCATTAATTTCCACTCTGATCTTTATAATTTCTTTTCTTTTATTAGTTTCAGTTTGAAATGATCTTGAGATGTATCATTAAGGTTACTTATTTGGGATTGCTCTGTCATTTTTATGTGTGTATTTACAAACTTCCATCTTAGAAGTACTTCCATTGTGTCCTGGGACTTGCTCCTGTAGGGGTCTGAAGATGAGTTGATACAATAAGTCCCTGACTCACAAATGAGTTCCATTCCGAGAGAATGTTTGGATTCTTTTTTTATCTGGCAAAGTAAGTCTTATACAGTACATCTGTGAAAGTTTGCAGCTTGAATGTTCGTATGTTGGGGACTTACTGTATACTGAAAAGCTCTTAGAGCTGTGCCTGGCACATACTAAGTCATTAATAAGTTACCTCCTGCTGTTATTATTATGGCCATTCTCTGTGTTTTAGAATAAATATGAGAAGAGTTCTTGCACAGGCTGCTGTATTGGCAGCAGGCCCTAACCTTAGTTTTAGTTGCTCTGGTAAAACCTGAAGACCTTTTCTGGTAATGACTATACTTGAGGGTACTACAGCAATTTATTGGTTGAGATTAAGACTGATGGAGGGTTCTTAGTACTTGAGAACCATTATGGCAAAGGGTTCACAGCAGGATTGGGAGAGATAAAAAGTGAAGCAGAAACAATCTATTTAGGGGGTAGTCAGATAAGAGACTGTTAAAGTAATTAATTGCCTTTTTCAACACACAAACAAGGACTCCTTAAGTGGAGAAAGAACTTGCCACATGATAAGGATCTGCTTTCTCTCTGAGAGATGCTTTTGAAACAGGCACTCTCTGTCCCACAACCCAGTAATTGCCAAGCTTCATTCCTAACTGGCTTTGGCACTGAAGAAAGCAAACGGGATAATTCTAGGCTGTTTCTTTTTTCCTCTCTCTTTCTCTTACTCATTTCTTTAAAAGATGGAAGACTACAGAGTACTCTGTTCAGGCAAATGCTAGCTGTACACTTGTCTGAATGCAGTTATCATTTCAGTGGCCTTGTCTTTAAACAGTAACAAGATGTTCAATGAGGATATACCTCTTTTAAAAAATAGAAAACAAGATAATGCAGTTCTAACCCTTTGACTTTGCATCTCAAATACAATTTCTTTCCAGCCCATCACCCGGCAGAAAGCCTGAACACTACTTTGGCTTTCTTAAGGCTCTCCGGGCTCACATTGCAAGTCTGATTTTGGATCCTCTTCCCAGATTTGGAAATACATGTCCATGTAAGGAGACCAGATTGCACAGCCTCTGGGGGCAGGCCAGGCGAGCTGTGTTTTGGTTTGTGGGCTTTACCTTCCATTAAGTGATATTAACTATGGAAATACAAATTTAGAGTGTTTGAATGGAAGGGAGTTTGGAGAGAAATTTGTCTGTAGAGGATTTTCAGAATGTCTGTGCAGAAGTGTGTGTATATATTTGTTTTCCTGGAAGACCATCCAGAGGCTTCATCCGAGTCCAGGAAAGCTGGAACCTCAAATGGACGAGCCTCTGAGTCCAAGTCCCATGTTTCTTCATAGACAAGGCATTGAATTGATTGGCCCCACATGTCACAAGCCCCTCAAAACTCCACACAAGAGAGCAAGTGGTTTCCAGATTTTTTTGTGCCAGTTGCCCTTTGGCCAGGGTAGAGCACTGAAACAACCAAGAGGGGGCAGTCTTTGCTCCCCAGATCCTTTCCTCACTGCCTCTGCCCATCAGGAGCACTGGTGGTGGTCTTAGGGGCACATTTGACCTGGACTTGTGCCCCCTGGTCTGTTTCCACTATTCCTTGTCTGTGAGTTCTGATTTCTGGGCTTGATGAGTCACACATAGGAGATAGGACACATTTTCTCTTTGAGTTGTTTTCTTGTGGGTGTGAAAATTTAATTTGTGCCCTCACGACTTTTCTCTCTTTAAAAACACACTTTTATGTTCTTATCAGTTATCTAACATGAGGATATCACTGTGACTAACTCAGCACTGTTTTTCTATTTTTAAAAATATGTGTGTGATTCCAAACTGATTTAAATGCTCTGGAATGATGCATCTCTCTTTGTTGTTACAGGTACCTCAATAACAACGAGTTGACAGCGTTACCGTCCCTGGGCACTGCTTCAGTGCACGTCGTCTCCCTCTTCCTGTGAGTAGCACCATGTGGGCACAGGGCTCTGAGGGGCTGTGGTGTAAGAGCAGGAGAACAAAAATAGCCTTTCATCAGGTAGCCTAATAATCATGACAGGTGCCCTGTTCGCTGGTTGGGGGTTTCTAGAATTAAAAGCTGGAAGTTCTATCTTTTCTCTAACTTGGGGAAAAACAAGTCTTTTAACTGCCCGGAGGGGCACAGAACTAGACTTCCTGCTCTTGGCAATTAAGCTGCAGCTTGGGAGAATAAACTGGAATATATGAAGGTATGTGAAACTCGACATTGTGCCGCTGAATTTGGTAATGTGACTCAGTTTCCTTTTATATTTGTAAAAATATGAAGTACCCCCTAGACCTCTGAAGTCAACATGAAAGTGGTGAAATAATTGTTGTACTCAAGTGTTGGATGAAACAAAACCAGTGTATTCCTATAACGTTATAGAGGGGAAGCCATGGGGTATTATTGTTTCCTTTGTCAAAAACCTTTCCCAAGCTGGGTGTGATGCAGATGCCTGTGATCCCTGCACTCTTGGAAGAGGAGGCAAAAAAAGTTCTAGCCCAGCCTGGGTGACTTAGACCATATCTTAAAATAAGAAGAGCTGAGGGTATAGCTCATTGTGAAGTCTCTGGGTTCCATTCCAAGTGCCCCCAGCTTTCCCTAGAGATTAGGCACCTGCCCTTGTCCCACTTCTGCAGTCACAAGGTAGAAGTATTTGTTGGCTTCAGGCTCAGCCAGAGGTCTTTCCAGATGTCCCAGGTCTGAGCCCAGCAGCGCTCTCTACAAGATTCTATTGGCAGCTTCCCCAGCACAGCACGTCCCTCTTCCCACTGAATTTCCTGTCTCCACCCCAGCCCTGCATATTTTTACTTTATTTTCATTTTGCTGGTTTAGTAGTTGCTCACCTGCACACATCTTTTCTCAGCACCGGGCCTCAGCAGTCTGAATAGAAGGATTTGGTGGAAAGGAGCTATCATTAAGATTGCCAGTGTCGCTTGCCAGTCTTGGAGTTGGGCTGGCTCTGTCCCTGTGTTTGCTGGTGCTGTGGCCTAGTCAATCATGTTTTCACACTTAACCCATTTCAAGGCCTGGTGAGGCTGTAAGAGAGCCTGGAAATTAGAGTTGCGTTTCATTGTTTGCAGGACAGATGACTTAATCTTGTTTCTGAGATGTGTTCTGACCCGTTTTATACATGGGGAGAATGAGGCCAGGGCTCCAGGGGAGAGAGAATGTGCTCAAAGCTCTTGATATTGTGTGGACCTCTGCTGAGTGTTTGATATGTGGTGACTGCTCCTGCTTCTTGGTGATTAATTGTTGCCTACCTCCTTGGGCCTTGGTGAGATCTCACCTTTAGGGCTACAGGGTTTGCGAGTCAGTCCTGATTCCTGGAAAGTGCTGGCATGAAAGCTGTGGCCTTTGGTGGAGAGGCAAAGGTTTGTTTTTTGGGATCCACTTGGCCTGTGTGTGGAGCATCCAGAAGGTGTTTAATTGCTGCCTAAATTAAATGAGCTAGGCTTATGTAAGACTCACATATCCTTATGTAAGGATATGCTAATCCTTTGTGTGTCCATAAAGCAGAGCACTCGAAGGTGCTTGTGACTCCTGGTTGCTGAAACCCCAAGTTTTGGACCAGCAGTGTGAAAAATTCAGAATCGCAGGCCACATTCATCAGGAGCTACATTTAACAAGGTCCTTCGCATCACCCAGTCTTTACAGTGTGAGGGGCTGGTTTTGTTCCTCTTAGACCTCCCACAGAAAATGCTTTGTGTTGCCAGGAAAGAAAGTGCGGCTCTCTAAGGGTCTTCTGAGTTGCAAAACAGTGAGGTGGAATGAGACTGGATACAAGTGCCCTGCGTGACTTCTCTACAACCTCAACTTGGTGCAGCAGCATGGTAGGTTACTGAGCCACCATGAGCCTGAGGCAAGAGGGCGCTGGGCCCGTGGCGCTCTGAATTGTCCCTTGCTCTTCTAACTAAAAATACATTACTGTTCCTTGGCCCCAGTGCCAGGAGCAGTGGGGCTATTTGGCCTTGTTCCTGCTATTCCATTAGACAGCACTGAAATATGTAAAGCAAAAGAAGAAGAAGAAAAAAAATCCCTCCCTGTTTTGGTTCATTTGGAAAATGCAGGTTAGCATTGGGCAGCCACCTCCTTGGCCTGCAGTTGATCTCCATCTGACTTGCTCAGTTGTTTCCCCGAAACTACAGTTCTAAAGGGTCTTTATCCCGGTTCTTAGACTGAATACTTAAATTTAGTGCCCACAGAAAGTTACTTTAGCATTGTGATGTTTGGCAGCAAGATTATAGATAATTTTATTGTCCTCTTGGATGCCTTTCTGTATTTCTCATGTGGGCAATGCAAAGGACAAGGGAGAAAATAACAGCAGGCAGTGAATGGACACCACTTTACAGCCAAAACCTCTCTTATCCTGCCTGAAGAAAGGTAGAGGCCTCAGAATCTCCACTCACATGGCAGTTGCACTTTGCACTTCAAATTTTGAAGAGCATACTTTTCCTTATGTGTCTTTTGCTTTTCAGGACTTTGGAAGTAAAAGATCTGCAAATATTTAGCAGGTACCTTCTGTGCCCTTGCAGTTGTGGCCCAGGTGATGTGAAAACACTAACACAGTGCTTGAAAATATATATAGGTTAAATAGACTCTCTAGTGCTCCCCAGTTCTCTCTTTTTTTGAGACAGGGTCTCACTGTACACAGTTCAGGCTGGCTTTGAACTCACTATGTAGCTGAGGCTGGCCTCGCACTTGCAGTGACCCTCTTGTCTTACACTCATGTGCCACCATACCTGGCTACACCCCCCGCAAGTTCTTATTTCCCTTTTTGAGCAGGTAGAGGATCAGAAAAATAACCAAAATGTATGGAGGAAATACAACAGGTATCTGCTGAGGCCATGTGAGTTACAGGAGCCGGGACAACTTTCTTGAGACATGTTTGCAGGCAGATGCATCAGGGAATAGTGGGGACCAGGTGTATATCCTCTCTGACAAGTATATGAGACCAGGGACTAGTTACTTGTTTTGTTTTGTCTTGTTTTTGTTGAATGAATTGAAACAAATGGTAAAAGGATCCTCACAGTTTTCATAGCCTTTCTGTGACCAAGAAATTGAGAGTAGAGGCAATAATGTCACAAAAGCCATACTTACCCCTATGTTCCAGTGACCACTGTTGGTGGTTTGTAGTTTTTGAGAAGTGGCAGTTTGTGATTCTCAGTTCAGATGCCTGTAATTCTTCACCTGGCCTTTGGAAATGAGCTTTTCCTCTCTTGAGCAGGAGTGCCCTTAGTTCCCAGGCACCGGTTACCCCCTTTGCTGAATGTCACACATGGGAACAGGTTTTGTTTTGTTATTAGCTTTAATGTCAGGGCTTCAAAAGAGACTTTCAGGTTTTGGGAACTGGAGTCATGAAGCACAGTTTCTATTGGTTAATACTTTCTGACTAAAGGGATCTAATTCAATTAAAGTATTTGTCAAAGGACAGATTTATTTGCATCGCATTCTGAGGCTAATTCTGAAGCCATTTGTGCTTAAGAAGAGTTAAGCATAAACCTCAAGGAATGCTTTTACTAGGATTGGGTTGGAGTGAGGGAGCTAATTTCATAAAAATAGTTCTCAGGAAAAGAAATAGCTTTTTGTTAAATGGCAGCTGAATCTGCCAGTAGATTTGTACATCTGAGATTTTAAAAAATCTGAAGTCCAGGAAACTCCAGTTATGATTCCCACAGCAATAGTAATTCTGTCTGATGCATAAATGACATTTCTGTTGAAGAAAAATTTCCGCTTTGCCTGTGGTGTTGCTGCACTTGTGTCATTGAGATTGGTTGCAATGGAAATGTTTTAGTTTTTGAGTCCTGAGAGTAAAGCTTCCTAGAAAATCGGTGTTGGCTCTGTCTCCCACACAGAGGCTGTAGCTTACTTCCTACGTGGCCCAAGCTGTATCACCACAACTCTCTTCCAGGTGGAGGTACACCTGGGACCTCATTGTTTCACTGCGGAGGGAGTGTCCTTTGTTCTCCCCAATCTGTGTCTACATCGGGTGAGAGATCTACATCAAAACTCGTTGCACACAATTAGTTGTAACTTTGTAAAATTGCTATTACAATTTCTTAGCCTTATGTTGTGTTTGAAAACACAAAGAAATATTTCTACTCATGGACAAAATCTTTGGAGAACAGTTTTTTATTGAGATAAAATTAACGTAACATAAATTTACATTTTGAAGCATGTGGTTCCGCTCCTTTTAGTTCATTCTCAGAGTTGTAAAGCCATCACTGCTCTCCCACTCCAGATCGTTTTCATCACCCGAAGTGAAACCCTGTCCTCTTTAGCAGTTACTTTAGCCAGCCTCTGGCACCTGCTTATTTGAAAACTTTCCTTCTGTCCTTCCCTTCCTCACTCACTGTGTCCCGTCCTTCCTTTGAAAGTCTTTTTCTCTTATGTTAGCAAATGTATCTGGAAGATTTAAAATATGAATATAGTTGAAATAAAAAATACCTGGTAAGGTTTTAGCTACTTGTTCTATTTTGCTGTGACCTCTTGGCTCAAGAAAAACTGATTAAATAAAAAGGATGGAATATCCCTTTGTTGTAACTTCTGGAGAATAAAACCTGGAAGGAAAGCATCATGGTGTCCTGTCTGTGACCCTGCTCGGAGCAAAGGAACCTGGAGTTGGAGGCATCTATCTGAGGCAGCATGGCCTGAGCCCCTCTCCTTCGCTAGATCTGCTGGTGAAGTAAAATCAATAGGAATACTTAACTCAGAATATCTAGCACACCCTGTAGAAAAAAGAGGGAGGAAATCAATCTTCTTTACAGGCTTGTTAGTGCCAAGATCAATTCACATGAAGACGTAATTAAAGAGCAAGCCTTGGAGGGAGGAAGCTGTGATCGGCCATGCAAGGCTGGGCAGAGTAATAGAACCCTCAGAGGCCTGGCCTAGAGGCAAGGGAGAAAGAGACTTAGAATTCAGCTTCAGAAAATGAGGCTTGGCTTCAAGACATGAACTGAGGCCAATGATAATTGGGCTTGAAGCACAAGTGAAATTATACCGCGTGGTAAATTGTTGCTGGCATTCCTAAAACTGTGTGCACATGTGTGCATTTATTCTCTGTCTCTGAGGCCTCGTGCCTTTCTCTTCATTTAGCTGTCCAACTTCCTGCATATTGTGTCCCCTGAAAGGTGGCCAGCATTTGTAGATGGAATAAAGAACAAGAACATTTTCTTTTGGATGTGGAAATTATCCTTGGAAATACAGTTGTGTTGTCTTTAGATGCTGAATGGTCATCTCAGGTGATGGTGTTCTTTGTGTGTATGTGCGTAGTAGAGCCTGTAGGTGTCATCAGTTAAGTGCACAGTGAGATGGATGGAGCTGCTCTTCCTCCCTCCTTCCTCTATCAGCTGTCAGGTTAAGAGAGGATTAGTCAAGAGGATTAGAAAATACAGAGCCGTCTTCCTCCACATGGGAACCTGGATTAGCCTCACTGTTAAAGGAAGGTTAGTCTATTTGGTGTCAGTGTAAGAGTGAACCTTACTGGTCATTGGCATTGTATTTGTTTTGGCAGCAAAACACACTCTCATCAGAGTAATGGAATTAGTAGTGACTCCAGCCACTTTACAAAGAAACAGTAGGCAAAGTGGGTTTTCAGAAGTCCCAGTCCAAGTTTAAATGAATGTCTTTCATTCCTTGTGCAGTCAAAAAAGGGGGGCTTTTGTTTCCTACACAGTAGAGGGAGGATAGGGCTATCGTTAGCAGTACAACAGAATAAAATGTATAAAATGGGAGTACTAGCGATTTACTGTCTCTCTCTCTTTTTTTCCCCCAGTACTGAGGATTGAACTCAGGACCTTGTGCTTGCAAGGCAGGTGCAGTGCCACTGAGCTAAATCCCCGGCTTGTACTGTCCCTCTGAGTCTTCAAAGACATACTCGTTTTCTGCCCTCTCTGCCTAGATTGTGTAGATATGATTCTTTGGATAAAACCTCTTTCTCATTCTTTAGGGAAGTCACGGCTTCCTCTTCGAGGGCAGAGGGCAGACTCGAGGTCAGACAAGAGCATTCATCTCTGTGGACAGATCCCCTGAAGGCCTAGTCCCCGTTCTGACTGGGACCAGAGTGTTTGCTTTGCTCCTGCATTCTCATGTGATGCTGCTGCTCTTGGTCTCAGAACTGGCCCTGAGGACCCCTGCCTGGGCTTCTGTGGGTTGAAGAGGAGTCTGGGTGTTTTTGCCATGCTACTTGGGCTTCAGGAGACAGTAAGCTGTAGACAATTTCTAATATGGTGACAGGCATCTATCTGCGAACAGAGAGCTCCAAAGCCTTGGTAAAGCAGTCACTTCTGGGGAGAGTTCTAGGGCAGGGGCCACTGAGCACAAGTACCATGGCCAGAATAAGAGCTGGCTGCAGATCAGGGCTTGAAGCCCACAGCTGTTATACGTTTGTTTCTGCTTAGTTTGCTGTTTATTGGTGACCACTTTAGGTTCCCAGAAGACCTTTACCAGTTCCAGCAGAAACAGAGTCCCATGAACTGCCTAACTGGCAGGAGACCTGTGCTTTATCTCCCATTATATGGGCTCCACTTACAGTCTGTGTTCCAGGGCAGAGTCAGTTTAACACCTCTTACCTTCCTGCTGATTATGAGTCACCACTATCTGATAAGTCTTTGTCCTTGTCTAAGTCTTGAATAGAGTGCTCCTTTATTCCAGTACCAGTTAAAAGTTATTCCCATTCCTTTAAATCACCCCCACCCCTGCCATGTGAGGTGGGTGGGCAGTTCTCCTTTGCCTTAATGAGGGAATCAAAATCAGGTGGTTCCACCTGCTTGCTTTTCCCAGCCCAAGTGTGTATGACCTGCTACTCTCTTCCCGTTTTATCTCTGCCATTGGGAAGCTGTAATCCTGATTGTCAGGCAAAAGAGAGGTACAGAAAACAAAAGAAGCCTGCTAGGCTTGCTGAAAGGGTGCCAACGTATGTCCTCAGGCAGCCCATAAGAAGAATCAGGCCAGGTCTCATGAGACTCCGTGAGGCTGCAGAGAAGGACAGGTGAGTAGGCAGCTGACACGCAAGGGCTGTGTGCCATCCACTGACGTTGTGTCACACTGGTGTGCGTGTCCAGGAAGGTTCTTCAGTGAAATAGATTGCAGCTGAGGCTTCTTTCTTGTTCTACAATTTCCTTTTTTTTTCCCTTTCCCCTCAAGTGGGCATAATTTATAGGCACTGGATGGAGCACCCTAAATGTTAGCCAGCGCATTGAGAACTTAAAGTATTCAGAGGAATACTAAAAGGACAGGCCTAACTCCATTTGGGGGCCAGTTTGCCCACTCTGCCTTTCCTTTGTCCACAGGCAGGCTGCCATAAAGGCCAGCAAGCTTCTGTTGGAAACTAGAGCAGGACCTCTGGTTCTTGGAACTGCAGCCTCATCCAATACCACCAGTGAGGCCCAAAATAGAAAATTAAATACCCATTTTACAAAGAAAGCAGCTCCCCGTACCGGAAACTTCCCAGGGATTCTATAGCCCAGATGTCCTTTTGCCCTGTCAGAGTTCGCCTTTCACTGGGAAGGAGCCCTTGGCCTCCTCTGAGCCTGCCAGATTGTACACACAGTCCTGACTTGGCGTTTTCCTTCTCTTCCTCTTCCTTCCCATCCCCTTTCTTTGAGAGTGGGGGTAGTTAGCCAGCCAGATGAGAAGGACATCTGCAAATTATTTGCTGAGAGACGAAGGGAGACACAGCTGCAGGGCTGGAGGACCAAGGAGAGGGACAGCCATGGAACTGGAATATGGTCTTGGAGGTCACTGCCTGTTTTGGGAACTCCGTAGCTTGAATTCTGTGGCTGAGAGTTCTTTTGTTGGGTGCTTCGCCTCCCTCACCCTCTCTCATTTTTCATGACGACTGTGTAAGCTTTAAATACAGTCCAGGATCTCCAGTGCTGGGGAGACTGTGGATAGGCTTAGAGGGGAAGTATCTCTCCTTCCACTGGTGGGTGCTGAAAACCCTCCAGGGCTCTGTGAAGTGGAGCTGGGAAACAGAGCTGCTGTCGTTGTGCAATCTCCCGTATGAAAATGCCTGGCTCCTACCCATATCAGCAGTCTGTTCTAACCGGGCCGTTCCCCACTCCTCCTCCCCCTCCCTACTTCCTGCAGGTGGCTTCTGTAATCCAGTTACCGCTGGGGAAGCCTCATGTACATGTGCACCTAATCCGAAAATGGCTGGCTTGACTTTGACCTGTGTAGTGACCTTGGAAAGAAGGCAGGGCCTATTGTGTCTGTTCACACCTGGGAGCCATTTTCAGCTTTTACAGCCCAAGTGGAAGAAATGTGTTTGCATTTAGGCTGGGTCTTTCTTTCGGGAGGTCTGTCATTGTTGGGCAGTACAGAGGAAACGCTAGATTCATTTTGTGCAAAGGCAAGTGCTTGTAAAGATAGGATAGTTTACTTAGTATATCGAGCTGTACAAAGAGGCCATTTCTGTAGTGCAGAAATGATCAGTGTTGACAATCTCATGGTGAGATGCAGTACTAATGTGATAGCTGACGAGGACCATTGACAATGACAAGCATTACTCTGTGTGCTTTCCTGGGCCTTTTCTTACTGTATTAGTTCTGCAGTCTTGTGAGAGATGCGAAGTACAGAGAATGCAATAAGTTCCCTGAGGTTCCAGGGCTAGGAAATGGCAAAAGTGGGACATGATCTCATTCCTCTCCCTCTGGAGCTTGTGCTCACTGTAGGTAGGGGTTCTAGGAACCTGGGAAGGTTTTGTCTTGGCCAGTGGTGACATTATCAGGTTGTCTTAGGCATGAGATACTTCAGGGTCATAGCCTGAAGGTTTAGGTGCTGCTCTGGGGTGTGAGAGGCTTCTGCCTAGAAAAAGCAAGCAAACATCCTCCAAAAGTGCCCTTGCTTTACAAGTCTCTTTTTGGCCCCAGATGAGCTTACTTTGGGCAGCCTTGCAGATCAGACTGACACTGGCCATCCCCTACCCCCGAGTCACACAGAAGTCGATCATTCCAAGCTAGTTATGATCAGCCATCAGTTAAATGTACAGAGGAAATCTTGTTGTCAGGTTTCAGCAGAGCCCAAACTTGTTCCATTATGCCAGCAGATTTGCAGATAGTGGTGACCTGCCCTCAAAGACATCACTTGAAGGCAGATTCCTCTGCAGCGTCCTCATTTCCTGGACATCTTTCAGACCCAAACAGCCGAGGTAGAGGTGCCAGGTTGTGGTTTTCTCTTCCCAGCTCCTCCAGTGGGGAGATAGAAATGTGTTGTGAAGGCTGCAGGCTGCTGTGCTCCAGTGTGCACTTCAGGGCCCCTCGCTTCTGCTCAGCTAAGTCTAGGCATTGTCTGGGGAGCTAAGGAGTGTTTGAATGTGGGAGGGCCTGCTGGGAAATTAGTTTGCAGATACCTAGGCTCCTTCCCCACCTAGCTCTAGGATAAAGACAGGTAAAGCTAGATCTCCACCTTACACTGACTCTTGTGTCCTGCGGGTTTCAGAGGGGCATGGTGGCCAGAGAGGGCTGTGTCTGGGAATTGGGTTTGGAGTCCCCCTTCTGTCCTGCCCTCATCCACCTGGGCAGGTTCTCAGGCCTTGGCATTTTTTATAAAATGATGTTTGTTAGGATTAACTAGACCACACATGTCCTCAGTACCATGTCTGAGATACAGTGAATGTGCATCAGGTGTGGGACAGCTCATGAGCCTGACAGTTGTACATTGAACTTAGGTGTGGGGCAGATGGGCCTGCTGTTGAGCTCTGCTATGGAAAGTTTTTGGGGTGTTCTTCCCTGAACCAAGAGGCCTGGTATCAAGTCAGGGATAGAGTCTATCTATGCATTCTAAAAGTGGATCTTACTTGAAAATATTACCCTTGTGAACCAGATGAAGTTCATACAAAAATTTCTGCGTGTGTGCCTAGGTGCTTAGCTTTCTTATATATTCATTCTTTTTATAGGAGCTATAGCTTAGAGCACTAGAGTTGATGTTCCCTTCTCTTTCCTTGTTGCCTGGTCTTCTACCTGAAGTAGGCAGGTACAGAGAGCAGCAAAAGTGTCTAAGCTAGTGTTTATGCAGTGCCTTTCATCTTGGCTGCATGACAGAATGACCCAAGGAACTTTAAAATCCAGAGTAATTAAGTCAGACTTCGGCTGGTAGGTCTGTGAGGGGCAGGAGCAGCATTGAGTCCAGAAATTGGAGCTTGTAGTTTACTTATTTTTTAACATTTCCAGGTCATCTTAGTGTGCAGCTAAAAGTTTTAAATAAACTATAAGCTGGGTAATTGCAGATGAAAGCTATTGTTCCTCTTCTGTTTTCTCTCCTTTCATTTTAAATACTTCCCCCCTTTTTTCACCTGGTAGAAGTGTATGTAAACACTGAGGTTGTTCTTCAATTTAGTTAGCACTTAGGATTCTGGGGCGTCTGTACTTACCTCTTGAAATGACTAGGGACTGACTTTTGTGGTGTTGAAGGGTGTGTGGTGTGAACAGACCCGACCCCGTCATTTGATGATCACAGAGTGGACCTGTGGACTCAGCCCTATGTGGGTCACTCCTTCCCATCCCAGAGGTAGCCCACTTAACTCTGATTTGCATCCCACCCATAGCAAGGCCCATTATGATGACGAAAAGAGCATTTTATAATAAGACAACAGGGAAAATATTTATAACTTTTATAATATTTTTTCTTTTATATTTATCCAAAAGCAGCGCATTTGGATCCTTCACTCACCAAAAGCTATTTGCAGTATAGCAAAACTATAACTAATCTATAACAAAACAAAACATGAGTTTTGGATCATTGCATAATGGGATTCTCTGAGGGCTCTTGGGACTGCATGCTTACAGAAGTCACAGAGACTAACTAGAATTTTGGAAATGAGAGAAAATTTCCCCATGGACCTTTAGAATGTGACTTATTCTCCAAATCAACTCTGTTTTGTATAAGTAAAGAACTGGTTATCAGGATGTACAGTAAAGTATTGGCTTTTTTTTTTTTCTTCTCTGCCTTGTTTGGGTCATGTAAGAATGAGTGCTGGCTTGTTGCAAAATCAAGGTGGTCACTGTGGGCTGGGGGTACAGTCTTTCCTGGGCCCTTGACCATGGCATTGCCAACAGCCATAACTTTCACCACCTGCTTTTTTTTTGTAGACCAGGCTGGCTTGGCTTTTCTCTTTTGTATTCTTCAATATGTGTTAACACAAACTCTGCTGGGGTGATTCTCTGCAATTGCATGGTTCCAGGCAGGTGTCTGTGCCTGTCTTTACTCCCCTGTTCCTTGGAAGCCAGCTCTGGGCCCTGGTCCAAGGAAACGGATTCAGCACAAAGGTATTGCTCTGCATTGTGGACATCAGCTCACCCTCCTGGATAGGTCAAGGTTCATCGTGTTTCTGTCTCAGTGGCCTCAGAAGGGTTGAGGAGTTGTAAAACACGGAACAGTATTGATGAATTTTTGGCATTTATTGCGATATTGAAGGGACCAGCTTAGGACAGGTCAGTACAGAATAGTTTGTTGTGGAGACCTGGAGAGCAGAGCTCTTTTCAGCCAAGAGGTAGAACTTGCTTTCCTTGGTTTATTGGACAGCTGGGCAGGGCAAAGGGGAAGAAGGAGTAGTAGTAGTTGCACCGCCACTGGGAGGCCCAGTGGCAGAAAGGGGAGTAGTGGTACATCCTGGGGGTTCCAGTGTCTGCCTATGAATCCTTTCTGCTGCTTTCTGGCAGCAGCTTCTCAAGCCTCAGTTTGCTTAAATAAGAAATGCCCTTACCTTGGCACAGGTGTGTCTGAGAAAGGTCTTTGCTCACCTGTTCAAGTACCAGCAAATGGTTAGGAGAAAGCCTTTTCCTGACGTATGGATGGAAAATTGCTGCAGTTCCTTCTAGATGTCCAGTCCACACTAGAAGACACTACCCTTATTCCTTCCAAGCCTAAGGGAAAATGGAGGAGGCAGAGCAGTTTGAATCAAAAATTACATTAGGGAGAATTTGGAATTAGAGATATCAGTAGGTGCCTTGAGGAGGAAAAGAATGTTCTGCAGTTGAAAAGTTCAGAACATTCAGAGTTAAAGGCCCGCACCTTTCTTTGTTATAAGATGCATTAGAACTTTTAATATCCTAATGCACATTTTAAGCAGCTGTAATGGAGCAACTCTTCCTAAGATAATTCCATCACAGCTCTGATAAATTCGTTTTCTTTGGCTGACCTGAAAAATTTACCCCTTGCCCTACCCTGAGCAGGGACAAGTGCTGCTTCTGTTGTCTAAATGTAGATTCTCAAATGTTACTTTTACCTGGATCAGGAACTCCCCAGAGATCGTCTGAGTGGACCTGTCACATGTGGGTTCATCTGTAAGCTGGTACCAGGCCCTTCTATCCCTGCCTTGTGTGTCTTTGGCTACCATGAGACCTCTAATGAAAGATTGAAGTGTGCTGTTTCCCTCGTAAATTGAGCTGCTTGGTTCATGAAGGAAAGGTATTGGGGTCTAACAAGTTTAGCTAATGCAGAATGAAGCAGAGTGAGTTATCTTTGTTGGTGTGCTTATTAATACCTTTCCTATGTCAACCAGCAATGAAAGTCTCTGCAGCTGGTGGTGGAGGATGTGTATATATGTATGTATATATATATACATAT
>NW_022900940.1:706593-773902 GCF_012274545.1 Fukomys damarensis | reverse complement strand
ATATATATATATATATATACTCATTCCCAAGCTTGATTAGGCCCAGAACTCTTCATGGATTACTTTCCAGTCTTAGAGATGAATTTTGAAAATCTGGTATTTGGTAGCCTATGTCTGCCACTTTTTGGGTATGGATGTCCGGCAAGCTCTCTTCCTTACCAGGTGCTGGGAGAGGACTCAGGGCTGGGTGCCAGCCCCTAGTGCCAAGCAAGGGCCACATTAACTGTCACAAGCTTTATCCGCAGCACTTTTGCCTCTGGAAGTTGAACCCCTAGCCATGCAGCTGGGTGGAAAGGAAACAGTTGATATGTATCCCTGGGTTTCTAAAGTCCCACAGAGCCCTGTGCTTGGTGCTTGTCTCTGAGAACAGGGTAACACCATGTGGGTTTGAAGTAAAGGCTGGAGACCAGAGGAAGTAGTGGGAGGACTGATTGCACTCATTCTGAACTCCTGCGGGCCTTCCATGATTCTACCATGGATCCCATGACATTTTGTTTCTGTTATTTTAATTAAACGTTTTACTTTGGGGTGATTATTGGTTGACATGCAACTGTAAAAAGTAATAGTGATTCCCTGTGTATCCTTGATCCAGTTTCCCCAGTGGTGATAACTTGTAAAACGTCATAACTAGGATATTGACTTTGATATAGTCAAGACGCAGAACATTTCCGTCTCCACCAGGATCCCTCATGTTGCTGTTTTATGGTCACATCCAGTTTTTTCCTGCCCCACACCCTTGGTGACTTGCCATTCTGCTTTTCAGATTTATACTTGTTTCATTTAAAGAGTGTTGTGTAAATAGATTCATTCTCATTCTCTGTGTGTACATACACACACGTTTTGGGGGTTGGGTTTTTTCACTGCTAATTCTTTGGAGAGTCATGTGGGTGGTGTGTGTACTGTGAATGTACTCGTTTTATTAGAGAGTTGTAGCACATGCTATGGTCTCAACTCTGTTTTTAAACAGCTCACCCACTGAGGGGCATCTAGGAGGTTTCCAGGTTGGGGCTGTTATGAAGAACGCTGTTATGGACATTTAAAGGTTTTGCTGTGATCATAAGTTTTCAGTTCTCTAGGGTAGATGCCCAGGAGTACATTGATGAGTTGCACAATAGCTGCATGTTCAGTGTTTTAAGAAACTGCTGAAGTCTCCACAATGAGAGTAAGTAAAAAAAATACCATTTTATATTCATAGAGCAACGTGAATAATGCAGTTGCTCCTCGTTTTTCCCAGCATTTCTTGATGTACATTTTTTTTTTTTTTTCGGTACTGGGGATCGAACTTGGGACCTTGTACTTGTGAGGCAGGCAGTGGAACCCTGGCCTAAATCCCTGGTCCTCTTGGTGTACTTTTTAATTTTAGCCATTTTGATAAGTATGTAGTTACAGCTCATTGTAGTTTTAATTTACATTTCTCTAGCCAGTGACATTTAACATTTTCTTATGTACTTATCTGTCATATATAGGTTCTTTTTGGTAAAATATATCCTCATACTTCTTGTCCATTTTCTAACTGGATATTTTATTTTTTGCTGTTCAAATTCTGAATTCTTCACATATTTTAAATAGTTCTTTTTTGCTTGTGTGGTTTTAAAATGTTTTCTGTATATCTGTACTTTGTTGTTTCATTTAACAGGGTCGTTCACAGAATAAACATTTTTAATTTGCTGTGTTAATTTTTCCTCTTGTGGATTATGCTTTAGGATTAAATCTAAGAACTTCAATTAACTAAATCAAAAAGTTTATTTCTTCTGTTTTTGCCTAGAAGTTTTGCAGTTTTACCTTTTACAATCAAGTCCATGATGACATGTTTTAGAAAGCTGTTACAGAAGAAAAAGCAGGTTCCAGGAAAGAAACAGAATAAGTGCTGGCTATACAGACAAGCATGGGGATGGTTGGTCCTGAGTGCACAGCGGTAGTGACGGCTGTGGTGCTACCTTGATGTTTATGGCAGGTCTTATCATCTTTGGGGTGTGTAGGAAGGACTGCGTTAATGGGCAAACTCCTTAATCCCACCCGTACACATCCTTAACTCTCCCTGCGTATAGTCAGATCATATGCTGAAAGGCTTGGGAAACTGTGGTAAGAGATACCCTAAATCACATGATCAGGAGATCAAAAGTCTTCCAGATGGAGCAGGAAACAGGCCTGGTTTTATTTTTAAAAGTACATCAGTGGTATCATTCCCCAGAGCAGGGAGGATCTTGTCTTAGAGAATATAGCCAAGTGCTGAAACAGCTTCCTCCTTTGCGTGGAACTGCAGAGCTGTCAGGAAGCTGGCATGTGAATCTCGGGGATGTGCCAATGGCAGGCAGAGGCAAAAGGCCCTTTGTGGCCCCAAGGAAGTTTCAGGGGCACGACAGCAGCCTTGGCCCTTCTCTTATTTCAGAATGTCAAGTCTGGCTGTTTTTGTCTTTGTTGCGCCACAGAACAGCCCAGCCAGGAATTAGAGTAAACCTGGACTCACATTCTACTTAGCTTGGCGACTTCTGACCTCTTTAACCTCCTCAGCCTCTCTGAGCCTGAGTTTCAAGGTCTTTTGTTTGGTATTCTGGGCTTGACAGCAATGGGTGGGCAAGTTTCTTCCCCCCCGAAGAATCAACAACCAGCCATGTCATACTTACTGCTTGAGGAAATGAGATGCCCCCTGCTTACCAGTGTAGAGATGGAAAAGCTGACTAACCAGTCATCTTTAATATAAATAAGGGAGGTCTACTGAGCCCTGCAGCAACTTCATGTCGTCATACTGTGGGCTGAAGGCTGAGGAGGACCACCTGAGAGAGTGGGCAGGGGTGCAGGCCCCCCGAGGGGTGCTAGGGAGATATGCAGTGGCTCACAGCAGGATTTTCTCCCTCTGCCTCTGCAGGGACAGATGAGCGTCTGTTTTATCACATGGTGTGGCCCAGTGTGGGGGACATTTCTTCCTGCTGGATATCAAGGAGAGGTGGGAAGTACAAAGTGGTCTCCAGAGAAGCTCTTTTGCCCGAAGATTGTTCTGTCGGCTTCCATTGTGAGGCAGTTCCATGTCCCGAGGAGGAGTGTGGGCTGTGGATTCACATTCTGGGGTCTCATCCCAGCTGGTCTGCTCCTTGCTTTGTAACCTTCAGCCAGTGAATTAGTCTTCTCTACCTCAGCATCTCCATCTGCAAAATGAGGGGCAGTAGTAGCCCTCTCTGGGTGGTTGTGAGGGTTAATGAGGTCATACCTGTGAGCAGCCAGACTGTTAATGTTCCAGTTTGAAGGCTCCTGTTCCTCTTGCTTCCCTTTCTACTGAGAAGGAGAGGACGGGTAGGGTGCCTCCTTTATGGCAGAGGAGCAGGGGGAGCTGCCTCAGAGGCTCCACTGCCCTGTGCGAACCCTTTCCTGGCAGCTGCAGAAGCTCTGTGGCTCCATCCCAGACTCCAGCTACAAAGTCCCTTTGAAGTTGTCACCACCTGGAGCAAGCTCTTCTGCTGGGAGACGTTAGGGTGCAAGGTTCAGTGGAGACCAGCCTTTTGTGCAGTACCCTCGTGTTCCTGGGGGAACAGGTGAGGAAAGACTGAGGCCAGCCTGAGGTGCTGCCCCACGCAGGGATTAAGTCCCACAGTTTAGTGTCTAAGTTCAGTTTACCTGCTCTATACACAAACCTGGTTGACAAGCACATTAAAATAATACGCAAGAGAGCTACACAGTGTTTCCTGCTTTTTTCCTACCTAGACCTTCATGCACATTGATCAGCTGCATATCTCTTTGGTTTAGCACAGAGGTTTGGACATTTTCTTGGGTATGGTCCATACTTGAGCTGACAAAGAAAGGTGGCCACAGGGATGTGTAATGAGGTCATTGGTGGTTTGTATTCTGGTATTGGATGATGAAGTCTAGTGAGAAAGCCTACTGGCTTTGGACTCCTGGTGACCCCTCCCAATTGCTGACCAGCCTTTGGGGTCTTTCCCACCTACCCCTTCAGTGTGGTGAGCCTTCATTAGAGGAAAAGCACTCACTGCAGCTCCTTAGGATTCTTGGGGTTTGTTGATGGCTATAAGTGCTCCTCTTCCTTCCTTGTTTTTGGTTGCTGCCTTCTCTTTCTTTTCCCACTTTTCTTGGCCAGAAGCAGCAGCTCAGCTCCTGAAGTATGGGTAATGTGTGCCACTAGCTTGTTGTTGTGGGAGGGAAAGCCTTTTCTCCTTCCTCAAGAAACAGTGAAATGGGCTTGGATACAAAGCCTTGACAGTTGTGATGAGAGTGTACTTGGGCTTATCCTATTGAGAACCCACGGGAGGCCAGGTCAGCTGTGCAGTACTCCCAGACCTTTGATTGTGTGGGGTTGGTGATGCAGTTGGTGACCCACTGACTCCTAGGCTGAGCTGGCATCTGTGAGGGCTGAGGTCTTGTGCAGGGTTGTCTTTGTGTGGCTAAGAGGAACTCTACCGGGGGTATGTAAAGGTAGCAAGCTGCCAGGAAAAGGCGAAGGGACAAGAGGAGTAGAAGCAATATATCCACTCATTGAGGGCACAGCAAAGCTGAGAGTGATCCTGAGATGGCACTGTTGCCCTGACCCTGATTCAAAGGGCCTGTATGTGGATGGGAATTTTGGTAGACGTGACTTATTATTAGCTTTCTGTCTCCTGACTCAACTTGGTACCTCTTTGCTCTGCTCCGATGCCAGGACCGATTCTCTCCCTCTAGGCACAGAATTTAAGCCCGCAGAAGTGCCCGCCAGTGTCAGGATGTGTGGCCCAGAGATCCTAGGTCAGCAGTGACTGATTGGAATTCCCAAGGCAGGAGTAGGGAGGTGCCAAGAGATGGAGCTGAGCTCAGAAGGTCTGGGTCCGGGAATAGAGTGTCAGGCTAGCAGACTTGGCAGCCTTGGTGGTTAAATGGTCTCGGGAGGGCATGAGTAACCAAATGCAATCCTGATGCCAATCTGTCAGCTTCACTACCTAAGAAAGAGGGTTAACTTTACATTATACTTTTACGTTTTTTCATCCTAAAAGTGTTTAACAGGATAGTGTCTTGCCTTTTTTTCCCGAGTAATCTTCAGGAGATTGAACTAAGTTGTAAGCCATGTGTACTTCACAGATACCAATTGAGCACCTTTTCTATTCTCAACTGTTGTTTTCTGGGGGCCAACGATATAGCAGCAAGGTGAGCTGCATGTTTATATCCTGTTGATTTGCTTCATATTGGAGGAGATTCTGTCTTGTTTGCAATTTGTATACTTTTAGAGCAGTTTCAGATTTATAGAAAAAAATGAGCCAAAAATACAAGAGTTCCTACATTCCCTTCCCTCCCTCACTCCCTCTGTCATACACCATTTTTGTTGTGGGTTCTGTTTTTTGTTTGTTTGTTTTTGTCATGGGTCTTGAACTCAGAGCCTTCACACTGAACTGTCTCTAGCCCTTTTTTCTCTTTTTAAAAAATTAATTAATTATATTGGTACATTTAAAGTATACAGTGTACTGACATTCATCATTAGAAATTTGTACCTTTACATAATCCATCTTGGTTCTTATTTTTTCCCCATTCCCCTGCCCTCCCTTCAACCCCTCCACCCCTCCCAATCTACAAAGCCTTTGTTTCCATTTTTTCTTTTTCTCATGTTAATTCCATTCCCATCTTTCTTTTCTCCTACCCCTCCCATTTTCCCTTCCCCTTTGCACCTTTTTTTTTTCCTATTTCATATTATCTATTATACCTTTTAGTCCTTACACTTTCAGTTTCTCACACTAGAGAAACTATTTGGGATTTACACATATGTGTCCTATTTATTTCACTTAAGAGTATTACCCATTTTTCTTTTTAATTTTGAGACAGGATCTCACTAAATCACTAAGTTGCCCATGCTGAGTTTGAATTTGTACCTAACAGGCTCAGTGTCCCAGAGCACTAGGATTATGTTTGTTCTGTCATTAACATTTTGCCTTACAGCTGATGAATAAACTTATGCTGATACTTACTTCTAACTACAGTTCACAGTTTACATTAGGGTTCATTCTTAGTGTTGTATAGTCTTTTTTTTTGGCATTTATCAGGGATGAAACTCAGGACTTTGTGCTTGCAGGCAGGCGTGGCACCACCGAGCTGCGTCCCCAACCCAAGGTGGTGTATATTCTGTGGGTTTGCCTGGTGTATAATGACATACAGCCACCGTCACAGAAGTTTCACTGCTCTGAAAATCTTCTCTGTACCCCATATCCATCTCTCTTTCTTCCCTGTGCCCTAAACCACTGATCTTTAAACTGTCACCAGTTTTAACCTTTCCCAAAATGTCAGACCTGGAATCATAAATTGATCTTTTCAGATAGGCTTCTTTCACTCAATAATGTCTATTTCTTTAGGGTGTGTGTGTGTGTGTGTGTGTGTGTGTGTGTATGTGTGTGTGTGTGTATGTGTGTGTGTGTGTATGTGTGTGTGTGTGTATGTGTGTGTGTGTGTATGTGTGTGTGTGTGTGTGTGTGTGTGTGTGTATCTTAAAAAGAAATGCAAAAATATTCTGATAGCGTGGATTGGATCCTGATGATCTACAATTATTCACGGCCCAAATAATTTTGGACTTCATGGAACAATGCTGGCTGCCTTTTGATTGTCCCTAGATTTCTTCATTTTGGACTTGAGGCATGGTTAGAAGCAGATGCGTGGGAGAACCAAGTGGGATCTGTTGTATTGGAGTCCCCAGGATCATGCATGTCCATGGGGATTGAGACATCGGATCTTCTCGGTGAGGAGTTAATGGGAACTATCTGCTGAAGACCCCAAAGGGAGTGACCTTAGAGGAAGTAAATGGGTTGAGAGGTTGGCTGACACAGCCCACTCGTGCCTTCAGAGGGGTTGGCCCCGCCTGGTGGAGGCTGTTTATCCGGCCACTGGACCGCTCTTGTTTTTCATCCCATCTCCACCTGAATAAACAGATCCAGAACGTCATCTGCAGCCAGGCTGAGAATCTGCCAAAATTCCCCAGGGAACTGGTGATTCACCAGCAGCAGAGGAAAGAGGGAGTGAGTGAGCAAGAGAGAGCGGGACCTGCTTATTCTGATTCTCATTTCCTGTCCAGCAAATAATCCTGCCTGGGCTGTTTCTTGTGAGACACTAGTTTCTTTGAACAGATTATCAATTTATGCAGTGGAATAGACGGTTTTAGTTTTCCTTTTTAAGAAGATGGACATAAAACAAGATAGTGAGAGGATGATGTTTTTGACTGTCATTCTGAGAAGAAAAACTTCACATCGCCGTAGGAAAACTCTTCTACATTCATTAATTTAAAAATCTTTTCAGGTTTGCACAATGGCAGTGGTCTTGATGTTATTCTTCCTAGTTGGGTCTTAGAATTATTATCATCATTATTTTGGTGCTCATTAGATCCTTGCTTACAATAAAAGAATTCTGTTGTAAAAAGCTGCATTCCTGATGCTTTTGAGTAGGGTGGGTGGTGCAGGAAAGGGGACATGTGAAGGCATCTAAGAATGGGATAAGATGAAAACAGCACTTGGATCAAGTGGTTTTCAGTTGCATTTCAACTCTGATGAATTTGGTTTTAAAAGAAGGACTTCCATTGTCTTGTGAGGCTGATCATGTGTACTCAGTGACCTGTGTGACAGTACTGTGCTTGACCCTTGTATGCCTGCTGGACAAGAATGCACCAGAAGACATCTGCACAGTACTCATCCATATTCATAGCTGTGGGTTTTTTGTGGTGCCCCAAACAGGAAATAACTCACCGTTCATCACCAGTGGATTAAAAAACTAAATTGCTATGTATTTCTTCAATACAAATATTATACTGTAATAGAAGAGAATTCACTATTGCTAGTGTCACAACCTGGATAGATTTCATAAACGCAATGTTGAGTGACACAGAAGAGTAAATAAAATAGTTTCCTGTATAAGACACAGAAATCAGCAAAATTAATCATGGAGGGTGGGAAGAAGAGGTTCTTTTTGGTTTGGGGAGAATAAGAACTAGGAAGGTAACAGGATGAATGATACTTCTAGGGTGCATGGTGCTCTCTCTCCAGCAGTGACCCCATGAGTGTCTACCTTTTGTAAAAAATGGAACTCTGCACATGTAATTTATACTTCAGTGAAAATGTCTGTGAACAAAACGACTGCCAACACTTGGCCATAATGGCCTGCCTGGTGGTACTGTGTTTTTTTTGTAAACGAAGGAGAACTTGTCACCTTTCTTTTGTTTTTGGGGTAGGAATCAGGGCTGCTCTATGCTGTAGTGAATTTTACACTTAATTAGAACATCAGGTTTCCCAAATGACTCGCATTGTGTGGGCACCAGGTGTATTATGTTAAGGCACATGGTAAGTACGGTTGCTGGTAAGTCTTCAATCCAGGGTGTTCTACAACTGAGCCACATTCGCACTCCTGTCCCCCTTTGAGACAGTCTTGCTATGTAATTCAGACCAGCACTGAACTCACTGTGTAGCCCAGGCAGTCATCATATTCACAGTGATCCTCCTGCCTCTGCCTCCCAAGTGCTGAGATTACTGCTGTGTGGCCACCATGCCCAGCTGCCCAGCCCTTTTTATTTTAGTCTCACTAAGTTGCCCAGGCTGGCCTCCAACTTGGAATCCTCCTGCCTAAGCTTCCCACGTAGCTGAGATTACAGATAAGCGCCACTATATCCAGCCTTTCAACAATTTTGATCAAACTTTTGAGTGCCTGGATGGGCAGTGAGTTATATGCTGTGATGCAGAGCCTTGGAGCTGTGGAGCAGCACTGTGAAGAACAAAGTGCTGCAGGCACCCGAGTGTCAGGGTTTGTGATTAACGACATCTGCCAGGGTCACTGTGGGGATGGTGACAAGCAGGGATGGAAGTGGAGGGTGTGGCAAGTATGTTAAAGAGGTGTTCCCCGTTCCAGGGCTGGATTGTGTGTGTATATGTTTTAGCCAGAGGTCCTGGCAAAGCAGAGAGCTGTAACTTGGATTTTGCTACCTTGTTAAGTAAGTAAAATGATGAAAGAGTAGTTATTTTTGGAGTGGACAATCACTATTAATAGTTTGGAAGAGATAAGAGGTCACCCAGTCTAGGCGGTGGGGCTGCCTAGCAGGCTGGCTTCAGTGTGGTTTCAGAAGAATCAGCAGAACTGAAACGAGGACAGTGTGCAGTGTGTGGGTCTCTGTGTTCTGTGGGATGATCCTGTTGGCCTGTCTATCTCTACGGGCTCCAGGAAGTAACCTGGATCATCTTGTAGGAGCATAACAGTGTACACTTGGGTTCTGTTTCACTTTTTGGTAAAAAATACATTGGGGGAAAAGATTGTGATTAGCGATGCCGGACATGGGGCACTAAAGAGAGAATGGGAGGGTTTGTTTCTTTCTCTCTCTCCGGTAAGAAATATGTAGCCCCATGTTGCAGATGGTTAAGTCAGAAAGAGAAACAGTGATTTATCTTCACTTCCAAAATTGCAGAGGGCTACAATTAGAATCTGGATCTCCGTCTAAACCAATGGTGGTTGCCATGCTATTAATAGGACTAGCAAATCCGGGCCCACTGCTTATTTTTGTAAGTTAAAATTGTAGAGGAATTCAACCACACTGATCATTTACATAGGGTCCACGGCTGCTTTGGCACTGTGACACCAGCGTTGATTAGTCTGATAGGGACCATATGACTCAGGAAACTTAAAATACTCATCATTGGGCATGTTATAGAGTAAGTTTGCTGGTCCTTGGTGTACACTGTAGGTTCATAATTTCAGGAAACAAAATGTATCTAGTTGACCCTTCTCACCCTTTCTTCCTGGTTGTTTATCTGTGATGTGAGATCTTTCCCACTACTACTGGGAATACCTTATAAATGAGGCTTTCACAGAACCATAGTGCAGCAGTCACTTATGATAAAGAATTTTAAGTGTGAGTTTCAGATGCCTCCATCTGTTTCATATTGGCTCTGAAAATGTAGCCAAGCAAGGAGAGCTTACCTTGCCTGCTGTCCACCTTGGAAGACTGAGTTTATTTTTGAAGTTTTAAACAGGTGTGGGTTTAATAGACTTCTGCTGTACTAAATTCTGCTGGCCCAGAGCACAGGCTGAGCAGTAAGCTGACACTCGGACAGAGGCAGCGCCCTGTGGCCAAAGGCTGCTGCACACTTTTCCCATGCCCCATCATACAGAGTCTCTAGTCTTGTTAGTGTTCCTTTGATGAAGCCAGTAAGAAGCGTTCTTAACACAGCACTGTCCTTCATCTTGCACTGTCTTCACCCCTCTCTTAAATATCCATGGGTCTCTTTGCAGCTGAACCTACCCTGGGACTGGAGGGACTCAGGGTCCTGCACTCATGCAGGTCTGAAGCAGTAACCTCAAGGGAACCATTTTCTTCTTCCCATGCAGAACATGAAGAGTCAGAACTGTGGTTCCATCTCGGTATTGGACAGTGTACACCTGCTGCTCATCCAGGACCCCAGGAAGTAGAGTCTGAGATGAGCAAGAAATAGCTTTAGCTCAGTGGCACCACCTGCCTGCCTTGCAAGTGCAAAAGGGCCTGAGTTTGATCCCTGGTACCGAAGGAAAAAAAAAAAATAACAGAAATAGCTAGTGTTCATATCTAACCCAGCTTTGCTGAAGGTTTATGGTTGTGATCTGGAGTCATGCCCTTAAGATTCTGTCGGGAAAACCTCTTAGGTGGGCTGAGAAGGAGTCACGGTCCCCTGGTTTTGCATTTCAGCGCCTCTTGCTTCCCCATCTGGGTGACTTTGGGTCAGTTCCAGTAATTCCCTGGGCCCTCGTTTTTCCAGCCGTCTAAGTAGAGATGATAACAGTACCTGGCTCTCTGCATTGCCATGTGATTTTATTGCTGTGTCACACAGGGCCCAACACATACATGATAGACATTTGGAAATTGGTCAGCGATTGTTGAAGAGCACTTGGAGCTGGATTGGGAGGTTAAGAAAATGTGCATGGACCTTTTTGGGAACCAGACAGTTGGTTATGTTAAGTGACTGATGTGAAGACCACCTGTGTTTGTATATGGCATTTAAAAAATGAACTGTTTCAAAAAGTTGAATGCTGGCTTGAGTCTGCCTGATCTTCTCAGTGAGGTAGGGAGGGTTCCACGTGGGGGTTTGAATGCTACTGCTTCCTCAAGCCTGTCTGGAGGAAGGCTTGGAAGGAGGTGCCTTCTATGCGTTGTGTACACCTGGGACGGTGGGAGTGGGGCTGGCGCTCCCAAGTCGCAGACAGAAGCTTGACTGGGAATAAGAAGAAGTCATCTATCCAATGGGGCTCCTTCGGGTCTTAAGCCACTCTGAGGCCTGCAGAAGTTGCCGCCTGGGACCCAGTTTGAAGTGTGGCTTCTCATGTCAGCCCATTGTCCCCATATCCGGGTTTAACTTCTTGTAGCTGGGGCAGGTGTATTTCACGAGTGAAACTCAGAGTGAGAGCTCAAAGGCCTTGGCTCCTGAGAGGGGAGCCAGCCTATTTTCTTCCATTCATTTATTTATACGTTGACTTTGCAGACTGCCCCCTATAAATTAGATCCTCAGCTCGGTCCTGAGGGTATACATGTGACTGATGGAAACAGGAACTTATGTTATTGTCGCACTGCTACATGCCAGGTCTTGTCAGCCCACAGGGCCTAGGAACTTCACACCCTTCCAGATTCACACCTGTGAGTGGTGCGCCTGGAGTGTGACTTGGGTGGGGCAGTGCCCACAGCTCGTATTCCACCATGTGCTGCCATGTTCCAGAACAGGACACCCTCCCTGGCCTTGGGCAGAGTTGCTGGGGTTTTCAGACAGCTAAGCAGCGTGGTTCTTGCCATGCAGGGGAAGGCTTGCCGGGTTTGGCAGGAGCATAGAGCTTCCAAGTCAGCTCTGTTGGACACAGGAAGTCTAAGAAGGTTTGATCTGGGTCTTGGCTGCAATTAGGGCGTAGAGACCTACCCTGGGACAGATGGTGGTAATTGTGTCCTCAGCAGCTGGGGATGTGGTGTTGGAGCCCTGGGGTTCTCTGTAGCTGCTGTGATGTATACTTTATGTTTTGCAGTCTTCCTTCCTGGCGTTCCTGAGATTGCCTGATTGAGTCCCACATGTGTGCTACCCTCAGCTTTTCCAAATTCAGCCTGTATTCACCCTTTGTGATTTACTCAACAAATAGTTGTTGAGCATCCACTCCATGCCTCATGTTCTTTCAGTGGCTGGAAACAGCAGTGAACAAAGCAGACAGACCTTTCCCCCTTCCTGCTGCCACATTACAGTAGGAGAGAAGGTTGTTATACTAGAAGCAGGTAATTACTAAGTATGCTAGATGATAACTCGTGCTCCTAAGAAAAATAAGCAAGCAAGGGAGTAGAAAGAGTGTGTGTGTGTGTGTGCACTGTGGTTCTAGACATTTGAATAAAGACAGGAAATATGTGAGTGTTTGAGACTGGTGAATTTCAGGGAGAACAGCATTCGAGCAGTGCAGTCCTGAGGCCCAGCATGTCTGGGGGTCATAGGAAGTGGAAGAGTGGGAGGCTAGGCAGGTGTGTGGCAGGCGACTTGGGCCTGAGAGCACTGGAGGGCCTTACTCCGAAGTGAGCCACAGGAGTCAGCACTCATTTTAGGCGGAAAAGTCCTGTAAACTGTCTTGTGTTTTGTTTTATTTTTAAATTGTGGTAAAGTACACATAACATAAAATTTAACTGTAAAGTTCAGTAGTGTTCAGTATATTCACATTGTACAGCTGATCTCAGAACTTTTTCCATCTTGCGAAACTACAGCTCTGGTCGTTCAACAACAATCTTCATTGTCCTCCTCCCCACTCTTCGGCAGCTGCCTTTCCACTTTCTGCTTCAGTGAAGTTAACTGTTGCAGATGCCACAAATAAATGGGATTGTGTGGTGTTTGTGGTTCTGACTGGCTTATTTCACTTAGCAGCGTGTGCTTAAGGGTCTTAGTTGTTTCAGCAGCTCACGGCAAGGCCTCCTCTCTACAAGGCTGAGTCGTACCCCGTGGTGTGTACACTGCGTGTACCCATCCACTGGGGGCCGGCATCTCGGCTACTGTACCTTTGGAACAGTGTCTTTAATGCTTCCGGGAACATGGTGTACAAGTGTCTTCTCGAGACCTGCTTCATTTCTTTTCAGTGCTGTTAAGTGGAGCTCGGCATGATGAGTGTGTTTATCTTCACGGACATGTACTAATAAAGGAAGGGGGAAGAAAAGCAAACTCTAACATGTACTGTAAGGGCCTATTTATGTTTTAAAATGTGAATACATTAAACGTTTATCTTCACAGAGATCTGACAGTTTCTAAAAGGTAGAATTGCTGGATCACATTGTGAGTTGGTGTTGAATTTATGAGGAGTCATTTTACTATTTTGTTCAGCAGCCTCACCCCCATTTTACACATCTTCCAACAGTGGACACGTTTCTGTTCCTCCAGACCCCTCGCCCATACTTGCTACTTGTTTTCCTTTGATGGGTATGAGATGATAGCATAGTATTTCCTTGGTGAACACTGATCTTTCCATGTGCTTGTTGACCATTTGTAGACCTTTAGAGAAGCATCCACTCAGGTCCTTTGCCCCCCCCACCTTTGATAGCAGAGTCGAACTCGGGACCTTGTGCTTGTGAGGCAGGCAGCAGCACCATTGAGTCAAATGCCCAGAACATTGCCCATTTTTAAATTAGAATATTTATTTTCTGTTGTTGAGTTGTCAGGGTTATTTATATAGACTTCATCCATAGGTGTTCAGGTCCCTTCTCCAAAATGACATCGTATTTGCATGTAACCCATTTTCACCCTCCCATATACTTTCAATCATCTCTAAATTACTTTTAATATCTAATACAGTATAAATGCTATATAAATAATTGTTGTACTGTATTATATAGGGCATAATGACAAAAATGTTTGTGTATGTTCAGTACAGATGCATTTTTTTCTGAATATTTTCTCTCTGTACTTGGTTTAATCCTCAGAGGTAGAACTTGCAGACACGGAGGTGACTGTATTCTGAAGGTGAGCCTCTCATCAGTTATTGGATTTGTAAATGGCTCCTATTCCATGAGCTCCCTGCCCACTGATTTTTATTAACAGGATTTCTCTGGGCTGGGAATAGTTCGTGAGAGTAAGGACGGTGGGTATAGCCAGTGGCCTACTAGCCTGGCTCCCTTCTGCAGAGGTCTGGACTAGAGGATTAGGATCACCGATGGATGCTCCCCAGCTGTAATCTGCAGCCTTCCTACTATTTTCTGTGCCCACCTCCAGATTTTTGCCCCTTCACCTGGCCTCCGGGGAGGCCTCCCCTGCCTGGTTTCTCCTCACTACAGCATCCTGGTCACAGACATCTGTCCCAGCAGCTTCTTCCTGGCAGAATAAAGTACGGCCCCCATGCTCCTTCAGTCCTAGCACTATTGTTTCCTGTATCCACGACTCTCCCTTCCGCCAGATGGGGAACATCTCCCAGTGTATGAAAGAGACTTAGCTTCCTTTGTGCAGAATAGAGGCCCAGAGTGTATTTGAGTCTGTGAATAAAGAGACTGACAGAGAAGAGAAAGGTAAAAGACCCGAGGAGTTGAGGAGGCGATGTGGGGGAGAGGAGAGGGCTAGGGAGGTGTGAGATGTGCCAGGGCTCTCACAACCAAATCCTTGGCATGCCAGGCCCATCTTTGTGCACCTTTGGGTGAAGGAGCCTGGTCCCAGGTCCTCTTTTCCTGGCTTTTTGGGACTATATTTAGGGTTCCAGAGTAAGGCTCAGCCCTCTTGCCTGCATTTCTTGTTCTTTTTCTTCCCATACCTACATAATTAGGATTTTCTTTTCTTTTTCTTTTAGCATCAGAAAACTGAAGAGACTGTCTTTATTAAAGAAGTTAAAGACTCAAAGAAAGTAGCTGTGGGGAGGGACCTTCCATTCTAGGGGTTCTCTGTGGGCAGAGTTTTGCCCTTGTAAGTGGAGTTTTGGGTTGAGGGCCTGGAGACTGATGGAAGCAGAGGGATCAGGGAGAAGTACAGAGCTTCTGGGAATAAGGTCCATGTTGATGCCTCTTGGAAGTGATTTGGTCAAGTGTTTATTTAAAGGAGATGCCATTTCGTAAGTGGTGCCTGGCTTGCTTGATTTGTGTTCCAGAATGTTCTGATTGCTAGAGAGCAGCCCTGTTTCCTAAGAATGGGCCTGAATGTGTGTCTGGAGCCCATGGCGCTAGTGCTGCCTTACCACACTCTTAGGTGTCCACCATTGGAGTCAGAGCCTCAGTGATTTGAATGCCAGACAGAGCTAATTGCACAGCAGGCCTGCACCCACTTGGATCGGCACTCATTACCACTTTCCTCATTAATACCTGCTGGGTGCTTGGTTAGATTGTGGGCTTGACAGAGAGTTAGAGGTCCACATAAGCTATGGTGTGAGGTCTGACCTCATGTTGGACGGATGCTTCAGTGTGGGTTCGGCTTGGATATCCACTCAGGCGCATCTGACCTGTGGCCCATGGGTTGGACACACTTGTATTATAATAAAAATATTAAAAAATAAAGGAGATTTTGTTACTTATATATAAATCATATTCTATTTTGTACATGGCCCAAGATAATTTCTTTTCATTCAGCGTGGCCCCCGCAAGCCAGGCATCCCCAGCCCTCAGCTGCAGGTTGCACACACCTGGAAGAATAACAGGTTGTGGCCCCATGTTTCAGATGCACAAACTGAGGCACAAAGTCATTAAGAGTATAGAGGTGAGGAGTTTATTCTGGTTACACCTAGTGAGCTTCATTGTCAGGATTTTGCCATCATTATCATATCATTATCATCTCCTGTGTCTGTGTTCATGGCTGGCACCGTTAATGTGAGCTGTGTGTAAAATGAGGGTTGTGAAACAGTGTCTTAAGTTGGATCAGACTGACCAGTGGGCCCTGATGCCTCCAGCCCTGAAAAGTACTGCCCTGGTCTGGGTTCCAAAGAGTTTAGATGGGAGCTGGGTTGGCGCTGGCTGGTTACACCAATTCATCCTTCATGGTGGGTTTATGAGTGGATGCTGGGCATGTCACTCTGGTCTCAAGTGGTCTTAAATACCACCTTTGCTCCTGCCCCTGGGCAGAGCTTCTGAGTCAGTACTCTGGCAGAGAGCCTGTCCCAGACATAAAATCCAGCACTCGCTCTAGCACCTAGCTAACAGACAGTAACTTAACAGGAGATCACATATTGAGTTCCACTGAACTGTAATTTTTATTAGAAAGCAAAGCAACCAGTAAAAATAGTGGAGGAGAGCATAGTTTTATTTTCTTGTAGTTATTTGCAGAAGTGAAATGCTCCACTTACCTCCCCTTGTTTCAGGCAGCACAATAAGATTCGAAGCCTGGAGGGGAGTCACCTGAAGGCATACCTGTCCGTGAAAGTGTTGGATCTGAGTTCGAACAATGTCACAGAGGTCCGGAGCACCTGCTTTCCACACGGCCTACAAATAAGAGAGCTGTGAGTGCCTCTTCTCTCCTTTCCAGCCAGCTGATGGCCTTCCTTCCACCCAGGTCTCACCTTGGGGCGGGGGAGAGGGGCTTCCTTTGCTTCTGAGCCCCACTTGGCTGAGCCAGTGAGGAGAACAACACAGGCTTTGGTTTTCCCCAGTAGGGCAGAGAGCAAGAGCTCCATTTGTAGAGCATTTCCAAGTCTTCTAGCATTCTCTGACATTGCAGACACTGGCAAGCTGAGGCAGGCAGGGTCCTTAATTAGCCTGTCCAAGAATGCATCATAAAGTGTGTTTTGGTTCCATGTTTTGGGCTACCTCCTTGATAAACTTGGTGAGAAAACTCGAGTGTCAGACAGAGGTTGGAGGGAGACCTCTTTGGACTTGACATTGCTGATCTTTTAATGGCATGTACCATTAGAACTAGGCATTCAGTTTATGGTGGGAGGGCAGTTACTTTGCTCTGTGGGTTCTCAGGACCTTTTAGATTTCCTTGTTTTCCTTTTACCCATCTTAACACCCCATCTCATGTGCAGTAGAAGTAGGAGTAAAAATATTAAAACCTAAATAATATATACTTGTTGGTAGGAAAATGGTTCTTTGGAGAAGAATCTGAACACCTATAAAGAGAAGTTTTCCAGTGAGCAGCGAGTAATTTTGGAGCTCGTGTTGAGAGGTCATCATGACCCATTTTTTCAGGACAAATCAGGTTTAGCACATGAATTTTCTGCGACTTGGAGGAGAGGAGCAATTTTTTTCTTTGGCTTGCATCAAGGTGCCAGAATTGGGAATAGGCCTTGACTTTCGTTAAGTCCTAAGTGGGGGCTTTTAAAAGGCATCCAGCTGCCACCTGACACTTGTTGTTTGGGACAAAGAAACCACCAGCAGCTAACCCGAATTGCAGTGGCCTTCTTTCCCTGCACAAAAGTGGGAGGGATTTTCTATTTCAGCAGCCGGAGGCTGGCATATCTTCATCACACAGACTGTGCTTCTGTAATCTGGAGTGTTGGGACAAACAGTCCAACCTCATTTGCTGAGAATCTTCATGTGCCCTGTCCTGGGCTTCTGCCTGACGGAGTGACTGCAGGTGCCGTGTCCCTTCACCCCATAGTGGAAGTTTCATTCCAGTCTTTTTCCTTTTCACATAGGCCGGAAGCACCCAGCCTTTGTTTGGGAATGACAGTAACAAAGATGTTAGGACTAGCTTCTCAGAGGAGTGCCATATTATTCCTTCTTTTTTTATTACTTGATATAATTTCCACACAGTGAGATGCATAAACATCTCTGCTGTTCACGGCAGTGCCTGTCTTCTCTTTGTGGTCATGGGAGGCACTCTGGACATATCTAACCTGTAGGCACCATGAGAAAGTACGGCTTATTTTCTTGAGTACTTGGCGCAGCTCTCTTTCATGAGAGTGTTTCTTTGAAGCATTTAATGTTATCTTAACTGTTTTATGTGTACTTGTTATGTAAGTCATACACTGAGACCCATTTCACAAAGGCTCCTTCCCCAGGTCAGGACTGACCTTGCTTCTTAATTTTCTTTCTTCTTCCTAGGCTTCTCATTAGCCTGGGATAGCAGGGTTGAGGAAGGAGTCCTGCAGGGGGCCAGGCTGCGTGAGAGGGTTTGGGCGAGGTGTGTGACTGTCAGTCCCACCTTCTTGGGCCGACTGGCTTGAAGTACAGTGTGCTGTGGCTGAAACAAGACTCGCCTGGAGGCCCGTGTTGGACAGTCCTGCCACTTGTTTGTCTGGTTCCCCACCTGGGAGTTAGGACAGGCTTCAGAGCCTTGTGATGACAAATGTCTCATCAGAAACTTGTTCCTCTGGGTGTGCCTTAGTGGGCCTTCTCAGCTCACACCCAGCTGGGTCCGGTGTCTGGAGCAGAATGAAGGAGGCCTCCTGCTGCACTATATCTGCTGTCCTGAATCGTTCCAGCAATCTGGCAAGCAACCGCATCAGCACCCTGGAGTCGGGAGCATTTGATGGTCTGTCACGGTCGCTGCTTACTCTTCGTCTGAGCAAAAACAGAATTACCCAGCTTCCTGTAAAAGCATTCAAGTTACCAAGGCTGACACAACTGTGAGTACCAAAACCTGCACTTTAATTAAGGTAGCAAACTTTATGGGACTACATTTTCCCTAAGGTCCCTGGACCAAATATAACCCCTTCCTCGCCCCGCTTCATTGAAGCTCTACATAAACTATCTTTAATGGCTCTCTGGTAACACCTAATAAAAGCAAATTAAGAGCTGGGTCTGGTGCTGGTGGGCTGCCTTAGATTACTGAGGAAAAAGATACACTGTGTCTGTATGTGCTTGTCCTTGCTGACATTCGACAAAATGAAATGAAGGATCCTGCTGGTTAGTTGATGATGGTTAATGCTGTGTTCAGTTTCTTATTTGTCTCGGAAGTTTTAGTGTCATTTTTTGTTTTTGAGTCAGGATCTCACTTTGTAGTGCACATTGGCCTTTAACTCATGACGATCCTCCTGCCTTAGCCTCCCAAGTGCTGGGATTACAGGTGTGCACCACCCTGGCCAGCCTTTTAGTGTCATTTTTAAAAGTACCCACAAAATCTGTACCTTGAGCACGAGTGTGTCTGACACTTCTTGGACAGTTTGTCAGGAACTTTATATAGCTAGAGGTAGTCAGTGAGAGATGGTTGTTGCCTTCATCTGTCTTCTAAATCTTACAAGGTAGTTAATTTTCTTCCCTTAAAATGATTTACATAGCTTTTCAATGACAAAAGCCAATTGTCCCGCCAGGATGGCATGGGATTTTAGATTCAAGGAAAACTTCATTAACCAAAACATAAGGAAGGACTTTTATTCCTCCCATCAGATTATCATCTGCTACCTAGGTGCTAGAGAAAGTATTGGGTTTCTCTTCTTTCTTTCCTCTTCCCCCTACTCCTTGTCTATAGAGAGTCTATTTCAGGAAAATAAACTGGTTTGGGGAATTTGGTTTACATGGGACAGAACACTTGTTGAAGGTCCACCTGGTGAAAGGACGGGGCCCCCATCTTTCCCTCCCTGGCTGGGAATCTGGACCTAACTCTTCTCAGTCTGTGGAGCAGGTTTCATTGACGCGAAGGGAGCTGCGGGGGAGGCAGGGTCACTAGGAGCTGTGGAAGTATTTTGGGAAAACCCAGGGCCTTCTGGTCAGCCCTGGGTTCTCTCTTCCCTTGCTCCAGATTTGCTAATGGGTACAGCCCACACAGATTCCTGGCATCTTTTGGTCAGCCGAGGCTGTTACACCAGGGCTAGGAGCCAAGTGCTACAGTCAGCCCCTCCCTACCTCCATAGGCAGTAACTTCTCTCTGTATGTGGAGGTCCTGTCAGGTGCCCCCATTGGAAAGCATGACTGCCATCGATAACCAGTGGTTAGGATTTTCCTGGGTTGAAGCATCTGGTATGGATTTCTACTGCTGAGCTCAGAGGCCTCACCTAAACAGGCTACCTCCTGAGTCATGCCCATGTCTGGGCTGCAGAAGCACAAATGACACCTGTACCCCTGAGCAGGAATCACTCAGCACTCATGGTTCAGTGTGCCCCAAGCTAGCTCAGCTGGCTGTGGGCAGCTCTGTGTGCTGTTCTGTCCTCAGTAGTCCCAGGCAGCAGCAGCAGCGTGCTGGATGAGGACGAGTGGGGCTCCTGTTGAACAGTCTGGCTCCTTGGTATCCCTATGCTGCCATTTCCCCATTGACTGGAAACCCCAGTCAGGCCTGCCAGGGAATGGTCGTGGGTGAGATGTGCACACTGGATGCTCTGACCCCTTTAGCTTTATGTCTTAAGGGACCTCAGTCGGAATCGGATTCGGCTCATCGAGGGCCTCACCTTCCAGGGGCTCGACAGCTTGGAGGTGCTGAAGCTTCAGCGGAACAACATCAGCAGGCTGACGGATGGTGCCTTCTGGGGGCTGTCCAAGATGCATGTGCTGTAAGTATGGGGAGAGCAAGGGTGCGGGTTGGGTGTGTGTGTGTGTGTGTGTGTGTGTGTGTGTGTGTGCACACACGTGTTCCCTGCACATGTATCCATCTGAACATTGGGTGTAAGAACCACCCCTGCTGGACTCGGAACCCCGCCTTTATTTGGACTCCAAATTGATCTTTTTGGATTGGGCCACACCTGAGGGCACTTTTCTGGCTGAGTAGGAAACTCACCTGGAGAAGATTTCAGTGCATTAGGCCAGGTAAGGTGGAGGAGGCAACCCTTCCACTATTCACCCTCTCTTCTTCAGTGAACCCAGTCTGCAGAGAAAACTCCCTCCCCACAGCCTCTCTACTCCCACTTTACAGGAAGTTCCTTCTCTCCCCATTTGGGCCCGTACAGTCTTTTCATGAAGTGCAGGTGGGCCAAAAATGTGTCGTTCATCCTAGGAGATTGATTTCTTCTGCCTTGTGAGCTAGGGGAGATGCCTAGTGCAGATGTGTGGCTCTTAGCAAGGGAGTAGTCCCTGTAGCCAGATGTGCACAATAGGGAGGGAGGAAGGGGCAAGAGGTGTTAAAAAATTAAGATACATTACGTGCAGGTATCAGCTTTCCACAGTGGATGTGATCATTATGTACTGCATGATGATACATACTACATGTCTTTTTTTTGTTTGTTTTTTGAGACAGGGTCTCACTATGTTGTGAGACTGACCTGGAACTCACTATGTAGCCCTGGCTGGTCTTGAACTCACAGCGATCCTCCTGCCTCAGCCTCCCGAGTGCTGGGGTTACAGGTGTGTACTACCACGCCTGGCCCATACTACATGTCTTTTTTTTTTTACATGAAGTGCAGGTGGGCCAAAAATGTGTCGTTCATCCTAGGAGATTGATTTCTTCTGCCTTGTGAGCTAGGGGAGATGCCTAGTGCAGATGTGTGGCTCTTAGCAAGGGAGTAGTCCCTGTAGCCAGATGTGCACAATAGGGAGGGAGGAAGGGGCAAGAGGTGTTAAAAAATTAAGATACATTACGTGCAGGTATCAGCTTTCCACAGTGGATGTGATCATTATGTACTGCATGATGATACATACTACATGTCTTTTTTTTGTTTGTTTTTTGAGACAGGGTCTCACTATGTTGTGAGACTGACCTGGAACTCACTATGTAGCCCTGGCTGGTCTTGAACTCACAGCGATCCTCCTGCCTCAGCCTCCCGAGTGCTGGGGTTACAGGTGTGCACTACCACGCCTGGCCCATACTACATGTCTTTTTTTTTTTTTGGTACCGGGGATTGAATGCCGGTCCTTGCGCTTGCAAGGCAGGCCACCGAACTGCTGAGCTAAATCTCTGGCCCCATATACTACATGTCTTAATAAAAATAAAATATTAAGAGATGCCTCCCTGCCACAGAGCGACAACAACAGATACAGTTTGTTTTACCCAGGTTTTCCAAGCATCAGCTGCTTCCAGGTCTCCTCTTTGTAGTTTCCTGTTCCGGGTTTGCTGCTGTCTGCTTCCAGGTTAACGCACTTGTATCACTGTCTTTCCTTTTCACCTTGAGATTTCATGCTTTTATAGTTCAACTCTCCGCTGTCCCTGCTACCTTCCAGTCTGTCTCTCAGCTTTTATATTCGCTGTTATCTTGGTAACTAAAACCAAAAGCAGAACCCGAGGGCTGTCTACTGGATGGTGGGCTTCCCTGTGCTCAGAAGCACCAGCCTTTTTGAGCGGCATCTTTTAGAATCTGAAATCCAGTTGATCATGTGCTAGATGGACAGAGATTAAGAGAATTCTCAGAGGAAAACAGTGTGATGTTTTACGTTGAGCACATTAGTACAAATTGAGGATGGTGAGTGGCCTTAGAGGTTGTTAATAAAGTAAGTTCTTCCATTTTGAGCAGTGATGGAAGGATGACAAAAAGTAAACCTTGGTTGTTTAGATCGCTTGTAATATTGAATATGGAACAAAATTTGAATTAGTGACTTTCGTTAAAGATATCCATTTTCTGGGATGCAGGGATCCTGGGGAAGGATGTGCTATGTATGTTGAGGAAGGAGGTGATAGCATCAGGACACACCTGGACCTGTGATAGGTCCCATCTCCACGAACACATTGGAATTCGAAAAGATTGTAAATTGAAAATGTGTTTGATACACCCAGTCTGTGGAACATCCTCGCTGAGCATCAAGTACTGGAGGTTTCCTCTCGTGATCATGGGGCTGGCTGTGGGAGCTGCAACTCTCCCATTGCCCGGCCTGCAAGAAAGTATCATGTCACACGGCACTAGCCCAGGAAGTGGGCCACATTCAGAATCCCACCTGTGGTTTCTGTTGCATGTATTGCTTTCAGCTATCATGAAGTGGAAATGCTGTAAGTTGAGCCATCCTAAGGCAGAGTCCAGAGTGTGTCTGTATTTATTTACTTACAGTTGTTGAGAGTCAAGTCCTCAGCACTGTGCTAAACATCCTGATGTATATTTTCTTATTTTTTTCTGCTATGGTCCTATCACATTGATCCTCTTAGATGTCTCCATTTCTTAGAAGTTCCTGTTCATTAAGCTATCAAAGTAGCAAAATTAGGATTTGTTCCCACCAGAATCATGGGAAGAATTAAGTTTGTGAACCAAGGCACCACTGTAAATCCAAATTGTCTGACCTTGGAGCTAAAGCTAGGTCCCCTGAATGGTCCAGAGTCCTGAATTTTGTTAGCCAGATAGGTTTAAATCACTTCTGGCCTCATTATTTCTTGATAAGGTGGGGAATATTAGGTTATGTGGCTTTTCTCAACTTCATTTTCTTTCTGAATCAGGTGGGCTGCTTCCTTTTTTTTCGTCTTCCTCTCCTTTCATAGAGAACTCCTCTGCCCATTTGTTGCTTGGTTCACTTAATCCTTTGGTAAAATGTCTCTTCTAGGGAGCTTGCCCTTGTCCCCTCTACTTCTGGAGGCCGCCTGGTCATTTCCAACTGCTTTCTCGTCTCCCGTCCCTGTGTGTACTCGCACTGGGTGGCACACTTCTGTATGGCTCGGTCCTTGGCACTGACCAGTGTCTGATAGAGAGGGGCTTTCTGTGTTCCATCCATCGGATGAGTGAATGGCAGCCCCTCTCCATCTTGCGTGTGATTGTCATTGCAGGCACCTGGAGTACAACAGCCTGGTGGAGGTAAACAGCGGCTCCCTGTACGGCCTCACGGCCCTGCACCAGCTGCACCTCAGCAACAATGCCATCTCTCGCATTCACCGTGATGGTTGGAGCTTCTGTCAAAAGCTGCACGAGCTGTGAGTGTCCTTGGCTTTGGTTTGTGACCATTCGGAGACAGTGCCTGGAGGCCGCCCTCCAGAGTGCAGAGAGCTGTGGGCCTGGCCTTTCCCTCAGGATGGTGGACTGGGTGGGGTGAGGCAGCAGTCCTGTCCGTCATCCTGTGCTCGAGCAAAGACGGATGACCAGAGCACCTAGGCCCAGGGTGGGACTGTCGGTGCTCTGAGCTGTAAATCCCTTTGATGTCCCCCATCTCCTTCTGCTTTGGGATTAGCAGGGGCTTCAGGAGTAGCATCTCAGTCCCTACAGGGAGCCTCAGTCCCCAAGGCTTTCTTGGGCTTCTCTGGCAGACTACGAAGTTGATTTCTGTGCCTTTTAGAGGAACTGAAGGCCTTCAGAGTGCCTTGATCAATTCTGGAAGTTGGCCCCATAGCCAGGTAACTTCAGAGACCGATTGACAATTGCTTTCCCACCTCTCCTTTATGCTAAAGTCTTTAATTGCCGATGAGAATGTGATTTTGATCTGTTGCCATGTTTTTGTGATTGATAGAACACCATGACTTACTTCTCTAGGAGGGAAAGAATGTTGCTCCCTGCCACCTTAAAAAAAACCCAGCAGCCTTCTCTGTCCTTTTTCTTTTCTTTTGACTTCAGCCCAAATTTCCTATTTCAGCCATAGGTGATCACTAGAATGCCAACCCAGGGATGCGTCAGAGTTGCAGGAGTTCATAGAGGAAGGTTTATTGACCTGAGGGGCATGTTCCGTGTCCTCCTTACCATGGAAGTGACAGTAGCCCCAGTGCTTTGGGTATCATTCAGATAAGGGGGAAGCCCTGGTGTGGGGTCCCCCAGGGTGGGGGTCACTCAGTGTGGGGTCCTGGGCTGTGGCTCATGGTGCCCTCTGCTGGCCAATGCAGAGACTGTGTAGCTAGGGTTCCCTTGCTGTAGACTAGAACGCCCTAGAATCAGGTCTTTGTGTCAGGTGTCTGCCAAGGGAGGTCTTTCATAGCCCGCATCAGGACCAGCTGTGGCCATAGCTGAAGAGTTGGAGCCTTGAGGGTTCTCGTAGTGTATGACCTCATGTGAACTCACTGGCTTCTGGGTGATGCAGATGCTGGGCCCTGTTGGAATCGAGCTTCATGGCCACTTTCACCATCAGGATTCCTGTGTGTACACCTGCATCCTCTTCCCATTGCTACCAGGCCAGTGGCAGCCCATTGTTAGGAGAGGGAGTGCAAACCCTGGGCCCAGTAGTAGCATTTGCCTTCTTCCTCCTTCCTCAGGATTCTGTCCTTCAACAATCTCACACGTCTGGACGAAGAGAGCCTGGCCGAGCTGAGCAGCCTGAGCGTCCTGCGGCTCAGCCACAATGCCATCAGCCACATCGCCGAAGGCGCCTTCAAGGAGCTCAGGAACCTGCGTGTCCTGTACGGCCCTCACTATTGCGGTGACAGGATGAAGGGGCCCTGGGGGGAGCAGAACGTAGTAAATCAGTGGCTTTGTTTCATTCCATTCTCATGGCTTCAAGTCAGAACTGGACCCACAGCTGGCCTGTTATGTGTGCCCAGTCACAATTTTAAAAAGTTTTTTTTCTGGTACCAGGGACTAAACCCAGGACTTTCTCTCTGAGCCACATCTCTAGCACTTTTTATTTTTCATTCATTTATTGCAGCACTGAGGATTGAACCCCGTGGTCTTCATGCTGAGGTATAATCCTTAGCCCTTTTCTATTTTTTGAAAGTCTACATTGCTAAGTTGCCCAGGTTGGGCTCAAACTTGGAATCCACCTGCTTCAGCCTTGCAGACTGTTAGGATCATGGGTGTGTACCATTACGCCCAGCTCAGACCTCTATATGATTAACTGAACGAGAACTGCTTGATCAGAAAACTCATTCCACAAGGACTGTGCCTGCAGAGGGGTGATGGCTCTTTGAAGTGTAACTAATTCTCAATGCAGTAGTTTTCAAATTATACTTGGTAGGATGCTGGGGTCTTGCTGGGAAAGCCTTAGTGCAGGGCTCCTGCAGCTCCCTGAAGGACAGCGGCCTCAAGCCTTCTGGGTGTGATCCGACTTCCATTTTGAAGTCCTGTATATCTTTTTCTCCAAGCCAGTGAAATACTACACTTCATCCCTAGCATTTCTCCAGTGAGCTTAGTGTCCAGGATGCTTCATTTCCCAGAGGGTTGGAAAACAAAATCCTTGTCCCTTAACAGGAGGTTACTTTAAAAAGCAGAGGTAATAAAACCTTGTTCCTTTAAGTGTCTGATTAGATGGAGTTCCCAGAAATTGCTATAGGATGTGGTTTTCTCAGAGTTTCCAAGCAACTGTTAGCATAAAGCCCCCAGTAGTTTTCTTTAGACAGTGGTAGTGAGTGCAGTGGCTGAGAACAGCTCTGTGCAGAGAGGCCTGTGCAGTGGGATGGAGGAACTGCACCTGGTAGAGTAGGCTTCAGTGTGGTGTCATTGCAGGGAGGGTAAAAGCCTGACACTAAGCCAGTGAGCTGAGGTCAGCTCTCCAGCCTTTACATGGTCTAAATGACACTGCTGGAAGGGGTCAAGTTGAGCAGGCTTAAGAGAAGCCAGGGCCCGGAGTAGAGAGACAGGTTGTTTAGGCAAAAGATAATAGAAGTCCCTTCCAAAAGCACACTTGCTCTTTGAGCCTCCTGCTGTGAAATGTAAGCTGCAGCAAGCCTCTCGGCCTTCAGTCAGAGCTCCCTCCCATGGTAGCGTCCTCTCAGAGCCAAGAGCAGGGTCCTTTCCTATTCTCTGTGTCTAGGTAGGCTCAGAAGAGGGATATGTAGGAACCGAGTGCCTCATGGGAAGTTGGAACCAGGAGAACATTGGCCCGGCCTCCAGGTGTGGTGTCTCAACTCTGACTGCCCTTGTTGCTGAGGAGGAGGCTGACTAATTGGCCTTGGGACTTGCATCGTTGGAGGAGTTGGCCTGAGTTATTGGCCTCGTCTCTCCACCCTGACGAGTGGGTCACATGGCTGAGTTAGCACCCACATGTCCTCATTGGCCCAGAGTCCAGCACTGTGCAGGCCTTATGAGAAGATGGGCTGTGGCATCAGACCACTGGGCAGTTGTGGAGCAGCCCAGGCCAGGGCTTTTTCTTTGCTGCCCTGTGTCCTCCGTATGCCTTTCAAAGATTCATAGCCAAGTAAAGAAAAGAAAGGGACTCTGGTTGAGGTGAGAGGACACAGGAAACTGAAGAAACCCTTTGGGCTGCTATTCCATGCCAGGGCCAGATGTAATTCCACGGGGGCAGAAGACAGATGGGCCTCCCTGGTGTTCTCTGCACTGTTTTTCTTCCCCAAGGTGTGGTGTGAGCTGCCTGGGAAGGAGCAGCTGAGGCTGGAGTGAACTTAGTATCTGAAGTGTGAGTCAGCTTTGTTGGGAGGCTAAGAAAGCCAGGCTGCCCTGAAGAGCATGTAAAGCAGGGCTTCCTCCTAGGACCACTCTTGGGACCTGTGATGGTGGGCTCCTAGGGTGCACATCCACATGGGAGCCTGGATGTGAGGTGGTCTCCATGTGCTTCAGTGGATGCTGAGCTCATGGACTATCTTCTCTCCAGGGATCTGGACCACAATGAGATTTCAGGCACAATAGAAGATACCAGTGGTGCCTTTGCTGGGCTGGACAACCTCAGCAAGCTGTGAGTATTTCCCAGCATGCCATTTTGGTATGGGTAGCTACTTTGGCAGCTCCCCTGTGCCTGTCTGTCCTGGACTCCCAATAGAGAGCAGCGCTGCTAAGATCTGCTGCTGTGGGGAGAAGATACCGAGGACAAATGTGGGAGACCCAACCCTGAGTCACAGTAGGGGGTCTTGGGTTTTGGGGGCCTACACACGTAGGGTTTGTTGCCCTAGGAATTTTCTCTCAGGCCCATTTCATAGCTCATGTGAAAACAAGTTAATTTTTACTGTCCTTTACACAAACTAGAGTCTTTGTCATCTTCCTCAGTTTCTAGAAATTTTGTAGAATGTCTTGAGTAACTGTCAGTATTCATTGTTGTTGTTGTTAATTGTAATCTGAAATAGCAAGAATCGTTAACAAGGGCAGCAGCAGTAGCTGCTCTGTGCTTCATGTTCGGCCTGTTTTTGTCCCCTCATCGTCTGCAGTCTGCCAGTTGCTCTGTGTGTGTGTTTGTGTGCTTACTTGTGTGTCTGAGGGAAATATCTGATGGGCAAGGGCAGGCTGGATTATGCAGCTGCTTTTAGAGTTAAGAGGACAGATGGCTTTGAAACCTGTGAGTTTTGACACTTTTGTCCTAGGTGGGTACTGAGAATTAGCTGTTTTGGCACTGAGGATTGTTTGTTCTTGAGCATCTCCTGTTTGGATGGCATGTCGGAAGTGCTGTGTGTTCTCATCCCTAAAATCAAGCTCTACCCAGCCCCATGAATCAGTGTCTTGTAGGTGTCTGAAAGAGGGAGGACCAAGACCCCCAATATTTGGAAAGTTGTGACATTAACAAGAATCCCTTACTATGTTGAAATAAGCAGTTAGTGGTTTAAGTGTAATGATATCATGGTTATATCTTGAATGGAAAAAAATGGTATGAAGCCTGTAACTTAGATTTGAAATAATCCACCTGGGTTATATAATGGCAAAAGAGGAGAGTTAGAGGGAAAATCAGATTGGGACAATCCATGGCTGGGGATGTAGTTCAGTGGCAGAACACTTTCTAGCAGGCACAAAGCCCTTGGTTCAATCCCCAGTGCTTACAAAAAACAAAACACAACAGATCGGAACAATCAGATGACTGCTGTTGGCCTGTGACAGCCACTCTATGATGCTGTCCTGTCATGATGGTGTGTGAAAGTTTGCATGTTAAAAGGGATGAGGAGGGCCGGGAATTTAGCTCAGTGGTGCCACTGCCTGCCTCGCACACGCAAGGTTCTGAGTTCGATCCCCAGAAACCCGCCCCCTCAAAGAATGAGGAAAATAAATGGTTTCCATGTGATGGGGTGTGCAGCTCCATTTCAGGCCACTGCTGGGGAGTAGTGCAGGAGTCAAGTAAATGTTTGGGAAGGGAACCAGCTTCTCCCCCTTTTCCCGGCCTGTCTCTTGGGCACCTTGCCAGGAGGTTCTGTTGTGCCATGCAGGTGGCTGGGCCTCACTTGGGGGCCTAGGGAGTAGGGAGCGTGGTAATGCAAAGCATAATTGCTTCCCGCCGTGCTGTGGGGATGGCCACGGTGCTCTGAGTCTGATCTGGCCTGGGCTGGCCTTTGGAGATAGAGAGGCCCAGATTCTGGGTCTGCTCAAAGATTTGAGGTTCTTCCTGCCACAGATGTTTCCAAGAAGCAGGGAGAAGTGGGCAGCAGAGCACGAGAGGCCTCATTCCGTGATTACTGGATGGGTGTTGCCTTGCCCTTCCTCTTTCCAGCTGCTAAACTCAGCCATTTTGGATGGTTCTTGGGCAGCGGCGATCCTGGCCTTAGCCTATGCCTTTCCTTTCTTTTGTGTCTGCCACACCAGGGCACAGTCAACGTGAGGGGGAGTGGAGAACCCTTTGTGACTGGCATGGGACTCCCTTGTGTTCCTTTCCTGGGATGGGCATGGGGTACATGCGGCATCTGTGAAGCAAGTGTGCAGGCCTGGACTTTGGAGCAAAGCCTCTGGATTCCTGCCTGGAGTGCTGCTTCCAAAGCCAGTGGGCAGAGTGGGGGCTAGAGAGTAGATTCGTGCTAGGGGAGGGGGTTACATGTCATGGCTTCTCCCAAGGACATGAGAACAATGACCACCATAGTGCTGCCCGCAGGGCCTGCATGTTGTTTTTCACTTAGCCATAGGGAGCCCTGGAAGGGCTGGCCAGGAGGTGTGTAAAAGGATCGAGGAGTGACTTCCTTTGTTCCCTTTCTGCTTCAGGTCAGTCCAGCTATCCCTTCATGGGAAGCCCTGGCTGTGAGACAGACAACAGTTGTTTATTAGAACCATTGTAGCCTCCTAGCCTGAGTACTACCCCTACCCCAAGACCCCAGATGTTTCCAGGGGAAGGTAAGGGCCTCTTTTAATCCACCAACAAGATGATTGACCCCAAATTCGGGAATTTGTTTTATTGCTATTGTCACCATTAGAAATAACAGCCTGCTCGCATTGTAAAAGAGGTCAGTGTGACTAATGTTTAATGGATGAAGTAAATCCCAGCTTTCCCCTGGATCTACTTTATAGGAGATTTCACTGCACAGCCCCATTCATTTTTACTAGGACCTGGAGCCTGCAGTGCCACAGCCTGAAGGGATCTGAGTAAGTGTGGAAGTTGGCAGCATCCTCAGGCGCGTCTGGGCTTCACTGCCCTGTGAGCTGTTACTTGCTGCTAGTTCTGTGGCTAAAGAGCCTAAGTTAGTTAGTAAGGCCACTGTGTTTTCTGTCCTCTTGGTTCATTTGTTTTAAAATAAGTTTCATATTGTGAGGCTGTGCAAATGCTTTTAGGATGCAATTGTTTTCACATTCGTGTGGGCTGACTCTGACAGAAAGTCAAGGCACAGAGTTCTTTGGCTGGCTTGCCCTTGAACATCCAGAGAAGGCAGGAAACTGGGCTGGCTTTGTCTGCAAGCAAACAGCATGATTTCTGGGGGCTGGTGGGGGCAGGCACTGCTCTGAAGTAATGCAGTCGGTTTCTGGTGAAGCGAGTCAGACTGCCCCAGGAGTTGACCCATGGTGCCCCCAGAGCGAGTGGAGCAGGCATCCCTGGAACCCTTGTTGCTGCTCTGGACATGACGGCTCTGGCCTGGGTCCTTCCCTATGTGCCATTTGCTGTGGTTAGGCCCCACTCAGACTGTGCTGGGTGAGGCTCGGGCACCCTCTTGTTTTCAATTTCCACAGTTCACTTTTCCTTTCAGGGAGGAGCTTTTCTTTTGGAGCCTAGTCTTAAGCAGGGTGAAGGTAGCACTAGCCTATAGTCCATATCTTTCCCTGATTCTTGGTGGGATCCTAGATCAAGAATTCTGTATCCTAGGAAGGGACTGAGCCAGACGGCTTTTCTCTAGAGGTTTTTTTCTTTGCACAGCTGTGCCCTGTTACTTGGTAGCTTCTGTCCCAGACCTGTTGATTCTGAGAATTCTCAGGCATTCAGCCCTCTTAGCAAACCCTTTAGAGAAACCTGAGGACATTAAAGAGTCAATGTAACTGGTCACTCTCTGGCAGACAGATTCCTGTGCCAGGAGGATTGGAGAGAGGCCTTTGGATTCTCACTGGAGACCATAATTGTATTGTGCTGACCGCAGGGAGAGAGACATGAGGCTTGCATTCCCTCTGTCTAGCATACTTCAGACCAGTGGGGTGAACCTATGGCTGTGTGCTGTTTGTTATCACGGAGAGCTCTAAAAGCTTCACCACCACTGCTCTGGGGGCTTCCCTGTGTGGGGGGCTGTGGAATCCACAGCTTTACCTCTTTCTGCTGTAACTTGCCTGTCCCACGAACGGCTTAGCCATTTCATTGCTTTTACTGGCGTGGGAGATGCACAGAAAATGGGGTACAATCTTTTTATGATTTCATTATTTTCTTTTTTATCCACATATCCTATCTTCAACTGAAGTCTGCTTCTGGAACTAAAATATACTGTTATAATTCCACGTTTGAAGTTAGGTTTGTTACGTTAGCCAAAGGTCTCAACTGAATAGAGTGGAAGCAACACTATGTTCTCCACATACTATAGCGGCAGACTTTAGAGCGACCGTTATGGCTGCTCTTGGAGTTGCCTGGATGCAGGAGGTGCCTCTCATGGGTCACAACCCAAGGGTACAGACGTTAGATAATCTGCACAGTTGATGGTTGAGGACCTGACTGCCTGGGATTGAATGAACCTTGTATATAATCTGGGACCTTGCTCAAGAAGCTGCAGGACTAGGCATCGCCTGCAGGCCCTGAGGGCAAGGACAAAGCTCACTGTAGCTGCATCCTGGCTGCTTGGGTGTGTGTCTGGTGCAAAGAGCTAGGGTGCCATCTCAGTGGACACCCATTTTCCTGTCTTCTTGTCTGTTTGGGGAACCACTCTCCCCAGAACGCAGTATCTAGCAGTAGGTGGCAGTTTTCAGTGGGTGCCACAGTTTTTATTGCCTTGTCTGCTTTTTGGTTTTTTGGTACTGGGGATCGAACTTGGGCCCTTATGCTTATGAGGCAGGTGGCGGAACCACTGAGCTAAATCCCCAGCCCCTTTGCTTCCTTTTAAACAGTAATCAATCCCATGTCTGTCGTGAGGCAATAGATCAGCCTCACCCCCATCCCCTTGGGATGGTCTGTGGAAAGACAGCCCTGGCTGGATGAGGTGACTTCCACTTTACACAGCATGGGCCTTTCTAGGGCAGGCCTGTCATTACTGCAAAATTCTAATAAAGAGAAAAGTATTTCATTTTAGAAAAGGGAAGGCCTATAATCTCAGTACAGGTTAGCTTCCCCCTTCCTGACAGACTGACCAGGTAGCATCTCTCTAATTGTGCGTTCTCTTTCATCGACCCTCCCGTCTCCCTGACCCTGATCTCTTCTGTTCCTGGATGTTTGGAAACTGGAGGACTCTGTTTGGAAACAAGATCAAGTCTGTGGCTAAGAGAGCATTCTCAGGTCTGGAAGGCCTGGAACACCTGTGAGTACCTTGCTGGACCTTGCCTGCCAGAGGCGGCTGCTGGGGAAATTTGCTAGCAGATTAATTGCATCTTTGTAAATCAAGAAACAGGTTATTTGCAAGCACCAGCTGCTTCCTTCTTGTTATAAGTCAGCTTCTACTTTGCCCTTTATTTTGCCTATACCAGAACGGTCACTGAACACATGGCGGGTTGCTGTGCTCCTAATGAACGTGATGGTGTTTGAATAAGCACTTCCCTTTCTCCTGCTGCACCATTATCCCTTCACCCTGCTGCTTTGTAGGCATTTTTTCCATGGCCACTTCCACGAGGGTGCTTTCTTGGCCCAGTTAGTACCCCTACTAAAGCAGCCCAGCCATGCCGAGCACATGTTAGGCCTGACTGTGGCCTTTCCTCCAGGATGGCTGCTTCTGAGACCCTGGGAGGGAGCGGACAGCCAGCCCAGGCACTTCTGCTGCTTCTGAAGGATGGCTCTAGTGTGTGGTTTCAGATTATTTTCCACTCTGAATCAGATTCAGCCTTGATTCTGCTGGGAATATTGTGCCTGTTGATGGAGTGTCCCCCAGCCACTATCAGCCCCTAGCGCTCGATTGACCTGAGTGGCTCCACAGGCTGTGTCAGCATATGTGCACTGAGAGTCACCTTCAGTGGAATTATCACATGGAGTCTGGCCAGTATCTGTGGCTCACCTGTGAAACCACAGCATCCCAGAAAAAGCCCCTGAGCTAAAGCATGTGTGGCCATCTTGAAGACTCCAGGGTTTCTTTGCACAAGTCACTATGTTCTCTTTCAGAAACCTGGGAGAGAATGCCATTAGGTCCATCCAGTTGGATGCCTTTGTAAAGATGAAGAATCTTAAGGAGCTGTAAGTACCTAAGAGTTCATGGCCATCATTGATGTGAGTAGAGTTACAGAATAAGAAATGCCATAATTCCATTATGCTCACTTTTTGGATTATCTGTGATTGCTTACAGGTAGATGGAAGCTGAGTTTCGTTTAAAAACTGTCCTGTGGCACTTACTCTTCAACAGGGGACAGCTTTTACTTAAAGAGTGACATAGTACTTTGGAGTTTGTGGGTCATAGGGTCTGTGCCGTGACTGCTCAGCTAGCTCTGTCGTTACAGCAGAAAGCAGCTATCAGTAATGCGTGGACAAATGGGCATGGCTGTGAGCTGTGAAATTTGCAGCAGGCCTGCAGGTTAAAGTTTGCTAGCCACTGTTCTGTGTAGCATGAAATAAACTCTCTTCCATCAAGTGGATAATCAATCATCCCTTTTATGTCAGAGACAAGTTTGCATCTTTTGGGTTTTTTAAAAATGAAGGACATGCAGGAGGGGCTGTGAGCCGGGCAGGGGTGTGGCTGGGTACTAAGAGGTGGTGGGGCTGTCTTGGACGGCCGCTACGGGCTCTAAAGTTATAAGAGTTAGAGAAGCTAGCCTCAGAACTCGGGTGGCAACTGCCAAGTGTCCTTTCCTTTTGCCATGTGTGACTCATTTTGCAGCCAGTAAGTTCCAGCCATACCATCAAGTCCTTCCAGGGCTGGCTTTGGGTGCTTACGACAGATGCCAAAAGATGATCATCCTTATATCCTGCCTCATTCCATTTCTGAGGCTGCTCCTGGGGGACCCTTGGGGCAGGGCAAGAAGGAGTGGAGAAACAGGTGCAGTGTCCGTGATGAGAACCGAAGTGGATAAGTGACATTTTTGGGAGAGGAGTGCTCAAACACTTGCTTCAAGGTGATCAGTTGTCAAGAAACTTGAAGCAGCCAGGTCCTTCCTTAGAAGGGTTAGGATCTTAGAACTGGAGTTTGTAGCAGGCTCACTGAGGCCTTGCGGCTATAGAGAATGCTCTGTTCTTCTGGCCTCAGCCGTTCTACTTCTGCCCATCTGGGTAAGATAGAAAAAACAATTCCATAGCTCCCATTCCAGGGAAGTGGGACCAGGTGATTCCAGACCATTTTAGAAGGCTGGATATAGGGATATATGATAATGCAAGCTGAATGAAATATTGAGTGTAAAAGATGGTGGGGTTGGGTGAGCTTTTTCCTTATACTTCTTACTGTTGTGTCTCTAAAATTTGCAGATACTGTCAGATTAAATGAGATGAGGACGTTTGGAGAGGGGAGAAGGAAGGAAGGAGATTTTCCTTTTGGGGCTCTTATGAGACCATTTTCTAGTTAGGAAGAAAGTGGACCCTTCTACAAGTTTGGATACCCTCTGCCCCCCACCAAAACAAAAAACTCCTTTTGCCTGGTTCTGGAGGCTCAGCCAAGTCTCCTGCCTGGGTTTCCCAGCTGTGCTGGCCTGGGCTCTATGGGGAGAAATGGACTCATTCCACTTGTCATTCTCTTACCCCGCTGGATCAGGGCAGGTTGTCCTGTGCAGTCAGTCATCCTCTGGGTACTTTTCCATAAGTAATAATTAGAAACACACTTGGAGTTGGAATCATGAAAATACACAGTGTCAGCCTACGGAGTATTGAGATGGCTGGAGGAAGAGGCCATGCAAGGCAGAGCCTGTTAGCAGCTGAGAAGGTGGATCCTGGTCCCCACTATCCACTCAGCCTGAGCCTGGTCTCTGACTTGCAGGGTGGGGAGTCAGGAGGTCACTGTCTGCACTACTGCCTGGCTTCAGTTCCTCTCCTGTCCGTTTGGTCTCTGCCTCTTTCTCTAGAAAACCTTCCCTCCAGTCTTGCAGGGTCTGGTTTTTCCAAGGGGGAAAGCTCCTTAAGTAGAGCCCAGCAGGCACACTGAATGGGGTATAAGACCCAGACCTTTCTGATCAAGGGTAGGTGTCAAATTTGTTTTCCCTAGTGTGTTCCTGCGCTCATTCCCTGTCCCCATATAAGTATCTGAAGTGTCACAATGATGGCCTAGTTTTGTCCTCTGCTTTCCTGTACAATGCCTAAGCATCCTGCTTGACCACACAGAAATGTGCTCTTGATGGCAGGGAGTTTCAGCTGTCTCTTTATCAGGCTGATGTAGTCCCCAGTGCCGGCACAGCCAACTAGTCACCACCTACAGCTCATTCCTGTGATGTAAGATGCTCACCTGCGAATACGCAGAGAAACAGTAGGCCATTTTCCTGTGATTCGGGGGCCTACCCTTCTGCTACCTGCAGTGGCTCTTCAACAGGACTGCTCTCATTGTCTCTCAGCAGAACTTGAGCTGCCCATCAAATAAAATGCAGTCATATAATTTTAAAAGCTTTGGGATAAACTGTTTCAATCTTTGGAAAAGATTATTTTAAGAGGAAAATTATTTTAGCAAATTATCAAAGTAATTTTAAAATAGCAAAATTATTTTAATAAGATGCACACAGCTCATCTGGGAGTGATAAGGAACAGGAGGGAAAAGTAGATTTTACTTAGCCTGGGATTAAATTTCATTCATTCTTGCTATTTGCTAGTTTGATAGTTTCTCTGCTCATTAGGAGGCCAGAGAGTGAAACAGAAAACAAAGCCAGTCCCTGGGCTTGTCTTGTTGGTGTCTCAAGACAATGGTGGCTGGAAACGGGAGCTGATGTTGACTCACATGATGTATTTGGAATTTCTAAGCCTTCTCATACCTCCTCCTTTGGTTAGCAGGTACAGAAACGATTTCTTTCAGGGATGCCCATGTGCTTTTTTTCTCAGTCTTTTGTCTTGTCACGGGGCAGCCTTTGCTTTTTAGCTTGAACCTTGAGGTTTTCCAGGATCACAATGGCCAGACCTTGTGGGTGACTTATCACCCAGTGACTTGTCAGGAAGGAATGTCTGCTCAGATGGCCATTCTGATTTCTGTTTGAAAAGCTTATCCTCAGTTACTGAGAAACGAAAAAGAAAATATTCTCTGTTTTGGTTGGAGCCTCACAAAACCAAAGTTGAGTATTCTCATACCCCCTGGGCATTGGCAGCTAACTAACAAGCACTATTTAGGGAAAAGAGCCAAATTCTGCTGGCCTCCTTAATAATGCTGGTGTAGTGATAAATGCGGGTGGCATGTTGGTGAGGTTACATTTGGAGGAACTTGTGCACCACTGACAAGTCAAGAAATAACAGCCACTTAGGACAAGAGGACTCTTAGGACTTGGTGCAGAATGCAGATCAGTGTCTCAGACGGAGTTCGAAAGTCCAAGTAGCTGGTAGAAACGTGGAAACACCAGAAAGGGAAAAGTATTCCTGCCACCGTTCAGTGTGTCCAAGGTCAAGAAAGGTCAGAAGGCATCCCCAGCATCACACAGGAGTGTCTGAGAATGAGTCAGGCTGCAGAGCACTGGGACTCTGGGTGCACATCTGTATCTCCGGGAGTGTGGTAGAGGAGCAGAGATCTCTAAGCGGATTACGTGCATTGTTCTCAGTTACCTGAGAACTAGAAGGAAAAGCATGTGATGTGCTGTATGTTAAGGAACACCCTTGCTCACGGTCACTCGGTGAACATCTACTTCTCTTCTTCTTGCAGCCACATCAGCAGTGAGAGCTTCCTGTGTGACTGCCAGCTGAAGTGGCTGCCCCCGTGGCTAGTGAGCAAGACACTGCAAGGCTTTGTGACAGCCACCTGTGCCCACCCAGAGTCACTGAAGGGCCAGAGCATTTTCTCAGTACCACCGGAGAGTTTTGTGTGTGGTAAGACCGTGTTTGGCATTCTGTTTTCCTGAAGGGCAAGGCAGCCAGAAGGATCTCCTCATATTATGGGAGTGTAATTCCTGGGATCCAAGTAAACCTCAGCCTGTGGTTACACATCGGCTGCTGGATGCAATTTATTTCCCACTGAAACCACACACAGTATTTACTGTGTGGTGCCTCATTATGTGGTTCTGAGTACGTGCATTTAACCAGAGGGGAATCCAGTGGGCTCCACTACAGATCAGAGCAGTCAGTTACAGGAATATAGCTCTGGTGTTTCAGAAGGGTGCTGGGTTTAATTGTGAATTTACTTGGTGTATGAGCTGGGGTTTTAATGTGCGTTTCTTTCCAGTCCCAAGAATGAGAGGTTAAAAACAGGAAGAGTAGATCTCAGGAGAACGTTTGCTGTCGTAAAAATAATTCCTCAATGTTGACTTGCACTCTTGTTGTTTCTCTAGACCACTGAAATCTGCACTGGTAGGCTTGAAATTCTTTCTTCCTTCTGGTTGTTGGAATGTAGCTCTTGCAGTCTTTTTGACCAGGGGTGGTCAGGGTCCAAGTTTGCTTGCAAAAAATGCAGAGAAGGCAGAACAGCTGAGAACACACACAAAGGGTATCTTGGACAAGAGTGACGCCGCCTTACAGCCAAGATGGGAGTCAAAGAGCAAGTTGTTTCTGGTGTTTTCTCTAAGCAGGGGTGAGGGCTTCCTAGATGTTGGTCTGTGCCCCTCTTGCCTTTCTGTCATCGCTGCTCCTTACTCCTCACCAGGAGCCTGCCTAGGATCTAGGGTCCCTTTGTGCCACTTCTCTATCTCACTTTTTGGCTGTAGCAATAGTCAGTGCTTCTGTGAGGGGCAATAGATGAGTTTTGTGTGTGTGCACGTCACACACACACACACACACACACACCCAACACCCCTATACCTCTTCATAGGCACCACTTCTGAAAGCAGGCTTGCTGTGCTGATTCCTGTCCAGACCAGGGAGAAGTAAACACGAGGAATGCGGCAGCAGCTCTGCACGTTGAGCCATCCTTGCTTCTGTGTGGTCTCTGAGGCTCTGCACAGTTCCTGTTCTCTAGGCACAGACTGATTGTGCAGGCTGTGGTTCATCAATCCATTGTTTAAGTCTGTGACTGTTGTTTCTGAAGCTCCCTGAAAAGCAGCTTTCTGCCACTTCCCCCTCTTTCCTATCACGAGGCAGTCTTTCCATCTGGATGAGCCAGTTGGATGTTAAGTACACAGCACCTAGCCTCTGGTCTGTGGCCCTGGCATATTCTGGATAGCAACAGTTGTTTATCTTATATCTTTCAGACCCACCCCATGTTTCAACTCAAACTTTCCTGCAAACAGCCATCCTGTGTTCATGGGACTCATGAAAATGCTTGCCAGGTGATCAGTTTCACGCTCTGTGGTGTTTCCTAGTATTTCATTAAAAAGGAAAGGTTAGGCACCTTCTGCCCACTAAGATGGCTAGTGAAACAAAGGTCAGGTGGGAACAGGTGTAGGTGAGGAGGACCATAAACCTGAATTCCCCTCCATTGCTGGTGTGAATATAAAATGGCAGTCACTTTGGAAAGCAGTCTTAAGTAAGCTCCTCACTTAAACACAGGAGTGATGGTGTGACCCATCGGTCTCCCTCCTAGGAATATCCAAGAGAAACAAAAGTATATGTCCCACAGAATGTTCCCAGCAGCATCACTCAGAATAGCTATAAAGTGGGATCAATCTACTCTCCCTCAGTTTATGAATGAATAAACCAATGGTGGTATAGCCATACAATGGAGTATTATTGGGCATTAAAAAGCAAGCAGTCTTTTAGCATGGATGAAATTTGAAAGTGATAAGCTAATTGAAAGGAAGTCATTCACAAAGGATTACAAATCATAGGATTCCACGTATATGAAATGCCCAGAATGGGGAAATCTGTAGTGGTAGAAAGTGTATTGGTGTTGGTTTAGGGGTGGGGAGGGAAGGAGTGCAGAGAGGAATAGCTAAAAAGTAGAGTTTCTGTTTTAAAATTGACTGTGATAATGCTTACACCTATTTGTTAATAACTACAAACCTTAGAATTGTTCACTTTAAATGGTCGAATTAGTATAAGTTATATAGTTCATTAAAACTTAAAAAAATGTGACATACCATAAAAACTTACCCATTTAAGATAATAGATAGATTTAAAATGTTCAAAAGTTGTGTTGTTACTACTAATTTTAAAACATTTTCATCGCCTCTAAAACAAACCCCCAAGGGAGTTGCTCCCTTGCTCCTAGGCCCTTGCAATCACTAATCTGTATTGTGTCTCTGATGTGCCTGTGTGGACAGTTAATATAAATGTAGTCATACAGTCTGGTCATTTGTACCTATCTTTTCCCATTTACCTGACACCCCTTCCCCCAAGTTGGGTATTGAATCCAGGGCCTTGTACATACTAGGCAGGCACTTGACCACTGAGCTGCAGTCCTAGCCCTTAGCATAAAACTGTGGTGTATATTAGTATTTCTTTCTTTCTTTTTGGTACCAGGGATCGAACTCAGGACCTTGAACATGTCAGGCAGGCTTAGTGCCACTGAACTACATCCCCAGCCTTGGTACTTCATTTCTTAATGACTGAATAATAATCTTTTGTATGGACATAAATTTATTCATTCATCAGATGATGGATATTAGGTTGTACCTACTTTAGACAGTAAATAATGTGAACTTCCATATACAAGTTTTTGTATGAGTTTTCTTGTGTTTATATCTAGAAATGAAATTGCTGGTCACAGGTAACTGTTTAACTGTTTAAGGGTCCACTATACTTCTCCCTAAGTGGCTTCATGATTTTACATACTCACTGGCAGTGTATGAGGATTCTAATTTCTCCCCAGTTTTGCTAACATTTGCCATTTTCTTTTTTCTTTTAGCAGTAGTTGGGGATACAAACGATTCTCATGGTGGCATTGTTTTATACTTTGCTGATGACTAATGATTGCTGAGAAAGTTTTCATATGCTTTCATATGTGTATCTTTGGGAAAACGGCTTATTCAAATAATTTGTGATTCTTTTTACTATTTTGTTGTAAAAAGTTTTTTTTTTTAAACTCTGAGTATCAAATCTCATCAAGGTATATGATTTGCCAATATCTTCCCCTGGTCTATTGGAATTTTTGTTTCATTTTCTTTGCAGTTGGGTGCAAAAATTTTAAATTTTCATAGAGTCCTAGTTCTCTATACTTTCTTTAGTTATCTGTGCTTTTGATGCTGTGCACAGTATAGAAACTATCGCCTGAGACAAAGTCACAACGATTTACTTCTGTTTTCTTGAGAGTTTTATAACTTTAGCTCGTACATAGCCTTCCAGTTTGAAGATTGTTTTTACTGTTATTTGCCATTTCCCCATAAATTTTTGACCATCTTGTTAATTTCTACTGTTGAGGAAACTGGGGTTTTGAGGCTTAATTTGGGGAGCATGCCATTTTCACAGTATTGTCTTCCCAGTCCATGAATGGGATGTCTTTGTCCTGGTTTTAATCTTCCTTTTAATTTCTTTAAGTCTCATTTTGTAGTTTTCAGTGTACAAATCTTTTTCTTAAGTTTATTCCTATTTTTATTTTGTTTTAAATGGATTTCTTCATTTCACTTTTGCGCTTTCATTGATAGTATATATAGTTTAATTTTTATATTGATCTTATATCCTGCAACTGTGCTGGCATCATTTACTCTGGAAGTTTTTCACTTGATGTCCTTAGGATTTTCTTTATATATAATCAGCATGTCAGTGGCAAAAAGGTATAGTTTTACGTCTTCCTTTCCAATTTGGCTGGCTTTTTTTACTTGCCTAATTGCCCTGGCTAGAAGCTTCAATGAAGTGTTCATTGTCTCTGTGTGGTGGGGGCAGACATCCTTGACTTTATTTTTTTTAGATGAACTGTATTTATTAAACACTAATAGCTTTTAAGGCAGGTTTTAGATATTTTTCTTTAGATTGTAAAATCATCTAGTTTTGTCTGGGTTTATTTTTTTGGATGTCTGTTGAATGCAGTGTTATAAACACAGAAGTGCTTCATAAATACACCTGTGCTATGACAAACTTGGATATAAAAACAAAATGGCAGGGCTGGGGATTTAGCTCAGTGGTGCCGCGCCTGCCTTGCAAGCACAAGGACCTGAGTTTGATCCCCAGTACAAAAAAAAAAAAAAAGACTCAAAATTGCTCTAAGTTTATTGGTATATTTAAAGCAGACAATACAGTAACATTCATCAATGGGACCTAATACCTTTCCAAGATATGTCTTGGTTCTTGTTTTTTCCCCATACCCTGCCCTCCCTTCACCCTTCACTGTTTAACAAAGACTTTGTTTCCACTTTTTCCTTTTTTCACATTTTTTCTTTTTTCCTTACTTCCTTGACTTAATTTTAAGGGGGCAGAGTTTTGCCTTTCACCATTAAGTATGATACTGTGAGTTTTTCATACTTTTCAACTTTATGAAGAAGTTTCCTATATTAATTTTTTGAGTTTTAAATATACATTTTAACATTTGTTACTTTTTAAGATGTTTGCCCTATGTATGCTTTGTCATAAACAGCGTATCTTCATGTAAGATTTAGAATTATTGCTTTATGAAGTTGCCTTTTAAATCTGAAGAGTTACAAACAAAAAATACTATCTTTTAGATTTACCTAGTCATTTTTAATGGTGCGTTGTATCTGTTTGTGTGACAGTGCATTACTGTATAATGTCCTTTCATTTCAGCCTCAGGGATTCCTTTTAGGTTTTTTTTTTTTTTTTGGTACCAGCGATTGAACTCTGGACCTTGCACTTCTGAGACAGGTGGTGGAACCACTGAGTAAATCCCCAGCCTCCTTTAGCATTTCTTGAACAGGTCTCATAATGGCAAATTCTGTCAGGTTGTTTTTTAAATTTGGAAGTATTTTAATTTTTCCTTCATTTTGAAGGAGAGTTTTGTTAGATACAGAATTTTTAATAGACCATACTTTGAATATATCTTCCTACTACCTTCTGACCTCCAGTTTCTAGTGAGAAATAAGCTGCTTATGTTTCTAATGAGAAATCAGTTGCTGCTGTTTTCAGGATTCTTTGTCTTTGTTTACAGCCATAGTACCCTGAATGTGCCCATCTTGTCTCACCTTGGAGTATTTGAGTGGGGGACTCATTGCCTTTGAGCTTGACAGTGCTGCATCTTGGTGTGGCTCTCTGAATTTATTGTTTGGGGTTCATTACATTTCTTGGGTGCATGTTTTTCATCCAATTTGGGAAGTTTAGGAGGTACTTTTTTCTATGTTCCTCAGTCTCTTTTTTGGACTGTTATTTGTATGTTGTTTTGCTTGATGTTGTTGCACAAGTCTGTGGTTCTGTTCAATTTTCCCATTTTTTTGTTTTGTTTCTCAAGCTGAATATTCTCCATTGACTTAGCTCAAATTCACTGACTCCTCTGCAGCTCAGTTCTGCTATCAGACTCTTTTAGTGAATTGTTTTATTTCAATTACTATACTTTTAAATGCCTCAATTTATATTTGGTATATTTTTATGAGAGCTGATGTAGTCTTTTTTATTAAGTCCCTGATCTAGGTTTCTTCAGAGTTTCGGTTGACTGTTGTTGAAAACTAGGCATTTAAAATAAAATGATCTGGAAATTAGTTTCTTCCTCTGTCCTCTATCATTTTATCGATTAGTGCCTTGACCTGGACAAGAGTTACAAAACCTATTCTCTATACCTCCTGGAGTTCCTGATAATTGGACACAGAAGTCCTAAAACACTTTGAACAGGAAGCCTCCCATTCTCTACCATCTGTGTGTTGGGGTGGATGGCCACTTCTTATCTGTGTAGGTCCTCAGTCCCAGCAAGTGAGAAACAAGGACTACTCTGATCTTTTCTGAGTGTGCAGACCTGCATGTGCACATGTGGCCTGCTAGGTTCCCAGGAAGCTAGTGGACCTTTTCATTAGCTGTTTTCCTTTAGTTCTGTGGCCAGGGTCTTGTTTGCCCCAGGTAGTGTAGTCATCTTGGATAGCCGCCCAACAAAGTGGTGGTTGCTGTTTTCACCAGGTGCCTGGGGACAGGCCACCCTCCACTGAGCATGTTACATCAGGTCAAATAAATGCAAATCTCATGAGTGGGGCTTTTTGGGGAGCTCTAACCACCTGTTCCCCCTTCATGGATGATAGCTTTGGGTTTCAAACTTCCATGGATTTGGGGGGAGAAGGACTGACTTGGGATAAGTGAAAGTACTAGAGAGCTTACTTTTCTTACTGAGATGTGGCCATTATTTTAAATTCACATACCATGGCTTGTTGAAAGCATTTTGTTTCTTCAAAAATGTGAAATGTTGATTTTTGCCATTTTGCAGGTATTTTCATTGTCTTAATAGAGGTACAGATTTTTAGAAGTCCTGATGTTTTGGCCCCGGTCATCAGGCCCCAGTCCTTTGGCAGTAAGACCTATGCAGCCATGACTGGTGAAACCTCTTTGTGTTGTGTAAAAGCAAGCAAATAACACTGGTGTACTTGTCTCATTCATCACTGCTTATCAATTCAGCACTGAGATGCCACTTATGGTGATGGACAGGGCCAGAAGGAGATCTCGGCTCTGCTCAGTTTCTGACCCGGTTTCTTATTACATTGGATAGCAGCTGTTCCTCTGTAACCAAGAGCCTGGGTACCTTACACTTGGCCCCTCTCTCCCCAGATGATTTCCCAAAGCCACAGATCATCACCCAGCCAGAGACAACCGTAGCTGTGGTGGGCAAGGACATCCGGTTCACGTGCTCAGCAGCCAGCAGCAGCAGCTCCCCCATGACCTTTGCTTGGAAGAAGGACAATGAGGTCCTGGCCAATGCTGACATGGAGAACTTTGCTCATGTTCGTGCTCAGGATGGAGAGGTGATGGAGTACACCACCATCCTGCACCTCCGTCATGTCACTTTTGGGCACGAGGGCCGCTACCAGTGTGTCATCACTAACCACTTTGGTTCCACCTACTCGCAGAAAGCCAGGCTCACTGTGAATGGTATGGAGATGCCATCTCTTCGTAGTTTTCTGCAGGATTCCCACAGAACACACTCCTGATTGCCCTGTCCATTATCCATGTAAAGATGACCAGGAAGGAGACACACAAGCTTCTTTGGGTCCCTGTAACTCCTGTCCAAAGAGGGTCTCTTCAAGAGGAAAGGCCATCCTGTTAGCTTCCTTGGGGAAAACATGTACCAGCCTTCCCTCTGTAATTCCTCCTTGATAGAACAGGTATTTTTGTTTCCCAGGCTTTCCTGGTAGCTAATTAAAGCAAGCCCACTTCAGGCCCTGTGTATTGGAGATCTCTGTATGTAGACTGACGACCATGAGGTGGAACGTTCCATCATGAGCTCTACCCTTGTGGTTATTGCCAGCCTAGCAGAGGTTGATGGAGATGCTCTGCCTGTGATGGGAGAGTGTGTATCCCTTCTTGATCCAAAGGTACTGCAACAAGGGTGAGGAGGCAGTGAGCTGACACCTAGGCACAGCGTGGGGAGGTCTGCTTGCCAGAGGATTTCCCTGGCTTTGCACCTGCTGGCCGTCTCATAACCTCACTCTGTATGTACTGTCTTCTAGTGTTGCCATCATTCACCAAAATGCCCTATGACATCGCCATCCGGACTGGTACCACAGCCCGCCTCGAGTGTGCCGCCACTGGCCACCCTAACCCCCAGATTGCCTGGCAGAAAGATGGAGGCACAGACTTCCCTGCTGCGCGTGAGCGACGTATGCATGTCATGCCAGATGACGACGTGTTTTTCATCACTGATGTGAAAATAGATGACTCGGGGGTTTATAGCTGCACTGCCCAGAACTCAGCTGGCTCCATTTCAGCAAATGCCACCCTGACTGTCTTAGGTTTGCTGTTGATACATTCTTGGGGGGTGGCGGGTGAGAGACACACACACTTAAGTACTGGAGGCATCTAGAAGGAACCTTGTCCGGCTGCTCTGTGGAGCCTGGATGGGCTGTTTCTAACTGGTTTGAACTTTGGAGTGGGTGGCTAAGATTTTTCTTGAATAAGCAATTCTCTCCCATTAGTGCGTATTTGCAGTACATGATGTTTACATTCATCTTGAAGAGTGGGCACAGGTACAATTGCAATGCACTTGTTTTTATTTTAGTCCCTTCTAGTGCAGTGATAGCTTTCAGTGACAAACATCCTGCTGTGACTCCTGTGCCATAGGTTCCCCACCACTGCCCTAGTTCTGTTTCTTGTGAGAATAACCCCCAATAGCCAGTGAATGGAGAGCCCTGATAGGACTCAAGCGTACAGCATTCCGAAGAAGACCCACACTCTGAATTGGCAGGGTGGGTGTAGTCTTGGTTAGCAGGAGAGACACAGGCCTCAGCAGAGTTGGGAGTGGCAGGGCTCTGTGATCAGAGGTCCTGGCACTTTTCCCTTGTGAAGCCACCCTGAAAAGCATGCCACCCTGAAAAGCATGCCACTGTGAATGTATCACATGGCATTTTATTGGTATGCAGGATTACTCCTTGTCCAGAAAACAGAGTAGATCTACAGTAACTGAGGCTTACAGGATAAAGCCATGAACTTCACTGACCTCTTGCAGAAACTCCGTCCTTGGCAGTGCCCTTAGAAGACCGCGTGGTGTCTCTGGGAGAAACAGTGGCGCTGCAGTGCAAAGCAAATGGGAGCCCCGCACCTCGCATCACTTGGTTTAAGGGTGACCGTCCACTGAGCCTCACCGAGCGGCACCACTTCACACCCGGCAATCAGCTGCTGGTCGTTCAGAATGTGGTGGCAGAAGATGCAGGCCGCTACACGTGTGAGATGTCCAATGCCCTGGGCACAGAGCGTGCGCATAGCCAGCTGAGCATACTGCCTGCCCCTGGCTGTAGGAAGGATGGGACCACAGTGGGCATCTTCACCATCGCTGTGGTGTGCAGCATCGTCCTGACGTCTTTGGTCTGGGTGTGCATCATCTACCAGACCAGGAGGAAGAGCGAGGAGTACAGTGTCACCAATACAGGTTGAGTCCTACTGCCAGAGCTCACTTCCAGGGGAGGAGAGGGGCAGTGACAGCAAGGCCATGTCTAGAGGGTCCATCCATATCTTGAGCATACTCAGATCCCCAGATCCTTGGGAAGACTCTCGATATTTACGTGACATGAGTGTGCTGCTGAATACATTGCCCAACAGATGGACACTGGGAACTGAGAGGTGTCCTAGGCACGTGATTCTTGTCCTGTGGTGGACCAGTCTCCCACCTCACAGTGGTGTGCCCCTGTGAGCTCATCACTCTTCTCTGTCTTGGTGGGAGGTGGTGGCAGTCCTTACCCATACTGACTGCAGAGCAGGATGGCTGTTGATGGTGCCATCTTGTTTCAGGGCCTGAGGGTGAATATGTCTGTGGTCTGAGTGTTTCATGGTCTTATCTCCTTGCAGATGAAACCATTGTGCCACCAGATGTTCCAAGCTACCTCTCTTCTCAGGGGACTCTTTCTGACCGGCAGGAGACTGTGGTCAGGACAGAGGGTGGCCATCAGGCCAACAGACACATTGAAAGCAATGGTAAGGCCTCAAAAGCAGTGAAGCAGATGTCTGAAGTGATTGTGGTTCCAGAACTGGAATTAGTCTCCAGCTTCTCCCAGGGCAGGTCTCAGCACTGAGGGAGGGCGTTGGTGAACTAGAAGGCTGCACGGTTAATGGCTTCTGTTGGTCACTGTGTTGGGCTTAATGCCGTCTCCCAGTCAGGATAAGGTAGGACTGATGGGAATAGCTGCAAAGGTCTTGAAACCAAGCCATTGCTTAGGCAGTTAGCCCTTCATATGCATGGATTCAACCAAGCTCAGAATGAAATGCTTAGGAGAAAACCTTTGTACTGAACATATACAAACTTTTCTTGTCATTATTCTCTAAACATGCATTAATTTTACTAGCCATTATGAGTAATCTAAAGTATACTGTGTCATTTTATATAAGACGCCTGAGCATCACTGGCTTTTGCTGGGACTCTGGAACCATCTCCTGGTTACCAAGGGATGACAGTAGAGGGAAATACGTAGGTCTTCTCTGTTCTGGTCTCGTAGGAGAAATCTCTGGAATGGGGAGTGACTTGGGATGGTAGGAGATTCCGGGCACTTGCCTGGGGCCCAAGGGTTTATCCTCCTGAGTACTTCTTTCAGTGGCTCCAAATGCTGAAAGGTCTGCCTGCTAGGAGAGTGGAATTAGAAAACATGCTCCTTTCTGGACCTCCTGGGGGCATATAACCCACTACGTAAAAGCCAACTCAGAAAAAGGCTGTTTCAGTAGCCTCGCTGCCCATTCCTTCTGTAAGGCTTACTGAGAAGTGCTAAGCAGGGTTTCTGACTGGGGGAATCTGTTGCAGGTATTTGCCTGAGAGATGCAAGCCTCTTCCCAGAGGTCGACCTTCATGCCGTCACATGCAGGCAGCCCAAGCTCTCTGTGGGATATGTTAAAGAGCCCTGGAAGGTGACAGGAAAAGCCAGTGGGACACCTGGTCCACCTAAGATGGGTAGGGAAAAGTAGTTTACTTTTGAAGTCCACATTGTGTTTGACCCTCTCACTATATGAAGGGAGAGACATACGAGTGGTCTTGAAACTCTGTATTTGGTATTCAGTATATAAACAAGAAGCTCTGGCCTGGCTCCCTTTTAATTCTAGAATACTGTTTCTCATAGATAAATCTATAAGGTACAAAATCTGAGCATGAACTTTCTAAAATTTATAAGCAACTTGAGGGACAAGTCCCCCTAAAACGGTTTTAATGCCTTTGCACCAGGGCTATTTTGAGGCTAAATTTCTCATTGTTCATTTGAATTAGTTATCATGGGTTTTCTCCTATGATTGCAAGTAGTATGACCACATTCTCTGCGTACACAATTACATATGGAGTGTTTAGCTCACCAGCAGCCTAGGTATCCCAGGCCCTTTTCTCCAAGCGTGCTTTGGAGTGTGTGTCGGTGATGTAAACATTGCACTCACCTTTTCCTAGCAGAAGGAGAGAAGCAGCCTGTGCCTTGTGTGGAGTTGGAGACGTGCGTGATGATGATGGCTCTCTCTGCTCTGTCCTTCAGAACACAGTGGCCCTGTTGTATGTAGTGACTGCAATGCTGATATGGACAGTTACTCCAAGGAACAGGTCTTCTGTCCTCAGCCTGTGTCCAAAGACAGTGCACAGCTGAGCACATATGGCGGCCAGGAGCCCAGTCAGAGTCACCGAGAACACTGTTCACAGCACCCTCACAGGGGGACTATTGAGGGGTCCTGCACTGACTGCAAGGGTTCCCTCTACCCCAGTAACCATGATAGAATGCTGCCATCCTTGAAGAAGCCGCCAGTGGCATCTCTAGATGGAAAAGGTAACTTGACTGTCTCCTGAGGCATTTCTAGCAGGTGGGTTAGAGCCACTTGTGCGGTCAGAGGGGAGGGTCTGATGTTTTCTGTATTTTCTCCTAGAGGATTCATCTTGGACTTTAGCAAGATTGTATGAATCGGACTCCATAAACCAAGAGCCTCTGTCTACAATGACTTCAGGCAACCCAGAGCTCCCAGAAGCCCAGCACTTGCTTGTTTCCAATGGCCATCTCCCCACAGTATGTGAGCCCACACCGCCAACAGGACAGCTCCCCAGGAAGTGGAGGGGACCACTGCTGTTGGCACCAAAAAGCTAAGCGTTGTCTACCTCAGCTCTTGTCATACCATTGTCTGCAGGAAAGAGAGGTAGGAGAGGCCATGCGGAAGTTAGGCTCAAGCGTCATTGATCTGTACAGGCTTAACTCCGTGAGGAATACCAGTCACAGAACTTTCATCTGAAGCACAGAAATGCAGGAGGCTATTTGTGTACAAAAGGCAGAAAAAGTATTTGATACCATTGTACATAAGAGTTTTCAGAGATTTCATATATATTATATATCTTTTACAGAGGCTATTTTAATCTTTTAGTGCATGGTTAACAAAAGAATTATACAATTTTGACAATATTATTTTTCATATCAGGTTGCTGTTTAATTTTGAGGGGGGTGGGGAATAGTTCTGGTGCCTTAATGCACAGCTGGAACTTAGTGAGGTGAAAACCACATTTGCTCCCCAGCACTTCTGGAGGGTGGGTGGGGAAGAACGAAAAGTCCTTGGCTTCCCATGCCGGTCAGGCTGCCGTGTTGTGTGCCAGTCACTCACTCGTCTCTGCAGTGAGTAACTACTTACTGTAGGTGTAAGTTCATTCTTTTAGGGGGAGAATTGTTAAGCCACCACAATTAAGCACTGCCTTTCTTCCTACTTTGAAGTTTATTTTATGATAAAAGCAAATGTGGTCTTATCTGGATCCTTGGATTATTATTTGAAGCTTTTTATTAAGGCAAAGGCTGCTGGTGTTGGTACCTGTGGATTTTTTCAATACTGATGTTTTAGTTCTGCCAGTTTATTACATTGGAGGATGAAAAGGATAAAGTTCTCACTTTTCAGGGCTAGCTTATTTCTACTGAGGAGCCAGAGCAGGCCTGTCCACACTTTTTCCCTCACACAGATGGAACTGGGCTTTGATTGTACAATTTAGCCCTAGACCTGGGTATATTTGCACTTTTGAGACCTGTAGCTAACCATCTTGTGAGTGCCAATGTGTAATTTGGTAAAAATTACCTTGAAACAAGCAAGGTCTTTAAAATCTGAAAGAGCAAGTTCCTTTAGTCAAACGCTGAAGGGAGATGTTGACAAAATGGTTACCTATGTCAAATTTCACTGTCAGAGGTAGTCACTGTTCCAAAAGGTAAGCACATTGAGAATTTTGTTCACAAGTTAACTAATGTTACTTCCACAAAATATGTGAATTTGCTGCTTCTGAGAGGCAATGTGAAAGAGGAAGTATTACTTTTATGTACAAAGTTATTTATTTATAGAAGTTTTGGTATAATGTACATTGAAAAACATGTAAAATATTGAAGTGTCTAACAAGTGGCATTGAAGCGTCTTTAATAAAGGTCCATTTATAAACCTTAAGTTTATGGCTAGGGTTATTCTTTCTGTAGTAAATGTCATTTTACTTTTACCATTCCTTTCCTAAAAACACCACAAAAACAGGCAAAGCAGCACTGTGTACTACTGCGAAAGGAAGACACCACCGCTAGACTCCTGGAGAGTTCTCCCTGTAGCTGGTTACACCTGGACCTTAAACCACAAAAACAGGCAAAGCAGCTAAAGGAAGACACCACCGCTAGACTCCTGGAGAGTTCTCCCTGTAGCTGGTTACACCTGGACCTTGCTAGTCAGGTTCTCAAATCCCAAAGCATGCTGACCTTTCCATGTCTTCCATTCTGCTTCTGGTGTCGAGGCCACAAACTCCATTAAGATAAGCAATGCTGGGCCACGGATTTAGCTCAGTGGTTCTGGTACCTGCCTCGCAAGTGCAAGGGCCTGAGTTCAATCTCTGGTACCAGCCGGGAAAAAAAAAGACAAGCAATGCTGTGCACAGGCTGGGGAAAGAGTGGAGTGGGCTCCACTGTCTTGAGGCGACTGAGAGCCTGCCCAGCCAGCGGAGCCACCAGGATGCTCACTTTCGTGTGCCGCAGGCGTCAGTGGACACATCCATGTAAAATAAACCACCACATTTTAATTGGTGAAATAATTAAAAACAGCAGCCTAGTGACCAGAAAGAATGCTTGCTATGCACCTGTAGTTCACTGTTTTTAAACAAAGCTGAAACTTTACACAATAGGAATTCGCCCAGGGGAGAAATAGCCACATGCAGAATTTTGCCCCACGTCTCCTTCCTTTTCCTTGTGCTTGTTTTAAAACTGTAACCATCCTGCCAGGCGCTGTACCTGCCAGGCAAACTCAAAGTCCTGAGTTTAATTCCCAGTCCCCTCAGCCCCCCAAAAAAGAAAGAAATTCACTGTAACCATCTTGCCCTCTGCTGGATCCACCTTCAGGTGGCAGGAAATGAAAGACCAAACAAAAGCTATGAGGGGCTGGGCCTCAGCACCAGCAGACTTTTTTATTGAGGGATTCTGAGAAGACTGTTCAGAGTTTTACTACTGTCAGTTTCCTTGTTCTGGGTGCAGCAGGTGACAACTCCAGGTGGGTGAGCGGCAGCACCTGGGAGGCAGGTTCTCGCTACAGACACCTTTCCTTGGGAAGGTACACGCACAGCCTCTGCCTCACCGACTTTGTCTGCCCACTCTGGACAGCATGCTGCGGGCTTGCTCATAAGCACCCAGAAAGATGAAGCCTCCCAGGCTGATTGCTGCCATTCGAGGGAAGACTCCAGCGAATAACCTACGGGAAGAAAAGCTAATTTAAAACTGTGGAAAAGGTGGTTAAATTTGGAACCCCAGAGCTTGCTCAACCCAACGTACTGACTCATTATGTCCCACACAACACTTAAAGTGAGCTTTTCTCCCTTTAGAACGCCACTAGGTAGCGTTCCCAAGTAAGCCTGCGAAGGAGCCCAGCTTTGTGCAGCCAAGGTTGAGACCACTGCAGCTCAGTGTCCCCGAAGAAAGGAATCCAGTGAGGTTAGAGGGTGCTTCCCAGGATGACCACGGGCTCAAAGGAGTTAGCCTGGGGAAAACAAGCAGGCTTTCAGATAACCAGTGCTCCTCTTATCTGACTCAGTCACGTTTTATGTTCAAAACTCCACATATGTGATGCCATAGGGAAGAAGCATGGATCCTTGTATTCTATCTCAGATTCATTTAGGACTGAGGCAAGTGGGCCACAGCGAGGAGGGAGCAGCACTCCCAAAAATTTCAGTGCTCAGACACAGCTCCAGAGAGCCCAGGTCAGCGAAGAGCAGCACTAAGGATCACAACCTTCTCCTGGCCGTGCACAGGTCCATGTTAATATGCTCACTGTTGAGAGAAAAGCTGCAAATGACCCTAGTTACCTAAGTCATGGCACAGAGCAAACCCACTGCTAGACAGGAAGTGGGCAGAAGCAAGACACAGGCACCAGCTGCAAACATTCACAGCACAGGTTTAAAAGCAAGTCCGGGGCCGGGGATTTAGCTCGGTGCTGCTGCCTGCCTCGCAAGCCCAAGGTCAGGAGTTTGATCCCCACACCAAAAACAAAAGCAAGTCCATATAAGAGCATATTTGGCGACACCCAGGGTGTTCTTAAGCTATGAATGCCCGCTTTCTGTGGAGGGGATGAGGACGAGCATCTACATTTTCATAACATCTGAATGTTTCCTCAGGATATTTCATGAGGAAAAACCATGTCCAAAGTCATAGCTAGTGGGCAGAGTAGAGGAGAAAGTTGAAAAGGGTACAGATGGACCACGAGCTGTGCATTTGAGGACTCAGGAAGCCCTGCATAATGAGCTGGGGCAGCTGAGTGGGGAAGCAGATGGGAAGGAATTCTTTGCGGCCTTCACAGCCCCCTGTGCATGCAGCGCACAGCACCTCTGAGGAATAAAAGATTACTACGTTAGTATGTGGGGCCCTTTGGGGCTAACTACCTCCAAATTTAAATCATCACATAAAATGAAGAACCTCTTTCTCTCATCTGGAAATAAACATGAAAATTCTACAGAAGACCAAAATATACATTTAAAAAAAAAGTTCAGCTGGGCATGGTGAAGAGCCCTGCAATGAGCTGGGGCAGCTGAGTGGGGAAGCAGATGGGAAGGAATTCTTTGCGGCCTTCACAGCCCCCTGTGCATGCAGCGCACAGCACCTCTGAGGAATAAAAGATTACTACGTTAGTATGTGGGGCCCTTTGGGGCTAACTACCTCCAAATTTAAATCATCACATAAAATGAAGAACCTCTTTCTCTCATCTGGAAATAAACATGAAAATTCTACAGAAGACCAAAATATACATTTAAAAAAAAAGTTCAGCTGGGCATGGTGTACACGGTTTCTGCATGAAGTGGCTGGTGAGGGTACAACCTTGTAAATTACTGCTACGATGCTATCTTTCTGGCCTAAAAATGGGTTAATTTCCCTTGTCCTGACCTACAAAGAGAAGGTGCTAAAAGGATCTCAGCAGAAACTTGGCTGTGGAAGACCACACTGGCCACAGATTCTCCCTATCGTATTTCTACAAGCCAGTCTTACTCAGCTTTTCCCGCTACCAAGCTCAGCTACTCATGAGAAGAGGAGACGGAAGCAGTCTATGGTTTCACTGGATGACAACACAAGCTACTGACATAATTGCACGCTTTAAAGCAATTTGTACAGGTAGCACCCCAAACCAAACTCAGAGGCAGAGGCTTGCAAGAAGGGAGGAGTGTGTGCCAGTGTCCGCAGACCACACAAGACTGCAGATGGACAGCATTCCCGTTGCACTGGGCACAAAGTGGGGCTCAAGGCAGTCGATATTAAAACAAAAAGGCAGTTGATCAAGAAGGCACAGATAAGCAGGCTTCCCATCTGCTCTCCACCACTGTACTGAATGGGCACGCGGGACTGTTACTTAGGGGGAGGCTTGCCTGCCCTAAAGCATATACCCTACAGATGTGCCAGATACAGCCTTTGCCCGGGGAACCTACATGGAAACACAAAGTGGTCTCCACTTGCTCTGACCCTGAGAGGGCAGCCCCATCCACCATAAGTGGGAACTTGGACATGGGACAGAAGAAGCCAGCTGAGCCACGTTCAGGGTGGAGGCTGTCTGGGACCACTACTAAGGAAAGCTGCCCAGGCCCAGAGGGGTTTTTGCTTCATTTGCTTTCTGGTCAATTCTTGTCTTTCATCATACTAACAAGGGGGCCACTAAAAGTGTCGTATCTTAGGTGACAACCTTGCTGCCTGGAATACGTTGCTCAGGACTACCCACATGTACCAAGCAGAGCCCAAGACGTAAGGGACCTGTGGAAGGTAAGGAAAGACTAAGCTTTGCAGGGCACACACAGGAAGCGGAGAACAGACAGGTTATTGGTGTCATTTTGACACACACACACCTGCCTACGATTCTGGCAGGGCTTAATTTTATAACATCGCCTGTGCCACAACCAGGGCATCCTTCTGTCACCCTTCCCATGATCTACTCAAGGCAGTTCTTTCTCTAACAGCTTTCAGAGCCAGTGGTTTTTGCCCATGGATCACACCACCCCTGTTACCACCTTCTCAAGAAAGGCAGATGGGCTGCAGCTTGACCTCCACTCCACAGTACCAAGGTCAACAGTTCTGGCTGGCAGTTTTCAGACTCTACCATGAACTACCTGGAAAAAAATGAAATCTGGCAGACTGCTTTCAAGATATAATACAAAAACAAAACAAAACAAAAAAACCTACTGTATATAATTTCTCCACATATGTGGCCCAATCAGTGCAACATTAAGAATCTTACCAACTACTATACACATGGTATCAGACTTCATTTTTCCCTCCTACCATTTCTTTGTTCAGGGCAAACTTTGTACCAGAATGAGTGGGCCTCTGATAGGAGGAATCACATTCTTATCTGTGACTCACAGACTCACAGTACAGATGCCACTACTCTGCACACCTCAGGATCCAAGACATGAAGATTCAGTTAGTCCTTTCCACTAGACCCACTCCTGTTTCAACCCATTAGCACCTGAGTTCCCTTTGGACACTCTGTGCCAAGGAGGGGGCTGCTTCTCTGCCCGAACTTGAACTGGGGCCCTTACCTCCTTGCTTTAGGTTCCCAGACTATCAGGTGGAATTCACACAGCCCAAAGCACACAGAAATGCAATCAAGTAACCCATGCCAGCCCGGGGATGAGAAGTGGCAGCACCAGCAAGCAAAGAGGCTGGAGACCAACTGGAGCCTCTGCTCTGTTCCCTCCACCTTCAGTGCGACTCCTGTCCTAGACAGCCCTGTGGCAGGCTTCCTGCCCTGTGCAAAGGGAGCTCACTGCTCTGTTCTTACAGGATCTTCCTAGTGGAAGATTTCAGAGAAGCCATATCTCCCTTTAAGATCCCAACATTTATGCACTTTACAAGTTTATATTGTAAAAGCACTGTTGGGATAACATTTGAAGAAAGAGCTTTTAACAGAAGGAAGCTAAAAGTATGAGACACTCGGCCAATAATATAGCTCGGTTATTCTCAACTGAGGTGTATGCCCTGCATGTGGCATGTTTAAAGTGTAACATGCCTCATAGCAACATCTGTGTGCAAGATAACCACATAGAACATGCAGTCCCCACAGTTCTGATGCAGTTGAGTCACCTGCAGCATGTGGTACAGTAGCCTTTAATACAGGGTTGTAGTGTAGTCAGCAGGTCACACCACACGGCCTAGGCCAGACTGTCCAGGTCTATAAACACCCTCATGACGGTTACACAATGACAGAATTACCTGCCCACACTAACCACATCCTCATCATAAGGCAATGTGTAGCTACACTATTGCCCACACCACAAAAACTCTCTTCTACCAACACACCTGTCCTTCACTTGCATTCCTGCATTGTGAAACCGGGAGCCGCTTTTGTCTATGCTGCAGCCCAGATGGCGGCAAGGGCTACACATGGAAATCACACCAAGATGGATAAGAATGAAAATCACTTGGCCAAAATATTCCAAAATATACCATTATCTCACATATACAACATCAATAAAATACTTCATCCAATCCAAATAAAGGGGCCCAAATAAACATAAGCAGAAAAAAGGGAAAGGTGCTCATCCCATGGCAGGCTGGTAGGAGGCAGGACAGCCGAGTGTTCTCCATGTCCTTACCCTGTGAACCCCTGTGACCTCCAGAGCCCTCGTAAGGCAGAAAGCACGTTCCCACTTGCCGTGCTGGATTCAGCCTGTATGAACAGACAAGGGAGAAATCCGTTAGCATCTGACACTCTTCAACTGACAGCTGGCTCTCAGAGGTCCTCAGACGCATGTCTCCTTTTCCCTCATTTAGGACAAACAGACAGTCCAGAGAGCTGCTCAGAAATAAAGACCTGTCCTCACTGGCCCAGAAGCACTCAGATTCAGACATCCAGGCATGTAGTGGACTGGCCGTCATCACAGAAGAAAGCTGCTTTTAGACTTTACCCAGTTTCCTGACATACAACCGGAAGAGGCTCATTAAGTTGATCTGAGAAGGACAGAGAGTCAGTCACCAGTGTAAGTGGCACAAGTAAGAAATGTGCCTATGCAGTACTAAGCACATTTAATAAATACTATGTTCCATTTCAAATCTGATCTGCATTCTCTGGTTTAGTTTTGTACTAGGTCTCTGTTCACCTTTGTTCTACTTTTCCACAAGGATAGGAATTTTTAAAAAACTGCTTTGGTTGAGAAACAGTCTTCATATGGCTTTCTTTGAACACTCAAGTCTAGCTTTAAAAAAAAAAGTTTTAATTTTTAACAGTTATAAAAAAACAAAGCTGGACAGTTTATTCTACTGAATACAAGGCTTAAAAGCTACTATAATTCAGGTACTGTGGTACCAGAACAAAAGACAAATCTACTATCAGAATCGTCTTAACAATTGTTTTAAACAATTTTAGCAACTGCCTTGTCTGGTTAAGGCCAGTCATAATCTGCTTACAGCCTACAGCAGTAATGGTGAACCTTTTAGAGCTTTCCATAGTAACCAACAGCTGGCTGCAGCATGCATGCCACAGGTTTCCTACCACTGCCTGTAGCTCAGCTGCTGTATTATACAACGCCAGTCTAAGCCCGCGGTTGGACACTAGCATTACCAGACAGAGGCTCAGACCCACTTGTTGATGTAATGCAGGGAAAATGACTTTGAAATGGAAAAATGCAGCACAGACATTTGTCACAGGGATTAGCTTAACTACTCTATGTCAGTTATTTCAATGGTTCCCAGGTACTTCTATTCACTACTATATACCTACAGCCCAAACCCTGACAGACGGTCTACATTACAGTATTTTGCCACTTACCTTTGCCAACATAATTCTTGTCTTTGCCACATCCAAAGGTGTGGTGATTACAGCTGCAAAGCCACCTGTGTACATAATACCCAAGTGAGATGTTCACTGTGCTAGATAGTAACATTATGTTTTGCTTTGTAACACCTCACCGTTCTGCCCAAATCACCCATCGTTACGTCCACCTGACTGCACCATGAATAGGATGCACAAGTGCGAAATTTTAATCCAAATACAGTAAGTCCTTCATTTACAAGTCAGCACTGTCTTGGGAGAACTGTCCGTGAGCCCACAGTGCGAGTCTTACGCAGTACACCTGTACAAGTTCACAACTCGTCCATCTCTTCTGCAATGATGTAGAAGGGCAAATGAAAGACAACACTTTATGCATTCAGGTAAGAAAACAAGGCCTCACAACACCTCTTGCTCTTTCCTGGACCAGCAGACTAATCTGACGGTAAACAGGAAGGGCATGTGACCAGACAGGAGCGGCACACTGCTGTTCACGGCTCGCAGGGTCCACACTTTTCGGTGGGCGCTGTGCTTCAGACCAACTCCCAAGTGCTTCCGTCATTTCTTTTCTACATACGCCCCACTGCACAGCATCAGTGTATCACACAACAGCTTTCGGTATGAATGGCTACAGCCCGCCAGTTGAAAGAATAAATCTTTCTGCATTTCACAGGGTCCAGACAGCAGGTCAGTGAGTCACACTTCCTAGTTCAGTTTCTTCCTATGCCTGCCTTCCTACCTTCTCTCGTGTTCTCTTGATCTGAATATCATGGTGGCCAAACTGTTCACATATTTTAACAGAGTCCACATCTGTGGGCACAGCAATTGAAAGCTTTCCTTTTTCTGGTAACATGAACTACATTTTATTATGTCAATGTTTTATTTAATATGGTACAAAGATACATTTTAAACCCCAAGGGCCCTAGGAGAGAAACACTAAACCCCAAACGGGTTCTAGGAGCTGGGGGCCAGCAGCAGTTCCACACAACGTGCACACAACACATGTGAAGGCTGTGCCAGAAATAGCTGCTCTCTCCCTCTAACTGCCATGGCTTATGCACAAGAAGGCCACCTGATCTCTCCAAATAGTTTTCTAAATTTGTGGCTGAAATAAGATCACTACGGTGAAGCTCTTCTATACGGCACTGACTCTTGGAAAGGTGTACCCATTTATGTGTTTATGTTTATTTTTGGTTCCCCACGAATGTCACACACCTTATGGCTAAAAAGTGTCAAAATGAATATTAGAATCCATTTTAGCCCCTTTAGGATGATGAATGTGTAAAATTCCTGCCTCAAAATTTCAAGGGTTCCCTAAATTCTGACACTTGCTAAACCTAAATTTTGTGGTCTGGACATGAAATCCTAACTCTTAATGTTTTAAAAACATACAGTCTGCTCTAGAGGAGAAAATATACTTTTAATTGTAGAAAAGGATACAAGAAAGCTTCACATCCATTCAAAAATAAAAATGAAAATCCTAAGAAGCAAAGAAAAGGAAACAGACAACAAACATCATCTCAATTTCCCACTTTAAATACTACTGTATTGGGTTAGTCTCTCACTGGCAGCAGTGTCTATCAGGGTTTTCCTGCAGAGAAGCCTTCTTCTCTGCAGTGAAAGAGACCCAAGCTTCCACGCAATGTTGTCACATGGGAGTTATTTACTCTCTAGCTCCAGTATTTACGAGACCCTGCATGCCACAGGCAGGGAAACTGAAGCTTACAGAAGCTGGCTTGTGGAAGGTTCTGCTGTGCACGGAGCTGAGACTTGCTGGTAAGTGTGCCCAAATACGCCACTTGTCTGTGTGCTGCAGTGTGACTGTGGGAGGCACAGGGACTACATGAGTGTGTGGGCAGTGCCTGGAATCAAGTGCCTCAAAGCCTCAGGAGGCCTCAAAGCAACTGCTCTTTTGTAGGCAGACAGAGATAATTGGTTATTTTTCTTCCGGAGATGGGGAGACAGACTAACCCAGGGCCTTGGCACTGATCTTCACCCCTGACTCTTTTTAATTTTGAAACTAAGTTCTGAAATTGCTCAGGCCAGAACAGAACTTATCAATCCTCCTGGCCCAACTTCTCACAGTGCTGGGATTATAGGTATGCACCACCACACCCAGAATGACTTTGCACATCTCTAGTTCAGTGCACGTAGTGGACATTCAAACATAGAGACAAATGTCAAAAGTTTTCAAACTAAAATGTCAACTCCTCCTCTAAAAGGCACAGGAAAGGAAAGGCAGATGCTGACACCAGTGCTATCTTGCTCTGTCACTAATGCCCTACCTCATTTCCAGGAGCATCCTGCCTAGGGCTGTGTAGCCAGTACAGAGGAGTGGAAACTCAAGGTCACACGTATCCTGACTCCAAAAGTCACTCTTTCCACTGTGTAAGGACTCCTATATAGCATAAGACAAATTAAAATTTATTTCACTGTGAAAACCCATTTTCCTATTTGAAAATGTTCACAAACTTTTCTAAGCCAGTTAAAAAGACGTAAAACTTCACAGGAACATTTAATAAGTTTGGATACTTATTCTGGCCACTGGCAAAGGTTTACTTTCCCTTTGCAGTGGATGCCTGCCAATATTCTCTTAGAGACTTAGATTTCATTGAAGTAATATGAAGGAAAATTAAACAGAGAAACACCTATGCACTGAGAGGCCCTAATTTTAATAGCATGATAAAAACTGCTCTGTGTAAGTCAATAAAATATCAATTTAAAGTTCTTCAAATATCAGATTCCCTAATTCAGGCCTTGCAATGTTTGAGAAGACTGCAATACAGACTTGTGAAAATAACAGAATGGAGAGAGACTGGGCACAGGGTTTTCAGCTAAAATGTTGCTATATTCCATGTTTTACTTAAAGGAACTGTAAGTTACTGGTAAAAAATAAAAGAAAGGAACATGCTATCAGACAGGGACTAACTACCTGGTGCAGCAAAGACCCGCTGCTCTCTCATTCATGTCACATGTGGAACACCTCAGGTCTCCCTCCCAGCAGTGGGTGTTTCCGGTTAAGCTGCCTCCACTAGAGGCCACATCCAGGGGAAAATAGGCTGTCATGATCAAATGATCTCCCATACCTCCTTGGGGAGCAAATGCAACCCTGGCCTTCTCTTAGACAAAGGAGCTACCTTTCTACATTAGGTCAAGAGCTGTCACCTCAAGTGCGCAGCTGAGAATGCGGAGGGAGGCAGTGGGGAGCCCCGCTCATTCTCTGCTCCTCCAAGCTCTTCTTTCCTCCGATCTCTCAGGAAGGAACAACAGGACCTCCTCTATGCACGCCTTCTGCATGATCTTCAGAATGTTCCAATGTCCAAAATGTCCACAATGTGGTTTCCTGTGTCAGCCCTTCTCATTTGCTACCCAAATAATCTTTCAACCTCTTCTAGAATTTCAAGCCCACAGAGAGGTTGAGATATTTCTCTCCCCCACCTCTGCTCGCTTAGACAACAGAAATTATTCCCTATGAAAAATTTTCAAAAATAACAGTATACCAAATAAAACTAGAGTAGTAAATGTTGTAATTACCCACACATCATTATGGTTTTATGTTTAGAAATTAACCCTAAGTGAAAAAAAGCAGAAGTCTTTTATTTATTTTTTAACTAGTTTAACCCCTGACCAGAAGCCAGGAATTTCTGAGCATGACAAGCCATCAACACCTTCAATCTCAAAAGACATTCTTGGACATCTCTGCCAAGTAGTTTATAAACCAGCCTGGCCAAGGAGTTGTGCCAGGGACGGCACAGGGAGCAGTTCACTGGCAGTGAGTTGGCTAGTTCGAATCTGGAAGACGGCAAGGAGAAAGCTGGTTTCGGGTTGGAGAACAAGGGTAGTCACTGCCTGGATGGCCCCACGTGGCACCTGCAGGGCTGCTGGGGTGGCTGCCACACCTCCTGTCTCCCCACTGTGTGAAGCAGAGCTGCAGCCAGGGCTCAGACACTGTCAGCTTTACACAATATGGTTTTTTTTCTCTCTTTTCTTAGCATGCAAGAGGTTTGTATGTGTGTGAGTGATGCCCTTCTCCCTGAGATACATCTCCAAGCCCTTTTAGTGGTACTGGGGCTTGATCTCAGGGCCTTCATACTGAGTTACATCCCCTGAACCTGCCTTCTGAGACAGTCTTGCTAAGTCGCTAAATTGTCTAGGCTAGGCTCAAACTTTCAATCCTCCTGCCTCAGTCTCCTAGAGTGCTGGAATTACAGGTGTGTGCCACTACACCTGGCTGGGCTGCTTGTTTTTAATTGAAATAACAGGTCTTTACACCCGTTCAGTTTTATAAATTACAAAGTACTAATGATCCCCAAAGTCATTCTTTTCTGTTTCTCCATGTCACAGGCAAACTGACATGTTCAGGAAAGCCCAGAGTCTCCTTCCTGAGCTGGGGAGAGACTTGCTAACCCTGACTGTCAGACAGAACAGGCTGTGTAGCTATGAGGCTTGGGCACCCTCCTTCCCACCCACCGGGAGTATCCTGGGTCCCCCTAGAACACAGGCCATGCCACAGCACCCCACCACTGAGCCACCTGCACCAGGAGGGCCAGGACAACACTATCTTCCAAACAGCCCGTGTCTGACAGCAAGAGTCCTCCCTCTCTCCCATAACAAGTGTTGTTAAGTGCTTAATACAGAGCTATTATTTGGGAAAAGGAATTACAGTATAATGAATACCAAGGTCCTCAGTGTGTACCATTGACGATTCTGAAAGCAAATCTTTGAGCTATTTAATAAATATGACCATAGAATATTTACTCATTTCAAAATATGCAAGTTTTAAAGCATTGTTAACCTTAAGAAGTGGCTGTAGCTGGGTGTGGGGCACGTGACTGGAAATCCAGCTACTTTGGAGGTCAAGGCAGGAGGATCACAAGTTCGAGGCCAGCCTGGGGAATTTAGGAAAACCCTGTGTCAAAATAAAAAATGAAAAAGGACTGGGGATATAGCTCAGTGGTAGTCCACTTGCCCAGCATGCACAAGGCACTGGGTTTAATCTCCAGTATTGCAAAGAAAAAGGGAAAGGGACAGGGACCGGGGTGGGGGGGAAGAGAGGGAGGGGGGAGGAGAGAAGGGAGGGAAGGAGGGACAGGGATAGAGAGACACAGAGGGGCAGACTTTCCTTATCCAGGATGACTAACTTTCCATAATGCTTACTTTGTCCCCAGGGCCCTGGAGGGAGTCAACAAAACTGCACAATTAATTCACTTAGGAGCTGGGTAATGAGGACCTCTGGAGATGACAGAGACCACCTACCCCTTTACACATCCAATGTCACGGGGAAACAATTCCCCATCATAATCAGTCTCAGTTGATGTCACATTTAGAAGATGAATATTTCTGATGATCATTTTCACAAGTCAAATGGGTTTAATTTTTAATAAAAAATCATATGAAATGTATGTTGTTTTTTCACTCACTACAACAATAAAAAAAATCCAATCCAACAATCATTAAGCAACTGGAAAAAAAGTCATTTTCCAATACAGTTGACCTACCTTTCAGCTTACCAGCTTTGCATCTACACAGTTCACAATTTTCAGGAAAATTCTGACTTCATTGCAGCTATAATTCTAATTTAACCTTATTTGCAGTGATGATATATTTTTCTCTTAGACTTTTCACTTATTAAACTCTTTAAGGATCTGAGCTCTTAAATCCATACAACTAGGTGAAGGGTAACACAGCACCGCACCGTCACCTCGCGTTCCGGTACCACAAGATGCCCGGATGTGCGGCCGGCCCTATTTTCTGCACAGCGTGGCTCAGCCTTCCGTCAGCTGTGCAGTGGCCTCTGCTCTCCCATACCAGTTAATCCACAGCGCTGTCAAACTTGTCACCGGCCAGCGAATCCCTGCTTTTTGCAGAAACCATTTAAAGCCCGAAGCACTGCTCCAGGCAGACAGCTGCGCGCGCTGGGCCCCGGACTCAGCCAGCCTCTGCCCATGGAGGACTTTATAAATCAAAAGTAAGATAATCCCAGGGCCTGAGTGAAGGCTTTAATAAAGATAAAAAGTAAAAGGTAAAATCTGTCAAAAACAAATTGGTTGTCTTTCAAGCAGACACCTTTTTAGTAATATTTTCTAAGACAGTTTTTTAAACAGCTAGTGAAGCCCTCTTCATCTAAACAATCTGGAATTTCTAAAGAATGTTGTTTATGCATAGTTAATATTGTCACATCCACCCCCACCCCGGTTTCTCCCAGTATAATATAATCCTTTGCACCTGCAAAAGCTCCACACACTGCTGACTGCCAAGAATCCACTGCATGATCCTGCCGCCAGGACCAGAGGGCCTGTGTGTAAAGAGAAAGAAAAACACGTGTTACGAAACCCTTGAATTTATCAGAACCTCCTGTGGGTTGGCTCTGGGGATAGGAACTTAAGTGAGAAGCTATTTTGGTGGCATTTTTCACTGATGACATAAGTGATTTTCCCAAGGACTTAACTGCATTTTAAAATAAGTTAAAGAAATGACACTGGGGTGCTCAAAGGAAATAATTTTCAGGGAATGTTTCATACAGACACATTAAAACAAAAATAACCTCTTTAGGACAATGAAATGTCTTAATTTCCCACATAATTCTAAATATACAGAATTCATACAGTCCCGAATAGTGTATGTCAAATCCCTCAATTCTTTTAAAATTCTGTATTCAAATCACATGTTTGAAGGATGCTAATTCTGCTACCTGAGTGTTAATTTAAAATTTCTCAAAATATTTTTTGTACTGTTCATGTAATATGGATAGTTGAGGGTTACACAATTACCCATGGCCAAGTTCAAACTGGGCAAAGTTATTTCAAAGAAATGAGACCTTGTTCATCAAGAGTTTAAAATCTAGTAGAAGACAAGAGAAAGTCACATAAAAATGTTGAACAAGAGAGTGAGGCATAATCTCTATATTTTATTTCATTATTTTTTTAATCTCTGTATTTTAAAGTCATAGTCTTCCCAGACTATGGGAAGTTGCGTCCTGTTGTTATCTACTTTTACCTAGATTTTTATTTGTTTTTGTTATATCTAGGCTTTCTAAGACCAGAGTTTTGCATACTATTTTCCTTAGCTTTGCTGAGATAATCATTAAAGAAACTAAAGTATGCAATCTGATATTTTCAAAAAAACAAAAACACAAGTGAAAAGTGACATATTTTTGCACACAAAAAAACACTGCTATAATAAAGACAGAAACATTACCCACGACTCTAAAGTTTGTATTCCAAGGGAACCCCTTTTCTGCCCTCCTCATACTCCTTAACAATCTGATCTGTCAGAGTGTGTTATGGTTTTCCTATCTAGATGCCCCCCAAAGCCTCACGTGCTCATAGGTGGGACTGTTGGAAGTGATCGGATTATGGTGTGTGATATTTGACAAGTCCACTAACTGGCTTAGCATAATTTTTGGTGGGATGATGGACTTACTCAAGAGGGAAGACCCACTTGGGTGTCGGTAGCACCACCAGCAAGATTATAGCCTGGATGAAATACAAAGGAAAGAAGAAGGTAGGCTGCTACTTTCTGACTGACCTGATGGACACTGGTTCTCCTCCACCAAGCCACCCTCCCTTGGAGCCAGCCGACTATGCACTGAAACCTTTACAAACTGTGAGCTAAAATAAACCTGTCCTCCTTTAAATTGTGGGTGTCAGGCATTCTGCCCCAGCAATGAGAAAGTAACTAAGACACTGTAGCATAGTTTGCCTTTTCCAGAATTTTTTGGAAATATAATTACACCTTTAAAAAACATCTAGCTCCAGATTATTTTATCCATGTCACTGCAGATATCAACAGTTCAAAGTGTATCATAGATTTACTGACCTGTTGATTTACATTTGGAATTTTTCCAGTTTGGAGTTATTACAAATAAAGTCACAATGAACATATGTACCTAGGGGAGAAGGAGTAGGTCACAGGGCCAGGTACTTTAAAAACTGCCAAACTATTTTCCAAAGTGGCTGTAACACTGTATATTTCTACCAGTCCTAGTTTTATGCATATTTCCCAACACTTGGTATTGTAGGTATTTAAAAATTTTTAACATTACAGTAGTACCTAGGTTCACAGACATAATTCTTTACAGCAAACTGAGTTGAACGAAAATTGAATCAAATTCAATGGTTAGGTCCAATGTTGACCTTATGGGGAAGTTTGATTTGGTTCTTATCCAATTTCATTTGTGAGCAGAGTCATGGAGAGAATTAAGTCCATGAATGGTGGCACCACCATATAATAAACATGTACTAGTATTTCCCTGTGGTTTTAATTTGTATCCCCTCAATGACAAGACATTGAGCTTCTTTCCAGGTACCTGTCTGGTAACTTGCACAGGCTGGGCTTGCATCTGCAATCCTTCTCACTTCAGCCTCCCAACAAGCTGGGACGACAGGCATGTGCAAGTACACCTGCTCTGGTTATCCTCAGTGTCCACTCGAATGTTCTGCACATTTTTACTGGGTTGTGTATTAAGTTTTCACAGTTGTTAATATATTCTGGATGTAAGTCATTTGGGCAAATATAGCTTCGCCCAGACTGTGACTTATCTTTTTTTTTCTCTTACCACTGCCTTTCAAAGAATAAAATATTTTAATTTTGACAAATTCCAAGTTGTCGTTTATGGTTCTGGCTTCTGGTGACACATCTAAATAATCTTCTTTGCTTAATCCAAAGTTACAAAGATTTTTCTCCTATGCTTTCAGAAATCTAAGGTTCTTGGACTTTACTTTTAGAACTATCATCCACTTTGGATTAATTTTTATATAAATGCAAGTATGGCCTGGAGTTTTGTTTTTACAAATAGGTATTTGGTTGTTCCAGCAACTGGGAAAAAAAAATGATCCTTTCTCCAATGAACTGAGACATACATGGCCTCAGAATTAGCTTTCTCACTTTTGTCAAAAACTAACTGTTTCTACATGTATGGCTTTTTATATCAACTCTCTATTCTGTTTTAATCTATAGATCTTGATGCCAATTCTCTCAACTACTCTGTAGCATTCAGTAAATTTTGGAACCAGGTAGTTTTTTGTTCACCAATTTTTTCCTGACTATTCAAGGTTCTTTCCATGTCTGTATGAAGTCTTAGAATCAGACTATTAAAGTCTACAAATAGACTTCCAGGAATCTGAGTTCACAATGAACCTATACATCATTTTGGGAGAATGCAGGCATTACTAATGTTAGTTTTTAACTAAAAATATGGTGTATCTGTTTACTTGGGCCTCCTATAATTTCAGTTTTGAAGTTTTCGGGAAAGAGGCTTTACACTGATTTTTACACTCAGCACTCATCTTGTGCTCTATTTCCCCACTAACACCCACATCTAGAAAGCTGAGAGGGTTGCTACAGAAATGGGGTCAATGTCCTATAAATGAGACACGCATGGCCCTGTATTCCAGTTTTAGCAACTTATTTTTTTGGTACTGGGGATCGAACCCAGGACCTTGTGGCTATGTGGGAGGTTAGCAACTTTTTATGATATTTAGTAAATTAGATATATGATAATGTATTGTGTCTCTCATTTCTATCTACGCTAATTAATGAAAGGAATTGTGTGAAAGAGAATTTATTAAATTTATTGACTAAAAGTTTAACTATCAAATAGAGCTTTGTAACTCTGCTTGTGAAGGCAGATAAGCTTTAAAAAGTGTTTTTACAAACAGGTTTCCAAAGACAGGCATGGTGGTGCAGGTCTGTAATCCCAGCACTCTGGGAGGCTGAGGCAGAAGTGTTATAAATTCAAGCCCTGCCAGCCTGGACAATTTACTAAGAACCTAATTCAAAATAAAAGGTGGGGAGGGGCCTGGGGATCTACCTCAGTGTGAAGGCCCTGTGTTCAACCCTAATACCGCATGCACATACGGAGTGTGTGTGTACGATGGGCGGACAGAGAGAGAGAGAGTGCTATTATTAAATGTAGTGTTTGGTATATTTTCAGTGAATGCTCCAATGTTTACAAATAAATTTATTCTTTTATAGAAAACATTTTCTCCAGAGCACTTACAAGCACTAGAGATAGAATAAGAAAATGTGAGAAACTAAAAGTGTAAATGAGGACCAAAATGTATAATAGATATTATGAAATAGGAAGAAATGTTGGAAGGGGAAGGGCAGTCAGGGTAAAGGAGAAAAAGGAAAGGAAAAAAATGAAAAAAAGGAGGAAAAATGGGAACGAAGCATATGTAGAGAGGGAGGGGTGGAGGGGTTTAAGAGAGCAGGAGAATGGGGAAAAAATAAGAACCAAGATACATCACATAAAGGTACAAATTCCCAATGATGAATGTGATTGTAATGTACACCTGAAACGTACCAATAAACTCAATATTTAAAAAATAAGAAAATGATAGAGTAACTTTTTTAAAGTAATGAAATGTGCATTTCCTCAGGCTAAACACATTTCTCACCTGACTTTTCTTTCGTGCTGGGGGTGGAACCAAGACCTTGCACATACATTCCAGCACTGAGCTACATCCCCAGCTCAAACACCACTCTTAACGCTACTCTAGTAAACTAGGCTGTTACTGATGAGTGCAGGCCACCTTCAGTTAGTTAATTTCTTGATATATTCCAACGAGGAGTTCAGTCCAAACAGGCTTAAAATACCAGTAGTAAAACTGAGTTTATAAGCAACAGTAAAGAGCAAGTAACAAGATGTAAACGAAGGGCACACAGGAGGGAGGACTCAAAGATCCCCTGTGATTCATAAACGCAGCAAACAATTACTGAGCACTGCAGACTCAAGGCAAAAAAAAAAAAAAAAAAATGTTT
>NW_022900940.1:695708-706486 GCF_012274545.1 Fukomys damarensis | reverse complement strand
AAAAAAAAAAAAAAAATGTTTCAAAGAAAAAGCATTAACAGCTACAAGGGACATACAGAGGGGCAGAAGAAGGTGACACAAAGGGAGAAGGGAGGTGGCAGAGAAGTGTGTGCTGTCACCCAGAGAGAAGGAACATGTGGTTCTGGGGGAAAACACATCATCCAAATAGACTCAGATGGCTGAAGACAATTTAAAAATACAGTCTCTGTGGAGAAGCATAACGGCCCTGTCCAGAACTAGTCTTAGACATACAAAGAAATCACCATGTATTAGGAGCAGATAATAAGAAATACCCCACTTAACAAAAGATCTCTAGAGCAACCAAAACATTTAAATCAAATGTCAAACTTGAGGGACAAACTCAAAGCCTGACTCAAGTAATGATTATAAAAGCAACCACAATACGTACTTCTGTTAAACTATGTTTGGGGCACTAAATACATACATTAACTCATTGAATCCTCACCACAATCTTGTGAGATATGCATGCTTTTTATCATTTTGTCATTTTACAGACAAGGAAATAGAGGCTCAGAGATGCTAAGTGTCTTGCTAAGCTTGCTTACACAGTCAGTCAGTGGGCAGAACTGGGACAGGCAAGAGAGACTGAAGTGCAGTGTACAGACACTTGGTTTTCACCAGCAGGGTACAGCTGTCTTGACAGCAGACACAGTGGCATTTGTAGCACACATACTTCACCAGCACTCCAGAGGCTGAGGCAGGACGATTGCCATGAGTTTGAGACCAGCCTAGGCTACATATGTAGTGAACTCAAGTTCAACCTGAACTACACGGAAAGACCCTATCTCAAAACAAACAAACACTTCCATACACAGATCAGTTTCTACTGGAATGACAGTAAAGTGAGTGAAATACTGTGTCCCTAGTCTAAACAACTAGCTTAAATAATATGATTTTCATTTTTTAAGTGAAAAATTTTCTGAATAAAAAACTCTGCAAAAGTAATATTGAGACCAATCTAAAGAGATGAGTGTTACTGATAAATAATTCATTTGGGAGCAACTTTAAATTCATAAAGCAACAAAAAGAATCTGACTGGTAAAATGTACTATTTACAAATTAGGGAAATAGTTTGAAATTACAAATTTTACCATGTATTTGAAGGGCAGGAGGACTGACTTTAAAAAATGATGCAAAGTCAGGAGAAGTTACTCAAGAAGACTAAAGAGTACTGATTATGACAGTTAAATCATTTAAGGTTAGACTGGAAAGTAGAACAAAATATAGTGCATCCTCCAGCATAAATAATTATTATGGGCAGTATCAGTTAACATTTATTGAATATCATGTTCCAGGAATTATACTGAGGAATGAATATATATATATTTCTCATTTAATTTGAAAATATTATTCACAGGAACAGGTGAGGGGCAAGGGCTAAGAGATGCTAAACAACCTGTCTTTTTCAATCAATGACATTTCTTTATCCAGTATGTGCTCAAGGGTATCACTACAGAAATTACTGGGTTGTTCTAATCTCCCAATTCTTCACTCTTTGCTAAGGTGATCTCCTGAGGGAATCTGCCCCCAAAAGACCTCAATGCTGGTATTCACCAGGCAGAGGTTTGGAGCCCATGCTTGGGCAGGTGTCTGCTATCAAAGTATGGTGGAAAGAGATGGTTTTGCTCTTCCCTTCAAAAGACTCCCCCAAATGAACACTATCATCTTATGAACAACAAAATGAAACTTAGTGATCTGGCTCCAATACAGGAAAATTTACAATCTGGGACTTCTTCGTCTGATCTAAAGTAATGCTGCCTGCTTTCTCTATTGCAATGATAAATTGTGCACAAAATCACTTACTCAATTCCAAATGAGAAGCATGAGATGACTAAGACAACGGACAAGACCATGTTGAGGTTTTCAAGTGTAGGTTTGCTCCTGGTATCTCCCTGTGTGGGTCTCACTCCTGAGTCTTCCACCAGCATTACGTAATACTAAGGGGGCCAGCAGGCAAGAGCTTTCATGCCTATGTTCCTATCCTGCCAATGATCAAGCTACTGTGTAGCTTCTGTACAAACTTTAACAATAATGCTAAGCAGCCTGTAATTTTATTACTCAATCAGATGAACCATCTCTCTGTGAAGGACCATACACCAATATGCCTAAGAGAAATTCCTAAAACTAAGTTCTGAAACTGAAAAGCATATAAAACGTATTCGGGAATTACAACGAGGCTTTCACAGCTATTACACCACGGCTCTAGACATACAATCAAACAGCCAAGGAAGCTAACATGGGTATCTCACACACAGGGGCTTTTCACAATTAACACTGGATACACATAACTGCTAATGAGGAATCGAAGTATACAGGCTGACTGTGGTTGCACATAAGTAGCGCCAATTTTGTCTGGTTGATCTGGATGTTTTTAGTATATGGTACAGTATTCTGCCTGGTTGAGATAGTTAGATCAATGCACTGTAGAAAATGAGGTGGTAAAGAAAAGAATTTACAAGAAGTCTTAGATAGAAAATGATACTGTTCTTGAGCAAAAGCAAAATAGGCTACAATGCAAGGTTTATTTGGTATTTATGCTAGGTTTTGTTGGAGGGTATTTATTCTGATTAGAGTTTGCTGAGCTTTCTGTATCTGCAAGTTTTTTTTAATTTTGAGGAAAAACAGCCCCACTCATTTAATATCTCAAAATCTGGGTATTAACAACAACAAAACAAATTATCATAACAACGCTCATGGTATTACAGGTCAACATTTTTAATACTTTTATCTACCAAAGTATACTTGTCTTGTTACATTTAAGTACAGAACAAGCTTTCAAGAATTTAAAATGAAAGCTAGCAGAGTTTATTATCACAAATGATAAACGTTTCAGGCAATGAATATTCTAATTATCCAATCACCTATACCATGTATACAAGCATGAAAATGTCACACTGGACCCATAAATATGTCCAATTATCGTATTAGTTAAAGCTTTTTGAAAAGATGTTCATCAGTCAGGCAAGGTAGTATACACCTGTACGCTCAGCTCTCTGGAAGGCCGAGGAGGAGGATCACAGGTGTCACACCTGGGTAACTCAGCAAGACACTATTTTAAAATGAAAAATAAAGACAGAGCTGAGGTTGTAGCTCAGTGGCACAGCACTCCTAGGTTCGATCCCTAGTATCACACACACACACACACACACATACACACACAATATTTATCAAAAACAGCTAAACAGATGATTTAAAAGACCTGCTGCTCAGAAAGGCCCCTCTATGTGGAAGCTGATGCAATGACAAGCTGGCCTCCATCCTCACAGCACCAGGAAAATACAGGTAAAGAAGGGGTCACCTGCTTTCGTCATCCTTCACCTCTAGAGCTCATGGGGCCCTGAACAGTTCCTTACACAAAGAAGGCAGGCAAATGTTCATTACTGACATAATAACGACAGTGTGAAGTAGGGCTTGATAATCTTAGCCTGGTGTAGAAAACAGAAAAACATGCTGTGGCTGCCATTCTAATCCCTAATTTATATTCTCAGGTCAGCAGAGAGCCCTATAAATCAGGGCTGGCAAACAGGTTAAATACGGCGGCTTAACTTGGTCTGGACCGATGTGGCCTTCTGCTGAGCTGTGTCGAGGCCGGGAGTCAGTGTGGGCTCAGCAGCGGCAGAGCAGGGCAAGGGGAAGCACACACACAGCACATCCATATTGGAACCAAATACCCCAAAGAAGCCCTCAGACTGTCTGCCAAGAACCAGTAAACAAGCCTAAAGAATAAAGAGACAAAGATAACACCTCTCTCGTCCCATTTTTTAAAAAGGAAGTTATGTATATGTAAATGTACAGGTGGATCTTTTTTTTTTTTTTGAACCGGGGATCGAACTTGGGTCTCGTGCTTGCAAGGCAGGCAGTAGGACCACTGTGCTAAATCCCCGGCCCTGAACACAGTAATGTTAAACACACACACGACCACTGAGCTGCATCTTCAGTCCTTCTCTTTGGCTTTTTCATGATTTGTTCTTAAGATACAGGTCTATGTTACTCACACTGGCCCCCAACTCCTGGACTCGAAGGATCCTCCTGCCTCAGTCTCTCGAGTAGCTGGACTAAAGCACACAGACTGACGTTATCACTACATGCTAGTTTCATGTCTGTTTTTTCTCCTCACCAACTGTGTTGGCTTAACTATAAAACACAAAGATTTTAAAACACTTGTTTAATCCATAAATCTCAATGAAAAGTAAGAATGATATACTTTTTCTAATTAATACACTCCTTATATGGATTCAATAACCTAGGAATAAAAAAGCTGCATATTATTTTGATAATTTGAAAAAATGCTGAAGAATTCTTTTTCCATAAAGTGTCTCATATTTTCTAAGACGTAAATTAAGAATTCAAATTTGCTTACTTCTTGAGTTGTTCAAAGATTCCTGTTTCTTCAAACCCCAGGACCAAAAACAAAAGTGCTTGCTTTATTTTAATTAAAAATTTTTTTTGTCTTCTTTTTCTTTTTTTGTTGTGCTACAGACTGACCCTAGGGGTTCATACAAGCTAGACAAGCACCCTATTTCTTCACCATACCCCCAGCCCTTACTAAAATCTCAATCAGAAACTTACATTGATTTGACTAGTAATCTGAAATAGAAGTATTTTGTTTTTATTTTCAGATGGTTTTCTTTCATAACGACACGGTATATTTAATTTCTGGTGGTAAGACCATCTGTACGAAGTGCATCCATACAGGTTCACTCAGGCTCACTCTGTTATTCTCCTCCCATCTTTAATACGCCTGACCTGGAATGGATGTGCTGGGTAAACACGCCCTTGCAGACACCATGTCCTTCCAGGTGCATGAAACAGAGTACATGAGCTCCCTACGCACTAAACATCTTCTAATTATTCTGTTTACACTCCTCACAGTATGGAGCACATTTGTGTGGGCGCAGTAGACACTTATAATATTTTTAAACTTAAAATTTTTAAATTAAAAAAATTTTAAAATCAAGCTATTTGCTTTTAACTTGAAAACCATTTATATAGTACTGCGTATTTTTAAGTATTTATGAAAATAAGAGTTATATAAGTAACTGTTTTACACAGTGAATTGTAAGTGAAATGATAATGCATGGTCCTGACTACTAGTACAAAGCTATGATTTCATCAGAGAAAAGCAGCAGCATAATATCATGGCATTATACAACTGAATTCATTTCATTTCAAATTTTGTGTCTCAAAGCTTGCATTTATCATAGTTAGTGCTATGTAATGTTCCAACACCCTGTCACGAGAAGTTGCACTGTGTACCCCTGGCACTATTCTTAACAATTCCCTATAATGCACTACAAACTACACAGGAAGAAAACAGAAAACATTTCTACAGGATATCATCTTGTCGTATTGTTTTATGATACATTTACTTTTCACCTAAAGCTCAATAGGGGAAAACCTATATGAGCAGAAAGAATATATGTTTTATGGCTGTGAACATACTTCTGAAGGAATCTATAGATAAAACAGCTAAGACATACAGTTATCTAACTTTGCATCGAAATTGAGCAAGACGGAAATCTAATCTTTTTAAAAAATAAGCAAATAGTTAAAAACAACAGTGGTGTGAAAGCAACCTAAAAAATAAACACAAGCAGAAGACAAAGTTCCTTCCCTTACTAAGCAATGTCCAGTAGGGGTGGTGAGGGACCAATATAAATACATAGAAAAAGTGGCTCTGGGAGCAATGGGACCCTAATCTATCTGGTGTGCCAGGAAAGTCATTGAGAACTATTCTGCCCAAAGACAGTCAAATAAGGGAACTGTGGAACAGGTAGTGTTAACAACTCTGGCAGTCAGGCTTCTAAGGGTTAGTGCTGTCGAGTTAAAAAGTCAATGCAACTTTCAGAAATGCCTTAAATGGGCTGACCATGCAGAACGTAACCTCAACTTTTTATTAATTTTTGAGCATATGAAACTGAGAAATGCACTAAAGACACCATACATTATTTTCAAACTTATCTGTCGAAAGACTAAGAATATAAGGTGTGACATAAGCTCAAATATTGCATTGTTTTTCTTATACAAGAAATCCAGAGGAAAAATAAAGAGCAAGTAAAAGATATGTAATAGGAACTAGGAAGGCAGATAGTTCTGAGGGGAAAAAGATCCAGGGATGGGGGAGAGGGGAGGGAGGGAAGGGATAAGGGATGGAAAAATTTGGGATGTGTTATGTACATGTACCAACTCCACACAATGAATGTAAACGTTATATACTGCAACACTCTGTACACACAAAAACAGGAAGAGGAGTAGGGGTAGAGGGAAGTGGAAAGAGGGAAAGGAAAAGGGATGAAAATAGGAATTAACATGTGTTATGAACATGCACCAACTTTCCACGAAGAACATAAACATTACAGTGTGTACTACACAGGTACTAATAAAATTTTAAAAATCAGGTCTAGAATCAGAAGCCTGGGGTTCAAATTCTGGCTATACTCTCAGTATTCCTATAGCCTAGAACAAGACATTCATTCTCTTTCTCAGACCAACAGCTAAAAAATGAACACCACAACAGATGCCCCTGTCACACAGAACTGTCACAAACATCGGCACATACCGCCTTGGAGAGTGACGATTACAGTGCCTGCTACAGTGTAACTTGGAGAAGCTGCCTGTTGCTGTTTTTATCACTGCTACTGTCACTGACACACAGTCAAAGGGTGCCATGCAGCAAGGGGAGGCCTGAGCGGCCCAGTGGAAGCCTGCACAGTTTAAGGTGGGTTAACAAGGCCCACCAGAGCGGCCATGTGTGGCATAAGCAAGAGATTCATGCACACACAGTCTGAGCCCCGGCTGGCTTACAGGATCTGCTCAACCCAAAGCTGACCTATTCAGTTAAGTGTTTGGGTGACAGTACCTGCCTACCTAAATAAAGGAGATTATTAAAATGCCAGTAAAAAGAAAATGGGTGTCATAATTACTGAAAGGGAGGAAGGGAAGGGGTAGACAAGAACTAAGGTGATACCTGATCTACAATGTGAGGGATGGCAGAGTTGGATGTGAGTCGGTCTAGGGAAAGAGCTAACGGCCACTGAGTGAAGATACTTTAGAGATTGAGAATGAAACCAGGGAGACCATCCACATATATATCTATATATCTATATATATATATATTTTTAAGGCACTGGGTATTGAATATAGGGCCTTCACACTGAACTATATCCTGAAACCTTTTCTTAAATTTTGAGACAGTCTTACTAAGGCATTGAGTGATCTGACTGGGGTTGAACTTTCCATCCTCCTGCCTCAGTCTTCCAGAGTGCTGTGATTACAGGTGTGCACCACTGTACCCGGCAAAAATAGATAATTTTAAAGGAAGAAGTTCACCGTATGTATATTATCTCTCAATAAAATTGACTCAAACAAACATATACATATATATTTCCTCTATAAATATATGTATACATTTCCTCTAAAAGTGCCTATAAAAAGGCCTTTTCACACATAGAGAAAACATTTTAAAACACAACATTGAGAGAAAAAAGGACAAAGCAGCCTGGGAAATTCACCTCGGCTCCCAGGGAGGGAAACCCATTTCCACAGATATGAGGGTAGCCCCTAGGGTCACAAGTTCCAGGGAGAAAGAGCAGACAGGGGCAGCAGCACTAGCCCCAAGAAAAGACCACAGCTACTATAAACTGCAAAAACAGGATGGGGTTTTACTCCAAAAGTGACTTCCTCCACACTGTAGGCTACAGTTGGAGAAGACTCCAGTGCATCACCTACCATTTCACCTGTGATTAATTAATCAGGTATTCTTTTGCGAAGGGATGGGTCAAGACTGAGCCACAGAACAGAATTATGACACAACTTCACTGCAGGGTTACGCTCCCACGGCGACTCCTGTGTTATGCCTTCCACAATGACTGGGTGAGATGCAGCCCCAGGAGATGGCTGCAGACAGGCTAGACACAGACCCTCTCAAAGTGCAACCTTCAGGCGGAAAGGACCCTCCACAGCAAGAAACCAGGCCCAGTGTGTGTGGCTTTCAGAAAGTGGCTGGATCTGAAAGTTCTGACACTGAGTCCAGCCAGCCTTGTAAACCTTCACCCCGCTGCCTACATCCAGCACAGATCAGAGGTCTGACCAACTTTCCGATCTACCAATGAGAACAAAGACATGCCTCAGCTTGGATGGCTACCACAGCACAGGCTGAATGGACAGAGTGACCCGTGGAACAGGAGAGCACTCACAAAACAACAGGCTGCCAAAGTAAGGGGAGAAAACAGTGGAAAAGCAACATTTGTTCAATATACAGAAGAATTTTTTGAAAAACTAATTTCTTTGTCTTTTTTTTCTTCATTGGTTTTTTAGGTTTTCGTTTTTTCCCCCTTCTTTATTCCTTCTAATTTTTTTTCAGTTTTACTCTTATCTTTCCTTTTTCCATGATTTTGTTCTTTTTCTCTTATTCTTGTTTGTTCTTTTGTGTCACTGTTTTTAACTCTATTAACTTTAACTTTTTATTCCTTAACATCCTCTACATCACTTTTCTCTTCTCATCTTCCACTGCTCAATTTTTCAAATTTTTCTTCTTTCATTCTGTTTTTTAGCTCCCTCTACCTTTGATAATATAACTATCAAGCTTTATTAAACTTTAGTTAACTCTATCCTATTCTGTCAAATAGTGTTCAACTGGCAGTGAAGATACAGATGTTGCATTTAGTAGATATTTACTGTACATCAATATTTAGCTTGTCTCAGTATTTGTAATTATAGGTCTTTTCTATGATTAAGGGTGGTGCTTTATTTATTCTTATGGTACATCAATATCCAGTTTGTCTTGACACTACTATATTTGATGATTTTATTGCTGTTGCCAAGATGGCACAGTTGTTTGTTGTTATTAATTGAACTTCTCTGTATGCCAATATCTGAACTGACTTTCAGATTTTGGATTGTGACATTAACAATACTGTGACCCATTCTCACAAAATTGGGTGCTGGGCCAAATATGCAACAGCCTCCTGTTTCAAATAATGAAGTTGGTCAGATCTTAGGAAAGATGCAAAGGCCTATATAGTCAGCCATGCCCAAGTTCATCAGTGAAAAACAGACACTAACTAAAGAGATCTCCATATTAGCAACAAAGACTTCTACTATAATCAACACACAAACCTCATCACAAAAAAATTTCAAAAACTCCACAACAATACGAACATAAGAAGACAAAGATATAAAATGTCTCCAAAAATTTTCAACTCTCCAAAAGCTGATCCACGAGGCATAGAAGGGGAGGAAATCAAAAGCCACAGAGCCAAATTATTCAACAGGATAAGAGACCAAAAAATCAGACCAATAAGGTACATGGCAAACTCAAAGAAAATATAACTAAACAGATAATGGTTAATAAACAAAATGAGACAGCTTACAGAAGACACTAATAAAATGCTAGCTGGACTAAACTAAACAAACAAAACATGAATGACTAGTTTAGTAAAGAATCAAAGTCCATGAAAAGATACCAAACAGAAATTCAGAAGATTAAAAATTCCAAAGCAACCAACATGAGAACACAATGTCAGAACTAGAAGACAGGATTGATGTTGGTGACCATTTATTCAGAACATGAAAAACAAGAGAATGTGAAAACAAGAGAACATGAACATCAAATCCAACAGCTACTAGATGATCCAAAGAAGATTAAGATTAATTAGAATTGGTGAAAAATCAGAAGACAACACAAATGTCATTAAAAAAAACTTGTTCACAGAAATGAGAGCAGAAAATGTTTCAAATATGGGGAAAGAATTAAGCATACAGGTAAGTGAGGCATATAGGGCCTCTTAGAGCCAGCAAACTATGGATTGTACCTCTACAAACTGAGTTGACACAAACCTTTCCTCCTTTAACTTGTGGGTGTTGAGCACTGTCTCACCAACAAGAAAAATAAGACATCAAAAAAAAGAGAAAAAAGACTCAATCACAATTAGAAATGATAGTTGACGTCACAACACTATTAAAATGAGTATTATTAGTTACTACTTTGAAAATCTGTAGTCCAGTAAATTGGAGAATCTAGACGAAATGGGTAAGATTCTGAGATACATATTAAATACCAAAACAGAATCAAGAAGATAAAAATCCCGGAATAATCCAACAATAGCAAATGAAATTGAAGTAATAATTTAAAAAAACCAAACAGCAACAAAAAACTACCAACTAAGTAAAGTCCAGGACCTGATCAGATTCACTGCTGAAGTCTATCTTTTGTTAAAAAAAAAAAAAAAAAAAACACACACACAAAAAATACAAGCCTTCATTGGTACATTTTAGATAAACATAACAACAACATTCATCACAGGGAATTTGTACCAGTATGTGATATATCTTGCTTCTTTTTTCCTCCATTTCCCCCTCCCTTGTATACAAAAACTTTGTTTCCATTTTTTCCTTCAAATTTCTCTCCATTTTTTTCTTGTTCTTTCTTTTCTTTCTCACTACTGAATTCTACAAGAACTTCAGGGAGGATCTAATACCAATACTCCTCAAACTTTAGTGAAATGGAAAGGGAAGGTGTGCTAATATTATTATTATTATTATTATTATTATTATTATTATTATTATTATTACTATAGCTAGTATTGTCCTGATTCTAAAACCAGCAAAGGACCCAAGCAAAAAAAGAGAATTACAGGCCAATTACAGGCCAATTTCTATAACGAACACAGATACAAAAATCCTTAACAAGATACTGGCAAACAATGTGATAAATCATCAAACAGATAAAAAAAAAAAAAAAAAAAAAAGAGGAACAA
>NW_022900940.1:688416-695646 GCF_012274545.1 Fukomys damarensis | reverse complement strand
TAGATTCATTCATAGGAAAATGGATACATATTGAGGATATACTCCTAAGTGAAATAAATAAGTCACACATGTGTAAATACTGAATAGTTTCTCTGGTGTGAATAAACTGTAATTGTACATAAGATCCTAATGAGATAACTGACATTGTGAAATGGGAAGAAAAGGGCTAAAGGTGTAGGGAAGGTGGGATGGGTAGGGGAAGGGTAATAAGGGAAAAGAAAAAAATGTGAGAAAATGAAAAGATGGAAATAAAGTGCTTGTAAATGGGAAGGGGAGGGGAATGAAGGGAGGGTAGGGACAAGGGGAAAAAATGAGAACCAAGACCTGTCATGTAGAGGTACAAGATCCCAACAATGAATGTAACTAAAATGTACCAATAAACTCAATTTAAAAAAATTAGCCAGAGCAATCAGGCAAGAGAAGGAAATAAAATGGATATGGATATGAAAGGAAGAAGTCAAATTATCATTATCTGTAGATGAAATAATTTAGGAAAACAACACCATTCATCAAGAAAAATTAAATATTTAGGAATTAACCTAACCAAGGAAATGAAAGACTTCTACAATGGAGACTACAGTGCTCTGAAAGAGGAAATCAAAGACATCAGAAAATGGAAAGATATTTCCTATTCCTATTATAGGCAGAACCAATATAGTCAAAATGGCCATATTTCCAAAACTGATACATAGATTTAATGCAATCCCAAACAAAATACCAATAGCTTTCTTAATGGAACTAGAGAAAACAACCCTAAAATTCACATGGAACCGGAGCAGACACAGAATAAGCAAAGCAATCCTGGGCAACAATAGCACAGCAGGAGACAGCACAATACTGGATGTCAGGTTATATTACAAAGTTACAGCTATAAAAACAGCATGATACTGGCGATGAAAGAGACATGTGGACCAATGCAACAGAATGGAGGATGCAGCAACAATCCCAGGCACATTCTGCTATCTGATCTTTGACAAAGGGTCAAATATGCTGGAGAAATGGTAACCTCTTTAACAAGTGGTGCTAGGAAAACCATCTAGATGTAGAAGACTGAATGTAGACTGGTATCTCTCAGCATGTACTAAGCACAAATCAAAGATCTAAATGTTAAAAGAGTAACAATTTGCTAGAAGATAAAATAGGTAAAACTCTTCTTAATGACACAGGCATAAGCAAGGACTTTCTGAGTAGAATCCCAAATGCATAAGAAATAACAGCAAGAATCAACAGATGGGGTCATATCAAATTTAAAAGTTTCTGCACAGCAAAGATAACAACCATTATAGTGAAAAGAATGCAAAAAAATTGCTAGCTATAGCTGGGAAGAGGATTAATATCAAGGGTATATAAAGAACTCAAAAAATTAGACTCTCCAAAATAAAAGACTCAATCGAAAAAACAGGCAACTGGAATAAATTGATGCTTTTCAGAAGAAGTACTACAAATAGCCAATAAATACATTAAAAATGTTCAATGTTTCTGGACATTAAAGAGATGCAAATTAAAATAACTAGATCCTACCTTACTTCATAAAGAATGGCTAACATCAAGAAATCAAATAACTACAAATGTTACAGAAGCTATCAATAAAGGAACCCTTCTTTATTGTTGGTGGGAATGTAAACTACTGCAATCGCTGTGGAAATCAATATTGAGATCCCCCCCAAACTAAAAGTACAAATTCCACTGAACCTAGCTATTCCCTCTCCTTCTACATCTCTTCCTGAAAGGGTTAAAGACATCACATTACAAGAATACCCAGGTTTATAGCAGCAGAACTGGTAAGACTTAAATGTTGAAGCAGTCTACATGTCCATCAGCAGATGAATGGATAAAGAAAATGCTGCATTTATACACAATGAAGAATTACACTGCCATAATGAGGGATAAATCTGAGTCATCTGTGGGAAAATGGATTCACCTTGGCACCATAATGTTAAGTGACATGAATCAGACATTGCACATTTTCTTTTATACAAGAAAATCAAAGCATACATAATTAAAGAACAAAATAAAAGTGAAGAGTAAATAAGGGATAGATCGTTCTGCGAGAGACAGAAGGAGGGAAGGGGAAGGAGATGAAAAAAATAATTAAGATGTATTATGTACTCATATAAATCCCCTATTAGGAATATGATCATTATGTCCTGAAACACACACACCAATAAAAAAGAAATCTGTATGGAAAATTAGTGCATATATTTTAAAATTACTTAAATTAGACTAATTTTAATTAGATAAAATTTTTACAATTAGAAAATTAAAAATAAAAACAGTATTAATTCAAGACATTTCTTTACTACAAATCTTACAAATGTCCTTAATATGAGATAAGACCCATGCATTTTCCATCTCTGGACCTCAAACATCCCTTCACTGAGTTAGGCATCAGGATGCCAGTGAGTGCAGAGCCTATGTGAATGCTGGCCACTAAAACACGAGTACAGCGAGTCTTGTTTGTTGGCTGGCCGTTGCCTTCTCTGTGGGTCACACTAAAAGCAGAGCTAGATGCTAATGGAATGTGACCATCCCACTGGAGAGCTACCACATCAAGCCCCAAAACACTGCCAGGATAATGTTTCCACCATGTACCACAGCAGAAATACTAAAATAAAACCAACAAAACACAAGACCCAAAAAACTGTTAAATGAGCAGTACTACTGCTTAAAGTCAGATCACTTACAAGAAACATTTCTCAATACTCAAGTTTCCAGAGTTCACTTTTTAAAAGTAATATTGTCTTAATTTATCATCCTTTAGCGTATCACCTCAAAAGAATTTATTTCAGCATTCAAATACTTTTAGAATAGTCCTCAAAAGATAGCTTATACAAAGACTCTATCAATAACAACTACAAAATTATGGGTGTGATTCCTTCATTTTTGAATTAGCTAATGTCTCTAGTTTGGTCATTTAGGGATTGTTTTCATACACAGGTCTTTCCACTGAGTTTCTTGTGAACAAGTGGTTTTCCCCACGGTTGACTCAACAAGTCCTCTGGTCATTTAGGAATTGGCTTTTCCCTGGGACCTCCAAGTCCCACTGCAGGGTGGCAGGAGCAGACAGGAGAGACAGGATGACACTCAGGCCTCCGAGGCCCTGCTCCCCCACCCCACTGTGGAGCAGGTCTTACTACTCAGGGTCTTGCTTTCTTTCCTTTCACATTTGTCTTCACTATTAGTCCTTACCTGGTGCACATGTACACATACAAAGTGAAGTGAAATAAAGTTTCACTGGATAAACAAAGTACAGCAAAATGGAAGTCAATTTGAGTCTTTAAACTTCTAGTTAACATTGTACTATTCTTTGCCACACTTAAACTGTTGGACACGTGATAGAGATAGATTTTTAAACTTACCTTTAAGTATTCCCACAAGGAAAACTGGACCAAAGAAAAAGGAATCTGGAGGAAGGAGGAAAAAAAAAAATCAAACAAATTAGAAAAATCAGTGTTTACCTAGCATTATTCATTATCATAAGAACGTATAATTACTGCTTAGTGTATATATAACAAACTCACAGGTAAGCACACATACTTAGAGGTAAATTATAACCGTAAATCCTCCACAATTTTTGGAGCCCAAGGACATAAAATGATGTTGTGATTTCTCTGTGAAATGCAAAGTCCTGACATTTTTTCTACTTCAGTATTCAGGCTTCTCTGCAGCTTGGTGGTCAAAGTGAAACAGAAAAGGAATAGAAGATGGAAGAAGGAATGTGGGGGGACAGAGCTGGAGAGGAGATAACAGAGGAGGAAAGGAAGAGAAGGTGGAGGGGAAAGATAAAGAGGAAAAAGGAAAGGAAAAGGCAAGTAGAGAGGAAAAGGAAGAGAGAAAAATGGAAAAAGGAGGAGAGAGAGAGGTGAGAAAGAAAGAGGAAAAAGGAAACAGAAAGGAGAGAAAAGTAAAGAAAAGTGAAAAGGGAGGAGAGGAAGGATGGGAAGAAAAAAGGAGACAGAAAAAACAAGATGGGAAAAGGATGTAGAGGGCACATAGAAAAGAGAGAAGGGGGACAGAGCCATCATAGCAGCAGGGTGAGCAACAACAGGAATCCAGGACAGAGCAGCCGGTCCTGGAGTGGGAGGGCTGAGCCCCGAGGAGGAAGATACACAGAGGAAGGCTGGAGGAGTACCGTCCCCCGCAGATCAGGGCAGAAGTGGCCCCACTCCTAATAGAGACCCTAAGGCAGTCAGGGAAAGGAAAACTTAGTAGTGAAGAAAGAGTGAACAGGAAATCACAGGCTTTTACAGGAAGCAGTTACAGTGAGTAGTCTAATAAAATAGGTTAAAATGATCAAGTTTTCATATGTTTTATCTCACTTCAACAACAGTAGGGCAGCCAGTATCATTAGCACCCCCTTTTATATATAAGGAATAGAGCCCTGTGTCATTACTACACCACCCAAGAGACATCTAACAGTATTAATCTGCAGATAAATTCACTCATAGTATTATGGATTTCCTATTAGTTTTCTGAATTTCTCAAATAGAAACCCCATCATATTTCCTAAAAAATAAAGACATAAACTCCAGGAGACCCACTAGCTTATGTAATATGTAGTCACAGGCCTGGGCATTGACTAGATACTGGCACCTTCAGCACATCATAGCCCTACACTCAATATCCACTTATGCATGGGTATATAAAGAGTACTTACCTTCGTAAGAATTAAGGCCATTATTTCTGAAATATTTGTATTTAGAAATTTAGTCTAGCAACATCTAATTCTAACAGAACAAATGACTTCCCTGAGTGTAACAGACAGCAGCCACAGAAAGAAAATAATTTTTTCAGAAGTGTGTTATGGTTTACATCCACGTGCCCCACCCTAAAGCTTCATGGGATCATAGGGAGGACCTTTAGAAGGTGATTGGGTTATAGAGGCACTGTAGCTAACTTGTTATTAGGAGATGGGGCCTGATCAGAAGAGACAGGTCATGGTGGTGTGACCAGAAGGTTATCTCTCCCTTCCTGGTTCCTTTCTTGGCTCTTTGCTTCTGTTACTATGACACTTTCTCCTCCGCTAAGCTCCTCTGCCATAAAGTCCTGCCCTGGAGCCAGGCAAGAACGGATTAAAACCTCTCTATATAAACTGTGAGCCAAAATAAACCTCTCCTCCTTTAAAGTTATGGTTTTTGGGTATTGTATGTCATGGGTGAGAAAAGTGACTAAGTCAAAGTGGCAGGGGAGAGTAAAAAACATCAACAGCCTGGATCAACAGGACAGATCAGGACCTCAGAGAAATCTGTCCTTATCATAAGTGAGCAGATCCTACTGTAAATGTCCAAAGTTCCACAAGAAGACTCAAATTTAGATTTTATTTTCCTTCTTTTTATTTTTGTTTTTGGTCACCAAAACATAAAATCATTTGACACCGTTCATTCTGAAACTAAACAGACATATTTAATTATCACAACTGCAAAATCTGACTATACAATAGGCTTCTAAAACTTCTAAATTTTAAAAAAATGTGATAAATTAACAGATCCAAGACTAACAAGCAGTGTTATAGATCACTTTTCTTTAGACTCCTCTCAAATGCTAATATATCATTTTAACAAGATTGTAAGCATTTCACATATATAAGATGAAAAAAGCATTTAAATACAGTGATGATCTTTGCTATACTTACTCACTTCTTGATTAAAATAAGCCTCCAAAATTGAACTATCATCTGAACTTATTGATATTGCTTACTACTAGATTTTAAACGCTGTGAAAGAGTATTTCTCCCATTTTTCTCTATTGAAAGTTATTAGTTAAACTGTTCTTTCAGTTTGAAGAGATAATTTAAAAATCACATATTTGGAATGGCCAAACTATTCCATTGGTTATTTATTTTAAAAAGTAAGCCAACAGTAAATCCCAGCTTTACTTTCTAAAACAAGATTAACTGACAGTCTAAGATAAATATAATTATTTATAGTACATTTAATTATTTCTGGTATCTAGTAGTGAAATGCTACTTGTAAGATAAATTCCTGATGTGAAAATTTTTTCAATGTTCTTCAAAATTGTGTTGCACACTTGTTCATCATGTGAAGTACTGATCGTAGAAATGTGTCCCACACATGGATAAGGCAGCTTGCCAGCAATTGAGGCTACACAGCTTACACAAACAATTCTCCCCACTGCAGGGAAGGCAGCCCTCAGAGAGGAGCTACCTCCCGGTCTGGGCTGGAGTTACACAACAGTGATATTTCTTCAAATCATGAATTTTATACCCTAAACAGATGTAAGCTGTTATTCTAAAATGTTTTATAGATGAAGAAAATGAATAGCTACCCTCAATGGTCTTATATTCCAAAACACAATATACCTATTTTGTTGCACCAAAAGTTACAAAATGGCTCACTGTTGTGACCTATTTAATGGTTGCATTTAAGATTTTTGTTGTTGTTGTTGTTGTTTTTTAAATAAGGCTATTAAGACCCAGGGCACTAATGAGTGGCAGTAAACCAGCAACCATCAAAGGGGCAGATGTAGGTGAAAACCAACTACAAATCAACACAGTCTCCACTTAGTATCAAACATGGCAACCATTCCACAGCACAGTACCTGTGAGCATGGTAGGCAAAGGAAATAAAATGAAACCTGGGTGTGGTAATCAAAGGAACTAAGTGCTGGGCATCCCTAATGACATTAATAATGTACACAGCTACTAATTATAAGCACACTTTATCTATCATTAAGTATCAGTCTTGAATTATACTTACAGCCAATCAATGCTACCAACTCTGTGATCTAAAAATAAAGATCAGCACCTTTACGGTCCTTTAATAAAGAGAAGTGATTTATAACATAACAGAGAGGAGATGAAGTTATGATTTATAATGTATTATTTACCTCAAGTTCTACATTTCAATGAAATGATCAAATCAGAACACTAATACATTTTTTAAAATACATAAAATTTGTTTAGAAGCTGTGGTGAATGTAATGCCACTATGAGTGTCCCAGGAACCCTAAGGAACATGAAAGTACATTTAAAAAACTGGGAAAGTTCTCACATTTGGCAGAAATAATCAAAAAGCCTATAACATTAAGATTTAAAAAAAAATATTTTAAAGGATGCCCAAGACTTCAAATCACAAGGTGTCTGAGGAACAGCACAGAATCGGAAGCTCTGCCAGAGAGGAGTGGGTCCAGCTGCTGGCCCATTCTAAATTCAAGGGATCCCACAAGTGATTCACAAAATACACCCCCCTCCCATTTTTTTTTTTTTTTTTT
>NW_022900940.1:684679-688293 GCF_012274545.1 Fukomys damarensis | reverse complement strand
TTTTTTTTTTTTTTTTTGGTACCGGGAATAAAACTTGGGTGCTTGTACTAGTGAGGCAGGTGGCGGTACCACTGAGCTAAATTCCCAGCCCAATACCATTCATTATTAATGGACTCCATAGCTCATGTTCAATACTTGCTTTAAGATACAATCCTACATCTGGAAGTCTACAAATGCAATCAATTATGCATGAGAAAGTACCTACCTATGTCTAATTGAGCAAAACAGATTGAGCACTCCTAATTCAAAAATTTGACATTTGCAATGCTGCAAAATCAGAAAATTTTTGAATACAGACATGAACACATGGAAAATTCCACACCTGACCTCATGTGATGGGTCGCAGTCAAAACACAGGTGCAGTACAGAAACTGTAAAATTACCTTCAGGCTATGTGTATATGATGAATTTCAAGTTTAAACATGAGTCTCATCCCCAAGATGTCTTGTTATGAATATGCAAATATTTCAAAATTCAGAAACACTTCAGGTTCCAAACATTTCAGATAAGGGGTACTCAACCTTTACTAAATATGATTTCACAAGCAGATACATATTGTACCCCAAATTTTTTAATAAGGAAATACTTTAGTTAGAATTCTAGAAAAAAAAAAGGAAACCCATGAAAAGGTTTTAAAACTCTACTAATATAGGGGCTGAAGCTATAGCTCACAGGGAGAGTACAGCTTAGCATGTGGCAAAGTCCAGCACCCACCTCCAAAACATTTATTAATATATAAATACATACACACAACATACACATACACACACATACACACTGATTCCTTCAGTGATTCATTTATTTTCACTGCCTTCTGGGAAGGAATTGTGGAACATATCATAATTCTCAATCACTCATCAAACTAGGCTGATTCTTGCTAACAAAACCTGAAAACTCCCTCTTGTGCATAAGAAGTAAATTTTGAGTTATTTGCATGGAGATAACAGTACACTGAGCAGTGTTGGTGTTAAGTCCTCCAAGAAAACAGCAAGGGGACAGTTAAAGGCAGTGCTTGAGATTTGGAAATTGCAAAATGAGAATTCCTGTCAATATGATAGAATGTAGAGTGAGGAAGCTGATGTTTTCAGTTGCAATTTGCAAGCAACTTTAATATGAATGGCAGTGGTGGATGTAGTTTAGTTGATTTTTCTGCTTACAACTCTTTCCTTGTAGCAGGGTATTGTTCAGAAAGCAACAAAGAGGGGAGGAGAAGAAAGACATCCTGACAGCAAAAGAGGCAAAAAACAGCAAGCTTGACAAGGGCAGGTGGGTGGAAGTGTGACTTACAGTCAGCACCCTGGATAAGACAGTGCTAGTAAATGTTTAGTACACAGATCAGAGTGCAGCCAAAGCCAAAGGCAGGAGCTGAGGCCAGGGCAGAAACCAGTTAGAACCCAGGTCTGCTGGCTCAAAATACTCCTTCCAGTTAACTAATGATATACAAATATTTGTTAGAACAATGTTTTGAGAGCAAATAATAAGAAAAAAGTCCATATTGATTATATACAAAAGGGAAAATATACGAAAACCTATCCCACCCGTTACATTTGTTAGTTAAGCCAACAGGCAAGATAATATGCATATATGCACATTTCAGGGAATACCATCTTGGGAACGCACTCGTGGACACATTACCACAGCCTTGAACCACCCATGGGGTGTGTGTGCATGCATGCTGGCCAAAAGAACGGAACTTACAGAAGGGAAAACTCCGGGAAGCACCAGTCTTCTCATCTACACCACAGAAGCCAGAGCTAGGGCTCTCACAGATCACTGGGGTAACAACAGTAAGGCCCACCTGCTACACCTAACAGACACACGCTCGTACCTACTTAGGAGATGTAGTACCCACCAAGTATCTAAGAATAATGACCCTAGAATAGAAGAGTAGATGTACTGATGCGTCCCTGTGTGCCCAGCTACTCCAGGATATGAGGGCCAGAGGATCACTTGAGCCCCGAAGTTTGAGGACAGCTGAGCAATATAAGAGACTCCAAGATCCCATCTCCAAAGCAAACAAAAGCCAAATGAGTTGTAAGACAAGGCTCGAAGGAAGGATGTAAGAGAAAATAATAGTAAGAAATAATAAGCCTTGTCTATGCTCATAGTTGCTCTCTCTGCATATACACATCACATTATCTGTACCCATTTCACTGAATCCACTGACTAGATGAAAGCAAAAATGTTTCCATTCTAACTATAAATCTAATTCTAGGAAACCATTTTAATTGCAAAGATAATTCTTACTGAAGCATCTCCATTTCAAAGATGCTAAAATGCAAAAAGAAAAGTGTTGTAAGCCAGACACGGTGGTGCAAGTCTGTAATCTGAGGGTACTAGGAGACTAAGGCAGCAGGATCACAACTTCCAAGCCCCACTTGGGCAATTTAGTGACTTAGCAAGACTGTGTCTCAAAATAAAAACTGCAAAAAAGGGATCCGGATGTAGCCCAGTGCAAAGGCTCGAGGTTCAATCTCCAGTACCATAGAAATAAAGTTTTAAAATTACAAAATATAGTTGATTGTACACATTTTTTAATCTAAATGAGTAATGATGAACCATATTGCAGCATATATTCTAAATAAGAATTCTTAAAACAAAAAAGATGTACAGGAGAGCAGTATCTATTAAGAATGGAACTGACAGTAGAAGTAAATATGCCCTACATCTTCCAGCTGAGTGTGGGGTAGGAGAGAGAAGCAGCCTCACCTTATTCTGGGGAGTGCACGCAGGGGTACAAGGGAGCCCATCACAGTGAAGTCAGATTGTAAGGGTTTTCACAGATACTTTCTTTTACAGTAATGAATGACATATACATGTTTCGAATCATAAAAACAGAAAAAGGAAAGGTTATCATTTTCAACTAGAATGGAGACGTATAGAATTTCCAAAGTAACAAGAATTTTTGAAAAGAGGAATCTAATATTATCAAATCAGCAAATATAAGAAAAGGGATAAGAACTATAAGTTAAAATATGTAGCAAATAAAGCAAGATAAAAAACTGCTATTTACATGACACATGAAGAAAATAAATTATTCCATTTAAAGATCTAGGTAGCCAGGCATAATGGGACATGCCTATAATCCCAACTATTTGGGATGCTGAGGCAGGAAGATCACAGGTTTGAGGCCAGCCTGGGCAACTGAGTGAGACCCTTTCTCAAGATAAAAAATAAAAAGGGCTAGGAATATAGTTAAATGGCAAAGTGCCACTGGGTTCCATCTTAATACTGCCTCCCCTGGACATTAAGTAATGATAAAACCATGATTTAGAAAGAAGGTATGTCACAAACACATAATCAACCAAAAACATATCAGTTAAATGATTCAAAACATGAAAGTAAAAAGGGATGTCTGCTGCTGAAAAGAAGTATTCATTAACATTCCTTAAAGATGCCAGTGAATACAGTAACATAAGAAATTAAGCTGGGCATCGTAGTGTGCACTTATAATCCTAGCACTTGGGAAGCTGAGGCAGGAGGATCACCATGAGTTCAAGGGCTAGCCTTGGCTATATAGTGAATTCAAGTCCAGCCTAGATTACTTAATGAGACTCTGTATCAGAAAAATAAATAGATAGATAGACAGACAGACAGACAGACAGACAGAAAGA
>NW_022900940.1:648281-684579 GCF_012274545.1 Fukomys damarensis | reverse complement strand
TCAGAAAAATAAGATAGATAGACAGACAGACAGACAGACAGACAGACAGAAAGATAGAAAGAAAGAAAAAGATGGCAAGCTAGCTAGCTAGCTTTTTGGAAGAGACATGGGAAAAGCAGAGGAGGAAACAAGAAAGGAAAAGATCCCTTACAACTCACCTTTTCCTTAGAAACAGTTTCTGAATTTAATCAGAAAATTAAGCAATATGGAGGGTTACAAAGAAAATGTGAAAGCCAGTATTTTTCAAAATGATTGTATCAACTAGGAAGTGGAAGGGTTCAGCTCACAAAGTTAACAAAAACTAGAAAATATCCAGAAATAAATCCAAGAGGCACATAGGACCTATAATATATGAAGATAGCTATTAAATTCTATCCTAGATATCAAATAAGCTCTGCAAAAATGGTGAAACTATATTGCATTCCTTTCAATTCTTTCAAGATTATTCTTTCATGTAGAAAGCTTTCTCACTTTTAAATTGTATATTAACCTTAAGATTTATATGTAAGACACAATTCCCATGCCTGGCCAATAATATTTTGTTTGGTTTGGTTTTTTTTGTGGGGGAGGGATACTGGGGATAGAAATTGGGACCTTGTGCTTATGAGGCAGGCGGAAGAACGACTAAGCTAAAGAATAGTAAGGGATGAGTCATGGGCAGTGGAGGAGGATTCAAGTTCAGGGATCGGAATACACTGTAAAGTTATTCTAATCAAATCAATATATTATTAGTCTAAAAGAAAACTGTGACATTGTTTAAACAGCAGATGAGTGAACAAAGTAATAAATTCCAGTAAATGTGAGAATTTATAAAAACACTGGGAAGGTGCTGGTGTAATAAACTAATGTCAACAAAACAAAATGGAACTTGTCTATTCCAGGTGAAATGCATAAATGTAAAAACAACTGTTTTGATAAGAAATACACATATACAAACCTGAATGAACATATGACTATTCTACTGGGAAGGAAGTCCTTAAACCCAGACTACATAAAATATTTTTAAATTTTATAACGGGAAAAAAGCAAAGAACAGACGGACAATAAATTTGGAGAAATATTTCCAAAATAGAAGACAGAGGCTTATTCCTTACTAATACAAAGAACTATTACAAACTCACAAGATGAACACCAGGGAAAAAAATGGCATAACAGAATAGGAGTGAATTTATAGAAAAGCAAATCACAATCACAATGGTCACTGTTGTCAACAAATATATGAAAAAACACTCAAACACAAGGAAAAGCAAACCAAACTACCGATGAGGCATCACATCAACCACAAAATATACAGAAACTGTTATGAGAGGCAGTAATACTGTACAAGGAAAAAGGCCTTCTCATACAATGCTAGTACGTATGTGAACTGCTAATTTTAAAAGTACGTAGTCTAAAAACATCTACTTAAAAAAAAACTTTAGATAATGAAAAAAAATCTTTAGATACAATAGAAATAATTCAGAAATAAAGCCATCACTAAGGATATCTGAGATATTTAAAGATATCTGAGATGTTTACTGCAACACTGTTCACAAGGGCTAACCCTGGAAATAAGCATCAACTGGGAAAAGTTGAAAACTGTACATTAACCCTTCCAGCACAGAATAGTGCACAATCATTTCTGAAACATGTACTATAACTGTAACAGCTGACATGAGGGATCCCTGTAGGTACTATCAAGACACAAACACAAAATACAGAAAAATACATACAGTGTGAGCAACCACCCTGCTTTTTTTCTTTTGTAATGCTAGGGACTGAATCCAGGCCCAGGGCCTTTGCCCTGAGCTACATTCCCAGCCCACCCTGCCACATATATACTTATTTTTTAAATTTTGAGACAGGGTTTCCCTAGTTTGCCTAGACTGGGCTCAAACTTGCAATCCTCCTGGCTTAGCGTCCCAGAGTGGGGCCGGGATTACAGGCGTATGCCACTCCAACCAGCTTAAAGGCCCCTTTTGTAAAGCATAAAACAAAAACTGTATCTGTATATGTATGGAGGCAAATACAGGCATACACATTAAGTTAGTACTGTAGGTTGTGGGAAGGTGAAATTGAGCCAAGAAGTAAAAGGAAAAACAAAAATCCCAACTCTATACAATCACTTGTAGGTAACTGCTTAAAAAGTTAATATATGGGAATATATTTTAGGACTGGGAATTTAGCTCAGTGGTTCTATCTCCTGCTTCACAAGAACAAGGACCTGAGTTCTATCACTGGTAACACAAAAATAAATAAATAAATAAATAAATAAATAAATAAATAAATAAATAAATTTTAGAAGACATAAAATTTAAAAGAAAAGGAGAAAACTCAAACAACAACAACAAACAAGAACAAACCAAAAACAAAACAGGACATGTTAAGTCTGCAATAGAAGAATAGTAATAAGGAATATCTGTTGTCACCTTGGATAAGCCAGTGCTTATCACAAATGGTGAGAAAATTAGAAGTGTTCAAAAAAGGTTTTTATATAACAGAATTTTGGGGGGAGGGTGGAGGAGGGAGTACACCAGGTCTAATTCTTGTACAGGGGCAGGATTTTACAGTACTGTACAAGCCTACAGTGGCTTACAGCACCACAGTAAGAAACACTCAAAGCAGTACAACCAACCCAACACCCACAATGATCAAGTGACAAAAAGAAGCCATCTGAAAATACACCCAATAGCCCAAACTAGAAGAAATCAAGCAAGAAAATAAGATAGTATTGGATTATAACCCAAGTACAAAACAAATATTTATGAATTCCTACTGACACAGTAAATAACTGAATAAATGAATTTGAAAGAAGGAACTTGTCTGTCCAGAAGAATTCAAAGTAATGTGCATAAATACTCTGCCCTCAAGAAGATGGAGCACAACTCGCCACTCTTGAAGTGTGTTCTACACATGGTGACTTCCTTCTAGACAGTATAGCAAGGTGGAAGATTAACTTGACGGCACTAACTACTGTTTCAGCCAGGCAATCAAGGCCAGCATTACTGTGCTAAGTCATGCTGGTAATATGTACTGCAGTGCCAGTTTAAATATCAGTTAAATCCAACAGAGAGGCAGTTTACAAAATACTTGCCCAGTATTCCTTCAATCTGTCAAGATGTGACAAAACACAACAGCCAAGAATAGCCAGTAGGGACAAACACACACCACACAGTATCTTGGAGAAGATGCTCCAGGAAAAATGGCTTTTCCACCAGGTAAAAATTAAGGCAATCTGAATAAGGTAGGGACTTTAGTTCACTGTCTAAGGAGGAGCAGCTCCTCTGTCTGTGGGGCGGCCAGCTTCATGGGCTCTTGGGAATGCTAACGGGCAGCCAACACAGTTTCTTTTTTAAAATAAACTTTCATTACTTTTACTGTAAAAATAATAATGTATCAATATTGGCTCATTAATTGTAACAAATATACCACACAAATGTGAGCTATTAATAATGGTAAACTCAAAGTGATACAGAAATATTATCTTGGCTACAATTTTTTTTTTTTTTAGGTACTGGGGATGGAACTCAGGACCTTGCACTTGGGAGACAGGGACAATGCCACTGAACTAAATTCCTGGCACACTTGACAATAATTTTATAAACTAAAACCATTTAAAAATAAAGCTTCTTTTAAAAATAAGTACTCAAATAAAACTTTCTAATAAAATTAACCTAAAAATAGGCAAGGGAAGAAACTATGAATAGGCATAATTTGGGGGCAGAAAATAAGATAGTGTCACATGATTACAACTTGAAAATCAATTAACTGTAGACCTCAAACAATATCGTGGTATATAAATTATATTATTTTATTTGCGGTTTGATAAAATAGCCTTAAAGGGACTCAAATGAAGATTGTTCATTTCTTCTTCACTTTGGAACACAATCATAACTGGAGATAAAAATCTATATTTTCTGGGCCAGGGATTTAGCTCAGTGGTTCCAGCACCTGCCTTGCGAGCGCAAGGGCTCGAGTTCGAACCTTAGTACCAAAAGAAAAAAAAAATCTGTATTTTCAATCTTTCAAATTGAAACTCAGAAGCCAGGGCTTTAATGTCCCTGTGGAAAACCCTAAATAAGAAAATATATTATTTGCTAATTTTACTTCTTATTGTAACTGTGGTAGCATTTTAATTAAATAGCTTCCTTTTAAAAAATAGACACAAATGCTTTTTCTGTATCTATTCAGATGATCATATGGTTTTTGTCCCTGGTTCTGTTAATATAATGCATTATATTTATGTATGTATGCATTTGATTTATGTATGCTGAACCATCATCCCTGAGATAAATCCGACTTGATGAGGGTGTATGATCTTCTTGATGACCTTCTGTATTCTGTTTGCCAGTATCTTACTGAGGATTGTTGCATCCATGCTCATCAGGGAGATTGGCCTGTAGTTCTCTTTTCTGGCTGCGTGTTTCCCTGGTTTGGGAATCAAAGTAACACTTGCTTCCAGAAATGAATTGGAAGTTATTACTTCCCTTTCAATTTCACTGAAAAGTTTAAAAAGTAGTGTAGTGGTGATAGTACTTCTCTAAAGGTCTTGTGGAATTCAGCAGTGAAGCCATTAGGACCTGGGCTTTTCTTTGTTGGTAAATTTTTAATTATGTTTTCAATTTCACTGATTGTAACTGTGGTGTTTAGACTCTTTATATCTTCTTCATTCAACTTTGGTGATTCATATGTATCTAGAAATCTCTCCATTTCTTCTGTGTTCTCTGTTTTATTAGAGTACAGGTTCTCAAAGTAGGTACTGATGATCCTCTGGATTTCTGCTGGATCTGTTGTGACTTAACCTTTTTCATTCCTAACTGTGCGAATCTGAGACTCTTCTTTCCTTTTTTTGGTAAGTTTGGCAAAGGGTTTATTGATTATATTTATTCTTTCAAACAACCAACTCTTCAATTTGTTGGTCTTTTGTATTGTTCTCTTAAGTCTCCATTGCATTACTTCTACTCTGATCTTTATAATTTCTTCCCTTGTATGAGCTTTGGGTTTGTCTTGCTCTTCTTTTTCTAGGAGCTTAAGGTTCAGCATTAGGTTGTTCATTTGAGCTCACTGTTTTCCTAGCATACACACTCACTGCTATGAATTTCCCATGTAGAACTGCTTTTACTGTGTCCCATAGATTCTTGTGTGTTGTACTGGCATTATCATTTATTTGTAAAAACTGTCTGATTTCTTAATTTCCTCTGTAAACCACTGGTTATTCAGGAGAGTATTATTTAATTTCCATGGGCTTGTGTGGTTCCTTTTGCTATTGATCTCCAGTTTAACTGCTCTGTGATCTGATAATATACAGGGGATGACTTCAATTCCTTTGCATTTACTAAACATTCTATGAGCTAGCATATGGTCTATTTTGGAGAATAGCCTATGTGGCTGCTATCAAGAAATCAACCATAACAAATGCTGGCGAGACTGTGGGGAGAAAGGAACCCTTCATTGTTGGTGGGAGTGCAGACAGTTGCAACCACTGTGGAAATCAATATGGAGATACCTCAAACAACTAGGATCAGAAGTCCCACTTGACCCAGATATTCCTCTGCTAGGTGTCGTCCCAAAAATTTTGAAAGAATAATAGCACAGCGATATATGCTCACCCATATTTATAGCGGCATAGTTTGTAATAGCTAAAACTTGGAAACAGCCCAAATGCCCATCAACTGGAGACTGGATAAATATGGGTTTTTTTTTTTTTAATAAAATGGAGTACTACTCAGCCATAAATGAGAAGCTAGAGCCATTTATAGCAAAGTGGATGCACACTGAGAACATACTTTTAAGTGAAATTAGTAAGTCACACATGTATGAATACTGAATAGTTTCTCTGGCGTGAAAATCTAAAAAGTGTAAATAAGGATAAAAATGTATAATTGATATGTGATAGGAAAAATAAAGGTCTAAAAGAGAAGGGAGGGGTAGGGGAAAGAAAAAATATGAGAAAAGGAAAAACATGAAAACAGTATCTTTGTAAACAGCGGAGGGTGGAGGGGGTGAAGTGAAGGCTGGGGAAAAAAACAAGAACCAAGATTCATCGGGTAAAGGTGTAAGATCCCAATGATTAATGTAACTGTATTGTATACCTTAAAAGTACCAATAAACTTAATTAAAAAATTAGAGATAGATGCCAAACCTCAAAGAGCCATTATATAACTGAAAAAAAATGATTAACATCTTGAGATTTAAAAGCTATTTATAATAGTGCTCAGAATGGAAAAATTTACTTTGTAAGACTGAAGTAATAGTATAAAATAACAGCAATTATTCATTGATATAAAACCTAAAACAATAATTAATAAGAATTTTAAATAAGCCTCTTTTCGTAAGACTCCATATCTTGTAATGCCAGCACTCTGGGTAAGATGAGGCAGGAGGATTCCAAGTTTGAGCCCAACCAGGGCAACTTTTAAAAAGAGAGGAGGTGTTAGGGATGTAGCTCAGAGCCAAGGCCCTGGGTTCAACTGTCAGCCCCCCAAGTGGCTCCATGTATTCAAACTATATCTAAATGATAATGTGCTAAATCTAAAGTTTAAAAATTTGTCTACCATCTTGTTGCATTTAATTAGAACATCAGTGTTTCCCCTTCCATTTGGATAAGCGATGACCTTCGATGGTCACTCTGGACCGTTAACCAGTTGGATCCAGAGGTGCCTCAGTAGGTGTCTGGGTTGTGAGGATGTTAAACTCTTGGATGGACCCACCCATGGATGAGTTCATAGCTGCAAGCTATTCAGAGGCAGGGACCAGTTGGAGGACGTAGGTCACTGAGGGTTAGCCTCTGCAGGACCCAGCTTTTGTCTAGCACATCCCTCTCTGCTTTCTGGCTGCCATGAAGTGGACAGCTTTCCTGTACCACATTCTTCATATGATTTTTCTGTCTTGGAGACAGTCAAACATAGAATGAAGTCTCCAAAATCATGAGCTAAAAAACAAACCTCTCCTCTGCAGTGTGTATATCAAGTATTTTATGCTGATGATGGAAAAATGACTAAAACATTATTTTACACTAAGCATGTCCCAGCTCCACTCTTGACCTTTCTCCAAACCTGCTCCAAGTTCTCTCATTTTAAACGTAATCATACAGACCCAGTTATACAGGTCAGATGCTTGGAGTCACTTCTGGCTGCTCTATTTCCCTCACAAACCACATCCTATCTGTCAAGCCAAGTAACTGGAAACCATGGAAGTTAGGGGTAGATTGGAAGACTGGGGAACAGTATGAAAGCTAAGAGTGGGGCAGGAGAGGAGCATAGTAAGTTAAAGCTCTTAGAACAGAAATCTCACACATAGCACACTATATGAACGATCCCTAGAAGAAGCAGACTAAAACATTTACACGGATAAAATGCCATACCCAGTAATTCTAGAAACTGATTTATAATCTCCACTGACATTAACATTAAGATAAAGGGGGGAAATTGAAAAGAAAATATTAACACTGTCTTTTAGTTTTCTTTCAATTTACTTACATGTTTAGATATAATAAATATATAATTCCTTTATAATAAAAAAACTCCTTTTAAAACTCTAACAGATGTATAAATATAATTGAGTGGTAGAATGCTTGCCTAGCATGTGCAAGGCTCTGTGTTCAATCCCCAGCACCACAAAAACAGAATAAAATAAAATAGTAATAGAAACTCCTCTTAATTTTGTCTAACACATTCACTATGAGAAAAGGGAAAATGGAAAAAAAAAAAAAAAGAAGTTTCTAACAGCAAAATTATTGCATGCTCATTATTAAGCAGGTGTATGGGCTCTAGGTCTCCTTTCCAAGGACTCCTTTATCAAGATATGTACAATAACAATAAACCTAAGAGAATCTGCAAACAGAGAAGTCAAGCCAAGCATTATGTCAGTCACAAAAAGGTGGAAGAAACAATTTTTAAGTGTAGTGAAATCTCTATTCCCTGTTGTTTGAGGCAGTAAAAGGAAAGTGCAATAGCACTTAGGATTAACTTTCAGGAAACAGGATCCTGGAGAGTCAGGAAACCAGAAAAGTTCTTTAAGGTAATTAATGAATTCCTGCAGCAGAGGTTTAGAAGGTACAATCGGAAGTCCTTTGCATCACTAACCACATCAATACTGATTCTTGATCAGGGTCCTTCAAATATAAGTTATTATTGTTGGAGAGCACATAGGCTGGCTACCCCACAGTGTGCTAAGAATTAACTCGTACATTTACATCTATTCCATACTGTATACAGAAGTATTTTTTGATAGATTATAGAAGATACAGCAAAGAAGTAATGGTCTCTGCAAAATGACTTCAGGAGATCTAATCAAACCTCAGACCTAAAAAATAATAAATTCCCAATGACTTAATTTCAGTTTTCAAATCAGACCACAGGGCCAGGGATGCAGCTCAGAGGTAGAACACCTGACTACCATTCAAGGGTCCATTTGGATCTATGGCGTCATCAAAATGAAAGTTCAAATCAGGTCCATTCCACCAAGTCCCTGTGACTCCAGCCACTGTTCATCTGTGATTCCTTCTCTCAGGACCCATGAACTCTTATCAAAAGAGATGTAGAAGATAGAAACCTGACACAAATGGAATAATAAATAAATGCATACTAGAAAAGTCACCAAAAATCCAAAGATAAATATAGTGTTAAAATCCAAATGATCAAAAAAATGTCAGTGCCCTTTTAAGAAAATGCAACTTAACATATGAGAAGTGGAGGAGAACCCAGGCAGCAAAGAGGAGTGCTGGTGGAAAGCAAGAGGCTCTGGAGCAAATTCAAAATTACATGAGCTGGAGAGGGTCATGAACACAGTGCTGCTTTAGAAAAAGGCCAACCTACCACAAAGTCTGAGTGAATGGGCAATCCAGGCTGGAAGGAGTAGGAACTAGAGATATGAATAGGTAGGAGAGGCATGCTGGAAGAACGGCTAGTGGAGCTCTGGCTATTAATTGTGAAAGATAAAAGAGAAGTCAGAGATGAAAACAGCAATATATACTATTCCACGGAACACCAGAAGTTTCATGTCTAGGCTACATAGCCAGACTTTGCTTTAACAGGACCTGTGACTTTGGTATCTTTATTTCCTCATGTACAGAATAAAACTATTGACACCAAGATTTCCCAAGTCCCTTCCAACATTAAAATTTTACCATTCTAAATTTCCAAGGCTTTAAATTTTGTTGGCTGAAAGAGGCCTGGTTTATGGCATAATGGAAAACAAACAAAAGGTAAGCCATTGAAATAGAGGATATTGTACTATCTGTGGGTCCTCAGATGTTTCAAAACATGATTTTAAATTGATTATTATTTTGGCTTAACTATTTTCTAAATTGCAAAGGGGTTAGTAGAAAGCAAGAGCTATGAAATCAAGCAGGCTCTTGTCAGAAACCACATCTGCCAAATAATCTTGAGCTAGTTACTTCATGTCTCCTAAGTCTCAGTGTCTAATCACAAAACAGAGGCCCTAACTGGGGAAAGCAGGATAACAAAGGCATGGTATCGTGTGTGGCTGGCAGCGTCTTTAGAGGGCTCCACAGAACACCGTATTTTAGGGTTCTATCATCTTTCCACTTTCCTCCACTGCTGCTGTCATTTATTTAAAACAGGAAAAAAAGAATTTATGAGTATGATCTGTAATATTTGCAGATTTACATGATAATGGATATCCAATAAAAATTATGAGATTAAAATCTGCTGGCCAACTCAAACATGTTTTTAAAAAAAATCCATCCCACTAGACTTCCCACTAGGCTCCATCTCTTATAGGTTCTACCACTTCCCTGAGGACCAAGTCTTTAACACATGGGCTCTGGGGGATGTTTACAGTCTAAATTACAGTACCTATGTGTAAAACTTTCAATGCTGTTCAACTGTTTTTAACATAAAGCAAGACATAGGTCTTCAAGGTCCTGCATGAATTACTCAGTTCCAGCCCTTTTACACTCCTCAGTGCTCTAGAGTACACTGGCCTTCCTGAGGGTCTCTATATATGATTTTCTCTACCTAGACTGCTCAGTGTTCTCCAACTCCCCACCCTTTTTACCTAAATACTATTTAAACATAAGAACTCAGACCCAAAAGCACTATCTTTATGAAAATGCTACTACTAAGTGGCCCAGACTATATAGGTGCTCCACCCAGACATTCTCATAGCACCTGTGAAGCACTCATTATATTCAAATTAAATAATATTTGCTTTGCATACCAGGGCTGTGATCTAGGACTCTTTTATCATGTTAACAAATGGTCTGAGTATACATTTGTAAATGAGTCAGCTAATACCCATCCATCCACACATTCATTGATCAGTAAAAACCCCACTTAGTGAATATGAAAAAAGGTAGGGTGAACCACCTTGCCTTTCCTTAGAATTTGTGCCTGACTCTTACTCTGATTATCTCTTCTTTTTGATGAATATATACTTTATGTCTCCGACAAAGTAGAATTATATGAATGTTCTAAGAGAGCTTGTATTAGAACTGTGTATACATCAAAGGAGACCAACATAAAGCAGGGGGTTAAGGAAATCATCGAGGAGAAAAAGCAAATGGGAGAGAGGGACAGGGAGCAACTATTAAGCACAATAAAGGAGGAGAGTGCTTAAATTTGCTTAAGATGTGCATATTATTCATTTAAATTGGCCTTATAAGTTTAGAATACTTGGTCTTCTATCTAGAGAACTGATATACACTTTAGTTTGGGGTTCACTGAGCTAATGATGAGTAAAGAATAAGGCAATATTCATATCTGTGAGCATTCAGACTATTTTTCTTCTAGAATGGTATTAAATTCCAACCTGAAAAAAAAGATGGAAGAACAATCCAATGTGATTTCTTGGCCTGTAGCGCTTATCTAATAGTGCTGTAACCCTTTACCCTTAACATATGCTCACTGATCTGTGTTTATTGTAATACAACACATTTTTATGTGTGGAATATACTAGTATGAGGCCTGGTACATAGCAGATGTAGAACTGGGGCCTGGTACATAGCAGATGTAGAATTTAAGTCTGTGATTTGCTAATTTAAAACTATATATGCAGGCTGTTCTTTGGAAAGCTGTAGAATATAACACAATCAACTGCTTCCTATCTTTCTAGGCTGGTATTTCTTACCACAGCCCCCTCAAGGGCCCTTGGAACCTCCAAATGAAGATCTGTGTTACAGAGGGATAGGTTCCATGGGTCTGTGGGTGCTACTTTGTTGTAGCAGGACTTTTGCCAGATGCTGAGGCAAGAAAACCACAAGATCTGGATCACAGTCAGGAATCAAGAGGCACCACAATATCCATGTTATGGGCCAGATGACTATGCAGACACCGTAAAGCAGTTATACAGGCATTTGCTCCTTTGTGCTATCCCTGCTACCCTGCTTGATCTAGAGGATGTAGTTACGTCAGCAAGTCCGAGAGCCAGAAAGAAGAAAGTGGGAAACGTCCATACAGAATATATCTATGAATACAGAGGAAAGAGCCTAACCAACGAGCACCCTAACCAATTAGCAAAGTAAGGAGCTGGGAATTGACTCCCCGAGTGGGACTAAACTATTTACAGACATCTAAGCCAGCATTATAAAACCCAATGTCAGAAGCTAACAGATGGTCCCATCTTTGGATAATCTTATGTTCTTTTTTTAAAAAATTAAGTTTATTGGTACATTTTAGGTATTATTCTTCATTGGGAATTTGTATCTTTACATGATATATCTTGGTCTTATTTTTTCCCCATTTCTCTGCTCTCCCTTTAACCACTCTACCCCTCCCTATTTACAAAGACTTTGTTTCCATTTTTTTCCTTTTCTCATACTTATTCCAATCTTGTGTTCTTAAGAGTTAACAAAACTACCAACCTCCTGTACCCTTAAAAGGACAAATCTTGGCCGGGGATTTAGCTCAGCAATTTGGTGGCCTGCCTTGCAAACGCAAGGACCCGAGTTCAATCCCCAGTACCAAAAAAAAAAAAAAAAGGCAAATCTTTTGTTGTTTTGCATTTAAATATAATATACCAAATAAGATACATTTTAAAAATCTCTTTTATGCCAGAATATTTAATCACCACAACATTTTTCCTATACACAATTTCTACCCTCCCTTCATGAGCTGAAATGAAGCTGTTGCAAGAAATGTACCAACTTGGTGAAAGAATGAATGTTTTTACAACATTTGCACAATATTGAGATATACTAGGGAAACTAGGCCTTCACCTACTATTAAATTTCACAAGGCTGTGTTCTGTCATTCAATTGTCTCACACTGGATATTATAGTTTGACAATGAAGTAAAACAATTTTTGCTCAAAATATATAAAACAAAAAGATGTCTCCAACAAGAGAAAAATGAATAAACTATTTACAGACATCTATTTACAGACAACTATTTAAATGACTCTGATTACTGAAACCACTCTGGACAAGGTCTATTATATACCTCTTACCTTATAACATAGCAATTTTGCCCCATGTATTACACACCAAAAAGAAATGAGTATCTAAACTCAGACACACAAAAGAATAAAAAGAAACAAAACATGCAGGAATATTCACAACAGCTTTACTCACAACAGCCGTAAACTATCAAGAACCTAAATATCCACTGACAAAAGAAGTGATATACAAATTGTGGTATATTCATTCAATGGAATGTGCAAAGTGAAACAAAACAGAGCTTCTATGCATACAAAACACAGCTGAACCTGAACAGAAGGTTGACAAAAAAGACATAGTGGAGTGAGATCCTGTTTCTATAAGGGCCAGGAAAAGATAAAACTAATCTATGGCATTGAAAGTTAAAATAGTCGTTACTTCTAGGGAGAGAAGCCATGAGCACGAATTGGGAAGGGGCCCAACAGAGTTTCCAGGGTCATGAAAAAGCTTTGCCCCTTGGTGGGAGTGGTGATTAACATACACACACGTGTACAAACACACCCAACTGTATACTCAACATCAGTGTACTTTGGAATACAGAAACTGCATATGAGGAAAAGAATCACTACAGAACTTTTCATAAAAGCAACATAAGAAATAATGATGGGGAGGCTCTATATAAAATTTAAAACTTCCATATGTAATATAAAAGTATTATAGAAAATTGAAGAGAAATGAATACAACCTGGGTATGTATTTACAATAAACGCAACAAAAACTGATAGTCTAAATCTGCACACATCTAAGTACACAAAAGAATTAAGTACATCTCAGATATAAAATTAACAAAGGGGCCAGTGATTTAGCCCAGTGATTCTACCACCTGCCTCACAAGAACCCAAGCTCGGGAAAAACTAACAAAGGAGTCAACAGGCAACTTTCAAAGAAAACCCTAACACTCTAGCCTGAACTAGAAGTAGGAATATCAGGATAGTGTACTAAAGTCAGTCTGTCCTGCAACAAGGCCCCAAATCATTGTCAGCCACAAGTCTGACCACTGTTATATGGGGAACTGATCATTTCCCGCAAGTAAGAAACAAGATACCTAGGTTTTATTTCCTCTTCTAGAGACAGATAGAATTTTTCTAGTGTAACTACAAGATAGGTAGGATTTTAATTTCTTTCCAGTAGCTGTAGACAACCTCTGCATGGACTCAGGAAGAAGTGGGTTGCTTGACCCTCCACCAGCAGGTGACTTACACTGTACCTCTGGAACCTGGTTGAATTTTGAAACTGTTATCCAGTGACAGCTGACCCAAATCTTGTATCCATGCAGGACGCTTAGCGCACCAGGTATTCCTGATGCACCCTCACTCTACACCATAAGAAGACTCCTTCAGATCTCCTGCTCTGCCTCCAAATCCTCCTTCTAAGTACCTGGTTGGTAGGAAAACATGAAAATGACCTAATGAACAGATGCAGACTTTTTTGGTAACTGAAATTTTCAGGAATGCTACAATACCAATTACACCATATCAGCTTCTCAGAGTAAGATTTCAATTTATACCATTTCCATAACTACCATACCCCTAACTCTCTGCCAGAGGTGAAAGCTCTTGAGTTCTATCTCTCTCTGGAGGGGTTTGCAACCCCTTTGTAATTCAGTTTACCTGATGGCCTTGTAAGCTCAACTCTGTGATGAGCTCAAGAAAAAGAAATACTACTTTATATATTATCTGGCTTCTTCTTGTGGCTTTCTACATTCTAAATGAAAATGTGAGACATCAGAGATGACTGAAAATGAAAATACAACATATCAAAATTTGGGGATACACAAATAATTTGATGTTCAGGGGATATTTTATAAATTTTAAAGCTTACATGAGAAAAGAAGAAAAGGTTTCACATCTAAGCTTACAGTTTAAGAAGCTAAAAAGAACAGCAAGGTAAATCCAAAGTAACAAGAAAAATGAAGTAATGAGAAAAAAATTCTTTAAAAATATTAGCAAAGTGAATCCAGAAATATATAAAAATGATAATACATCACAGGCAGTCAGATATGCCCCAGGAATACAAAGTTGTTTCACCATTCTAATGTCAATATATTTTGCCATGTTAACAGAGGAAGAAAAACCATTCGATCCTTTCAAGGGATGCAGAAAAAGCAGTTGAAAAAATTAAACACTCACTATGACTAAATAAAAAATTAGCAAACTATAAATAGTGGGGAGCTTTTCCAACCTGATAAAGGAACAACTATAAGAAATCTACAACTACCACAATACTTAGGACAAAAGATAGTGTAACTTCTCCCTGATTAAGAAAACACGAAGGACAGGAAGGATGCCTATCCTCACCGTATGTATCCAGCTTTTCACTAGAGGGCCTAGGAAATGCAGTAAAGCAAAAAGAAACATACATACACTAAAAACAAAACAAAACAAACAAAAATGAAGACTGTATACTGGAATGGAAAAGTAGAAAATGAAGAATACTGCCAGTACCAAGTGTTGACAAAGATGTGGAACAACTAGAGCTCTTACACACAACTGGCAGAAGTATAAAATGGCTCAATCACCTTGGACCGCAATTTGGCAGTTTCTTTAAAAGTTAAATATAGAGAGCTGAGGATTTGGCTCAGTGGTTCTGCTGCCTGCCTTGCAACATCAAGGGCCCGTGTTTGACCCCTGGTACAAAGAGAAAAATAGGGAGGGCCGACGATTTAGCTCAGTGGTTCTGCCACTTGCCTGGAAAGTACAAGGTCCTGAGTTCGACCACCAGTACCAAAAAAGAAAAAAAAGTTAAATACATTATCATATAACTCATAGGTATTTACTCAAAAGACATCAAAACAAACATACAAAGACTTGTATAAGAATAACCATAGTTGCTTTATTTATCAGAGCCCCAAACTGACAACAAAAATATCTTATCTATAAGACAATGAATGACTAAATGGTAGCTTATTTATACAACTGACACAATTCAACAACAAAAAGGAGAAGGCAACTACTCCACACAATATGGTCAAACCCCAAACATGCCGAGGGAGGGAAGCTAGACAGTGAAAAGGACTTAAGCATGATTTCACATATTTTAAATTTTCTAGAACACACAAACCAGGGCTGAAGTGCAAGAATGCATAAAATTGGGGCTGGAGCTAGAAATCAGATTATAAAGTGACACAAGAGAACTTTTCTGGTGGTGATAAAAACTTCTCTAGCAAACCATAAGCTACAGACTGGCTGTTTTGTGTCACTTTATAATTTTAATGAATACAACCATGTCATTTTAATGAACATAACCATGCCTACCCATTCATGTATTGCCTTTGGCTGCTTTCACACTCCGAGAGCAGAACTAAGTAGGTACAACAGAAGCCATATGCCAGGCAAAGTTTAAAATATTTACTATTTGGCCCATTATACACAAAGCTTTCTGATGCCTAGATGGCTTCTTTACTTAAGGTCATGTAGTTATAAGATGGTACAAATATGTCAAAACACATTATCTATTAAATGGTCATATTTCTCATATATAAAATAACAACTTGATAAAACTACTTTAAAAGGAACAAATGTTTTGAAGAAAAATAATGAAGACAAAATATTACTTCCAGAGGCTTAAAAAAAAAAAAAAAGAGTGCTATGACATTACAAGATCCATAATAAGCCATTCTGACAAAATTATTTTGAGTTACAGGCATTAAGAGTTCCTAAAATCCTTTATCTGTTTAGAAGTAGATTCATCTAAAAGAACTCCACCGTCATAAACCCCTTTTCCAGGAATAATTCTAAGCTTCTCGTTGAGAAGTCTACAACATATTCAAACAGACACTATCATAAAACTATTGTATTTCACATTTATTCTCCCAGGTATCATTTATCTTTAAAAAAAAAAAAAGTCTTTTATTTTTTAAATTTTGCTCTCTCCGTTCTATGAAATCAGTTATTCTCTCAGAAAGGCCATCATATAAGCCCAAAATTCTAACCATGCCTGCCTTTTAATTACATCTTCTTACCTCCTTCTGTTTATAGGTACATAATTAAATCTAGTTTCTTCTTTCCTGCTAATTTGCCTTTTGTCATTTTAATTTTCAGACCTTCAATCACTGACTCTGAGTTAAGGAAAATGAGTGTTTTTTCTCTCTTCAGCAGACATAAAATATGAGGCTAAAGAAAATTTGGGTTATAAATGAACTTTAACAACTGACATAGTACCATGTTTTAGATACTGTACAGTCTTTTTTAAACCAAAACATCATTTTTATTACTGTAAAGTTCACTGGCAAATATGGTTTCAGATTAGTGAAAGCTTGTTAAAGAAGCCATGACACAATTCCAACACTGGGGAGCCTAAAGCAGCGTGGGTTACACAATGGGTTGAAGGTCCGATAGGACTACACACATCAGTGAGTCCATGGTGATCAAAACAACTGCAATGCGGCCTCTACTAACCCTCTTTCATTCATCACGCCTTTCCATCCCTCCACCTCCTTTATCCTTCTATCCACCTGAGCAAAGAGATATTTATACAGAATAGCTGTCTAAAGATATATCAGCAGAGAAGGAAGAAAAGAGAAATCTCCACTTATGCCTCATCTAAAGCCTAAAGCACATACTACAGTAAATTTCAACCGCAGTCTCAGCCTCAATAGAAACTTTTATAAAGATGTGAGTTATGCAATACCATACATAATCACTCTGAAATTGTCATTATGGTTCAAAACAAGCCATAATAATTAAAAAAAGAAGGCAAAAAAGAGCTGTGGGGGAAACTTCTTCCTATAATAAAATCTGACTAAAAAATACATGATGAAAAACTTGCAGAAAATTGTTTATCAACAATATGTGGTTTTCAATCATCAACCTGCATTCTGAATAATGGATGACTAAAATGAAAAATTTTCTATATTAATTGATAAATTATTTAACACAGCTGAGGGCTGAGCCATAAACTGAGTTAGAAGCTGGTCATGGCATATGTACAAAACTTCAAATTCTAAGCCAACACTCACCCGCCCATACTTATTTGTTATTAAAACCACATGTTGGCACTGAGTCATTTTATGGTTCATTTGAAACAAACACGCAGAAAATTGTGGGAAACAAATAGAGTCCGAGGACTCTGTCAAAGGCAAGATCCTCAGTCCAACACAACCTCAGTCATGGGGTTTTACGAACCCTAAGCTAAAAAAGTGCAGCTCTGTTTAAAAAGAGCTTTGTCTTAATAGGAACACTCCACTGCAATCGAAATGAGAACGACATCGTGGCAACAGCTAAATTTTCCTATTTACCCCAGAAATTGGAAAACATGGATCTCACTGCTTGTTTAATGAGAAAGTATAAAACTTTAAATGACATCTTCAACTAGTATCATGTTTAAATCTTGCAGGGCAAAGTGTCCTATTTAACACAATAAACTACTTCAATGACGTTAATATAAAGGCCTCCCCTCCTTCCTTGAAAGATCTTTTACTATATATATATTATAAGGCAAAAAGTGAATTATCTAAAAATCCTCTGTGCCTCCCATGACTATCTTCAAAATTCATTTCTGATCATCTTGTAAGAATTTTAAAGCAAAGCATGTTTTGCTATGCTTTGAATGTGTCCCCTGAAGTTCATGCAGGAAACCTGATGTGTTCAGAGTTTAGGCAAGAGAGGAGGTGAGGGGTGATTAAAGTATGTTATATACATGTTCAAATCTACCAAAAGGAAACTCATTAACCTGTATAACCAATATGTACTAATAAAAAAGTGGGGGAGATATGTGTATGTACCAATTCCCCGTGATGAATGTATTTATGTATCACAAACACATTCTAATAAAAAAGAGAACAAAAAGTTCAAACAACTCAATAGCAAGAAAACAACCCTATTTTTAAAAGAAAGAAAGCATTTGAACAGTCATTTCTCAACAGACAAAGAAATGGCCAAAAAGCATATGAAATGCTCAACCTTTCTAGCCATCAGGAAAATGCATCTCAATTGACGATTTATCAAAAAGAAAAACTATAGTAAGTGCTGGAGAGGATGTAGAAAAAGAAAACTATACTGTTGGTGGGAATATAAATTAGTACCATTATGAAAAATAGTATGGGGGTTCATACAAAAATGAAGACAGAACTACTGCAGGGCCAGCAATCCCCTCTGGTGTGTCACTGAGGAAATGAGTATGCTGAAGGGCAGGCCAGGCTGCTATGCTCACCACAGCGCTACTCACAGAGGGTATGAAATTGACCTGAGCATCTTCAATGAAAGCAGAAAGAAGATACGAAATATAGACACAATGACTACTACTCAACCTTACAACAGAAGAAAATTCTGTCTCTTATAAAAATATGAGTGAACCTAGAGGATGTTAAGTAAAAAAAGCCAAGCACAGAAAGACAAATAGTGCAGGACCTTACTTACACTCATTACATGGAATCTGAAAAGGTCAGACTTACAGAAGCAGAGAGCAGAGTGGTGGTTACCAACAGGCAGGGATGGGAGGTTTGGGGGAGTTTATCTGTCAAAGGACACAAATTTCAATTAGATGAGAGGAATAAATTCAGGACATCTACTGTACAGAGTTATGGCTTGTTTCCAGATGTCCCTCCAAAGTCTCATGTGCTCACATGCGGGGCTTTGCAGAGGCAGCTGGATGTAGGGTGTTTAAAGATGGCTTAAGGGTGTGTGATAACTGGATTAGTCCACTGACTGGTTTAGTGTTGTTCTGAATGTGGGTGATGGAACCCCCACTGTAGGTGGGGGTGGCACCAACAAATAAATATGCTTGTAGCCTGAATGGGATATAAAGGAAAAGATGGAAGGCAGGCTGGCTACTCGTGCTTTCAACCTGCCTTGCCATGGACTGTTTCTCTCTGGGATGTCCTCTGCCATGCCATCCTGCCTTAGAGCCAGCACACCATGGACCGAAACTTCTACAAACTAAGCCAAAATAAACCTTTCCTGATTCAACCTGTAGGTGCAATTTTTTTGTTCCAGAAACAAAAAAGTAACCAAGACATATGACACGGCGTCTGTAGTTAATAACAATGTAGTAGATTCCTGAAAACCACTAAAAGTAGATTTTAAGTACTTTCACCACACAATACATATGTGAACATACCCAGTAGGGACTAGCAGGGTCAACTGGGACCTCTAGTCCTAGTGTTCCGAGGGATCTCCATACTGATGTCTACACTCCCACCGACAGTGGAGAGGGTTCCTTCCTCCCTCCAGCCCCGTCAGCATTTGTTATTGGTGGATTTCTTGATAGCAGCCATTCTTTTTGGAGTGAGATGCAATCCCAGTGTTGTTTTCATCTGCACATCTTGAATGATCCGTGGTGTTGAACACTTTTTCATATGTTTATTTGCTGCTTCTACTTCTTAGTCTAAGAAATGTCTGTTTATTTCAGATGCAAGAATTTAAAGTATCATATCACAGTGACATATGTGCACCCATGTTTATAGCAGCACAGTCTGTAATAGGTAAATCTTGGAAACAGCCCAAATGCCCATTCCATCAACTGGTGACTGGATAAAGATGATGTGGCTTTTTTTTTTTTTAATAAAATGGAGTACTACTCAGTCATAAAGATACACCTAAGACCTTTACAGCTAAATGAATACACCTCCAGACCATACTCATAAGTGAAATAAACAGGACACATGAGTGTAAATACCGAATCATTTCTCTGATGTGAGAAATGAAGGTATAAATAAGGGCCAAAATATATAATAAATATTGTGATATAGGAAAACATCTAAAGGTAAAGGGGAACAAAGAAGGGGAGGCAGTGGAAAGGAAAGAAGGGAAAGAAAAAACTGAAAGTAAAGGAAAAAATGGAAACAAAGTTTATGTACATGAGGGGTGGAGGGGTTGAAGGGAGGGCAGGGGAATGGAAAAACGTTAAGAATCAAGATATATCATGTACAGGTACAAATTCTCAATGATGAATATGATCATAAGGTATACCTAAATGTACCAATAAACTCAATAAAATTTTTTTTAAAAAATACTTATACGAGATAATACATGTTAGCTCAATTTAGTCATTCCATTCTACAGTATTTCATATCATATACACAATAAGATTAGCATTGTCATTTAAAATATTTAATGTTTTCAAACAAAAAATTGGTCTAATAAATGTTATTTTAATTACCTTTTTAGTCCACTTGGGCTGCTGTAACAAAATACTATAACCTGAGTAGCTCAGAGACATCACAAATGTATTACTCAAATTTTGTAGGTTGAGGACATCAAAATCCCGGCAGACTTGATGTCTAGGGAGGGCCACCTCCTTGCTCACAGAAAGATGTCTCTTTGCAGTAACTTCACCAGGTAAAAGGGTCAGGGTCTCTGCTGGACGTCTGCTATAAGGACACCAGTGCTACCAGGGAGGCTTTATCCTCGTGATCTAATCACTTAGCAAAGGCCCCAAGTTCTAATACTCACCCTTTTGGTTAGGAATCCTACGTGTGCAGGGGGCAGGACACAAACTTTCATTCCATAGAAATTATATAAAAATTTTAAAACAAATTTTTTTAAATTGTGGAAGTTCGTAATTTTTTAAAACACAGTTTGAAACTTTCATATAAAAATCATCCTCAATCTACTTTAAAACTAGGTGGTTTATAACACTTCACCTACTATAACAGCTATAATAATTTTTAAAGGAAAGTAACAAATGTTGGCAAGAAACCAGAAACATCACACACTGTTAGTGGGAATGTAAAATGACACAGCCACTGTGGACAACATCCTGGTGCTCCCTCACGAAGTTAAAAATAGAACTAATGTCACCGCCTGCCTCCCAAGTGCAAGATCACAAGTTCAATCCCTGGTACAAAAAAAAAAAAAAAAAAAAAAAACCCAAACTAACATACAACTCAGCAAATGGATTTCTATGTACCATATACCTACAAGAGCAGAAAGCAGATACTAAAGAAATCCTTGCACGGCAAGGTTCAAAGCAATATTATTCTCAATAGTCAAAAGCTGAAAATAATCCAAGTGACTAGCAACGGAGGTACAACAAAAGGTGGTGTGGCCCGCAACAAAGTGTTATTTAGCTGTAAGAAGGAGTGAAGTTCTACTACACATCAGAACACAGGTAAACCGTGAAAACACTGGCTAAGAGAAATAGCTACACACAGCACATAAACACTGCATGATCCTCTTTTAAGAAATTCCTAAAACAGGAAAATTCACAGAGAAAGTAGATTAGAAGTTACTAGGGGACTGGGTGAGGTAAGAATGGGGGAAATATTGCTTAATGCTTACAGAGTTTGTGTTTGGGATGATGAAGATTTGGAAACAGTGGCAACAGTCGCAAAACACTGAATGTAATTAAGGCTAATGAATTATCCACTTACATGGTTAAAATGGTAAATGTTACATACAATTTATCACTAAAAACACTCAAGGTTAATTAACAAAGCTTAAACTCAGTTGTTTGTCTGAAAGCCTGGCAGTGGTGCTGCCTATAATCCCAAGCTACTCAGGAGGCTGAGGTGCTCAGCTAAGCCTTTCAGCTGTACAGACGAGTCCTACTGGTCTTGTTTTGCCTGCAGTATATACTGGGTCCCAAAGAAAACCTGCTAAAGGGAGACTAGACAAGTTTAACCGGATTTAGTCAAACTGACTGTGAAAAACAGACAACTGTCACTATCACAGGTGTAAGAAGGCTCGCTGCGTGGAGTCTCTTCACACAGAAACAATTTCATTTTCTCCCAGTCATATGAACAATGAATTAGTGGAAGAACCTGAAGTCTTCTGATGAGATGAAGCACTAGCAACGGTGTATCAGTCTCCACTGTGACGCCTTCACCTACAGTTTTTGCCTCCTGAACCACAACACATGTACCCAGGTACATACGGTCTCCCTTGCTTCTGACACCTATCAACTTTCAATACCACTGGTGGTATGGAGTAAAATAATGGAAAGAAACAGTTACCTTGGACTCAAATTACTGCAGAATGAGGCTCCTAACATACTGGAAATTTGTTTAAAAAAGAAAGAAAAGAAACAGCTATGCTATACAGTGCTCTTTCCTACTTTACCAACTTTGACTCTACGAATAATAACTTGGTTCAGGTGACGCTAACTTACTTTGTTGTTTTGTTTTGGTACCGAACTCAGAGTCTCGCACTTGGGAGGCAGGCAGCGACGCCACTGAGTTAAATCCTCGGCCCTCTTGACTTCCTTCCTTGAAACAAGCACCTTGAGGGCGGCTCTGCCTCTGCCTTGACTGTCCCGCACCCTCCAGCACACACAAAGGGCTCCAGTATCAGCGTCAGGGGAAAGTAAGGCATTAATCACCCAAAGGGAGAAAGTCACTCACATTTATCAACCTAGAAATGTTTCTGTCTTTAACACATAAACTTGCTGCTAATACTGTTGTTTAAACCCTAGGATTCCTGGTTTTCATATTATTGATTAAGTTATATAATCATGCTACTCCTACAGAACCACATTAGAAGAAAAATACAATGATCCACTTGAGAAAAAGACCATCTTCTCATCTGGCTTTAAAGGACAATATGACTATGTGTAGTTCAGCAGTAGGGAATTTTTGCCTGGTAGGCCCAGAGCCCTGTGTTCCATCCCCAGCACTAGAAAAAATTGCACCAACATGCTTATTAATGGAAAAGAATCCCTTCCCTGAGTTTAGGCAAAGCTTGCTAAATTTCTCAGTACCATGAAAACACGAAAGAAAGGCATAAGAACCCAACAAACTTAACTCAAGAATAATTATTTGGGGAAATGGGATAGAGATCATTTGAAAAATACATGTGCCTTATGGGAACTTCAATGAAAAAAATGTAAATTTCAGTTTTTAGAAAACTGGTAAGGTGCTTACTAACAAATTTCAGAAAACTAACCAATGCTTCTACTTTGTAATAAAAACCACAAAAATCCACTTTTTGGTGACAAAAATCTCTTAAATTTCTTACTTATAGAGCAAAATTTTGAAGCATTTACCGGATACATTTAAGTCCAAAGGCACACAAAGGGCCGTGCCCTCCGAGCAGAGTGGGAAGTATGGCCAGTGACTCTAAATCCAAACCAAAGATTCATGGCATGAGTTTGTCCTACACATGGCAGCATCATTACTGAAATTCCTTCAAGCACGTGTATTGAAAATCTATGCAAATTAGCAAACAAAATTATACTTTAAAGTAGCTACAATATAAATTAACTTCACATTTCTCTTCATTTTAAAACAAGAGCCCTTGTTATAGTTAATTCAAGAGAGAAATGACAGTTTTGAACTAATTTTAAAAAGTGAATTTTCACCTTTACAGGAGCTCTGCTATTTGGTCATTTTTTTATGAACCCTGTTTTTCATTTTAGAATCAAATGCCCTAAGAATAAGTCCTGACTTTTGATTCTTGTAGGTCAAAAACTGATCCAGTATTATAGAAATGTGTACATTTTATGTAGTGATGAAAGGAAACTTATTTTAAGTACTGGTACTCCCAAATCTGCTTAGAAGTTCAAACAAAATCCAATTTAAAAATGGACAGAATTTTAAACTGTGTTGGAAAAAACAGTCTGCATATACAGAAACATAAATACAGATTAACTAGTGAATTTAACAAGATACTAAAATATAATACACATGTGTTAACAATCATTTTACAGTACTACATATATCAGTACTAACCCACCTCCCTTTAATATATGTTTCAGTTTTAAACATTTGTATGCCGTACTTTCTTGCCAGTAAACATGCAATACTGTTTTTAACAAATGTTTTTTGAGACTTGTCGTGTAGAGGTACAAGATCCCAACAATGAAGGTAACTGTACTGTATCCCTAAAATGTACCAATAAACTCAATTAAAGCTGAAAAAAAATGTTTTTTGATGAAGAGGCAGAAAGGAAAACACAATCTCAGAATGAAAGCAAATATGGATAAATCACTATGGTAACCTCAGGAGGTAGGAATAAATCCTTTAGGTTTGGATCTTAAAAACAGAAGAGCAAGAATTAACAACAAACCTTGATTCTTTAAGAAAGATTCTTTAACAAAGAAGCTTCAAAGTTTTAATTGCTTAAACTGTTAAACAGGAAATAATCACTTAAATTATTATGTGAAGAGAAATAAATTTTACTTGCAATTAATTCATTGTTCTAAGAATAAAATTCAAATCATCTCACCCATGTCAATTTAACAAAAATTTAGCCATTATAAAATGTCTCCCAGACTGTAGTCAATGACCTACTCACTTAATATAATATTGGTAATGGCTGAATTCCAATATAACAAAAAAGACGAAGAAGAAAAAGAAGAAAAAAACTTAGCCGAAAAGTCTACTGGAGTTCACTGTAACAGGATTTGAGCTATAATTAAATTTGATTAGTTTGGTTCAAACCTCAAGTTCAAAAGAATTATCAGCATGAATGGATGAAAAGCCCTTTTACACAGGCATTTTGAAAATACGAAGAGGGCTGACACAGCAAGCATCAAAGACCTTAAAAGCAATTGACCCTTCCCAGAGCAAGAGAGAAATGCTAACAGGTGAAACTCAGATGCTCCGTGTAAAGAAAATAAGGTTCCAGATGGTTCAAGAGCCTGGTAGTTTATTAAATATTAAATACTATTATTTTTAACTAGATTTTGCCCAGGCATAGGCAAATGTGACATTTATAAAATGTATAAAAAGAAGCTCGATTCCACCCCCTGAAAAACTGAAGCATATAAATACTCCCCTTTTCAAAACCTACCAGCATGAGAAAGCTTCTCAAGGAGTAACACAAACTACCCTAGTGACAGTCACATAAGCATGGTGTTTATTAAAAAACAAGATTACCCACAACCTAAAAATCCAAACCAGTTTCTCTGAAGAACAGCTTCACAGAATCAAACATAACATCATTTGGAGATGTTTCACTCCTACATACACACACACACACACACACACACACACGCACACACACACACAAAACTATGCACCCCTTGAACCATATTATATGTTTGGCATATTAAAAATTGAAAAAAGCAAAAGCAAGTAGCATACAAATGTGACCTACAGAACTGTGAAGTGACTGAAAGCTAACAATTAGAAGCAGTTAGAAAGTACTGTTAGAGGATTGTGTAATCAAAAGTTTGCCATGTGCATCAGGTATACATATGTACGGAAATAGGGCACACACATTCATACACCTATGAAATGAACTATTTAAACATGTGTAAGCACACACCTACACCACAATGTAGTAAATATACCTCAAAATCAATATCCCCTTTTCAACAAAATAAAGAGTTTTTCAATGGCAATTTTAAGTCAGTTTTTATGTGAAAACTTTCCCTTGTTACTGTGCTGTATCCATACACCGTGGGACTGAGGGGAAAGGCACGGATTCTTTTCATGAGATGGAAACATTCTGTGCCAAATGAGGCAGGTGTGAGACATCTCCAAGATGAAAGCAATTCTCCAAATAACGTCACCCTGTAATTCTTTCTTGATATGTACAATTCTGCTATTCCTCTGAGATTTAATACAAAAACACAGTTTTTGTGATCTTTCCTAACAGAGATGAGTAGTCTGACTGGTGCTCATTTCTAGTGGCTTTTAGCATTTAAATTACAGCCAATTCAACAGTGATCTCACTTAAAATGGTTAAGAAATCTAGCCAAAGCAGACTGGCTGATTAAATGCTCTTCTTAAAGTATTTTCCTTAAAAGCAAAATATTTCTTAAGGTAATTATCTTCTTGTAAAACTGTTTATTTCAAATCATTAGCTTTTAGATAACTCAAAGTCATGTTCTAGCAAAACAAAGAAAACCTTACCAAGAAATAAATATGTTCATTTTTTTTTTGTCCATTAAAATTATCAGCTGAAGGTAACATAGATATGTCCTTCAGGAATTTGTCATATCTTTTTAAACTCATAGTTTATGATACATACGAGAGAAGAAAAGATAAACTATTAATTTCATAAGTTTCTGTAATGACAACCAACATCTTTTTTCATGCTGGTGATGGAAGCCAGGCCAAGTGCTCTACCACTGAGCTATATCCCTAGCCCGTGAGAACTCTTTCAACTGAACTTCATCTAGTCCAATGATTCTCACGCTTTAGCATGCATCAGAATCACTTGGAGGGTCTTAAAAACACAATTCTGGGCCCCTCTCTAGGGTTTCTGATCAGAAATCTAGGTAGGGCCTCAGATCTGCACTTCTAACAAGTACCAGGCACCACATTCTGAGAATCAATAAGCTAGCATTTTCATGCTACCAATAAGAGGTGATGTTGGTAATATGAAAGACTTATGAACTTAGAAGTAAATATAAGTGGCATAAAGGAAATCTACTCCAGGCGGGGCACAGGCCTTAAAAACTGCCTACTCCAAAGTTCAGCACACGTTTTCTGTGAAAGGCCAAACAATAGTTTAGGCTTTGTGAGATATTTGATCTCTATCAAAACCGCTCAACTCTGCCACTATAGTATGGCAGCACGCAATGCATAAATGTAGGAGAGAAGCTATGTGCCATAAAGCCTTACTACAAAAACAGGCCACGGTCTGGATTTGGCCCTCAGGTCATAGTTTACCACTCACTTTAAAAATGAGGACATCATTGCCCATAATGATTAAACAAAGTCAGGAAGGCTGCATCAATCAAGATTTCTGATGAGGGAGTGTGGTAAACACAGACACAAGGTTACTTCTCATTTTAGCCAGGTGTGGTGGCACATTCCTATATCCCTGAACTCTGGGAGGCTGAGGTAGGAGGATCTTAAATTGAAGCACAACTTAAGACTCGAGATTCCATTTCAAAAATTTTTTAAATGGGAGTAGATAGGTGGGTGGGGATGTAGTAAAAACCCTGAATTCAATCCCCAGTATCATGGTGGCAGGGTAGGGGGAAGAGAATTTCTCAGTTCTTAACCTGGTGTTCTCACCTACTCAACCCAACTACCATTCATTTGATGCCATTCATTATAAAAATGCTTTGATACTAACATTTTCTCACATAAAGCCAAAAGGTATAAAAATGATGCTTCTGTACAATCTGCCAGGACTCACATTAATTCTAGTTATTAAATACTGAAGTTAAATACAAGTACTTAGCTAATAAAACATTTATCTCTACTATGTAACATCTAGAAGCATGTAAGTGTATCACTATACACATATGCAATGCAAGCAATCTGTGCATCTGTGCGAGCATATGCAAACATAAACATGTGTGCACACACAAATATATCTTTATGTTTTCAGTTTTATTCTTAGAACTGATGTTTAAGTCAATATACACTTAGCAACTTATAATGTAATTTTGCATACTGCCGCCTTATTACTAGGTTATGCTAGTTTATATAAAATAAAGCTAATACATACATTTTAGGAAAAATGACAAATATGCTAGCTTAAACTATCAAACACAAATTCAAAGATTTTTTCTAAAGTAGCTGTAGTTCAGAGTGTGCTTATCCAATTGAGGTAAGAATGATGAGTCCCAAATCTGAGTCAAAATTTTGAACATGTCTGCAGTACCCTGAACCATGCATGAAAAAACATCTGCTATTTACAGATCAAAGCAACCAAGATATCCTTAAACAACTAGAGTGAAAAATGCCCAAATCTAATTTCATCCCTGTCCACACACGTCTTTGAACTAATAATTCAGAGAATTGGTCAGTATGTTGAACTAATAGCATGCTTAACGCCTGCCAGTTTTGATGACTCTAATTCTTTAAGTAAAGGAATATAAATGATAGTTTTTAAAACACACACACACACAGTAGTTACCAGTATCATCATAATTTCAGAGATGGGAGGAGACTACTAGTACTGAATGGATTTTTTTAAAGTGTTCTATTCAATGTTTGTATTCTAAAATGACCCATTACTATGATTTACATGCAACAATACACAGGACAGCAATACACAGTACAACAATACACAAATTCCATCTCAGGTTGCAGTTCTACTTTTTTCCCTTCAAGTCTAGAGTTAGTCCAGAAGACGGGGAGAGGAAGAGGGGGGAGAGAGGGAGGGAGGAAGAGAAAATTAACAGGCAAATCATATGGGTCCCACATTGGTTTAAACACAAATTGATCTTGGTAAGTCATTTCAGGTCTCGTACATTACAGGATATAATGAAGAAAGAAACTCAAAGCCAAGACACTTGTGCCTGGGTAAAATAAAATACACGGCACCTTTTCTTTCTTTGTGAAGATTATTTTTACTATATGATAATGTAACAACAATGAAAATAAAACCTAGGGGCTCAGTTATAAGGAAATTATACTTCCTGTACACTGAGAGATCTTCCCAGCCCTCTTTGTATTTTAAATTTTGAAACAAGATCTAAGTTTCTAAACTGCCTGTTTGCATGTGAGCTCCCAATCTTTCTGCTTCAGCTTGCCAGAGTGCTAGGATTACAGGTGTTTAACACCATGCCCAGTTAATATTAACTATATTTTGAATCACAGTTAGATGAAGAACCGACCTTCTAACTCACTGATATACACATATTAACAGTATATAACTCAAGAGAAAATAGGCATTCTATTAGGTCAACGGATGCACCTCGAGACATAATTCAAAGAGAAATAAATCAGACATGCAAGCTTAAATAGCACATTCTCTTGTATGAGAAACTCAAAGCGTAAATAAGGAGCAAAACAGGACAGATACTGGGACACAGGAAGAACAAGTTCAAATGGGAAGGGAAACAAGGGAGGGGAGAGGGGGAAAGGAAGGAAGGAAGGGAAAAGGGATGTAAAAAAAAATGGAAGGAAAAATGGAAACACTTTTTTAAATGAACAGGGAAAGAAGGGTTGAGGGAGGGGAGGGGAAATGGGAAACAAGAATTAAGCTCTATTTATTACCTATGGGTACAGATTCCTTGTGATGACTGTGATCATGGAATACCACCTACCAATAAAAAGGAACAAACCTGATACACACATGACTAGAACAAATCTCAAAAGGATGCTGAGTGACAGAAACTAGCCTTAGAAGATTAGACTAATAAACCAGATGTGGTGACACTTGCCTGTAATTCCAGCTATTCAGGAGGCCAAGGCAGGAGCATCACAGATTCAAGGTCAGTCTGGACAACTTAGCAAGACTATTGCAAAATAAAATTAAAAAGGCCAAGAATATAGCTTAGTGGTAGAGCATGAAGCTCTGGGTAAAATCCTAGAACCAAAAAAGCTTAAAAATTAGAAAGGTTACATATTATATAAACCATGTAAATGATATTCTCAAAAACAAAACAAAACACCATATAGCATTGGAGACTAATATAAGCCAAGTGCAGTGGCACACATCTATAACCCACACTGGGGAAGCTGAGGCAGGAGAACTGCCAAGCTCAAGACCTGCCTGAGCACCTTAGGAACAATGGAGACCAGATCAATGGTTGCCAGTGCTTAGAAGCAGAACTACAAAGGGACAGCACAGGAGAGTTTCAAGATGACAGAAATGCCCTATATTCTGACTCTGCTGGTGGTTACAGAAATGCATACATGTGTTAAAATTCATAGCACTGTAGGCAGAAACAAGTCAGTTTTATGGTATGTTAGTTTTAAAGATAAACAGTAATCATGAGTTCCTCTTGGTTGAAATGTATATATGGTAGTGGGAAGGAAGAAATATGCATTTTTTAAAAAGTTTTTTTCTGCCTAGTAAAAGAGTATAGATATAATCACAGACTCACACCTTTTTTTTGAGACAAGGTTTCATTATATAGTTCATGCTGGCCTTAAACTCACTATGTGGCAGGCTGGCCTCAAACTCAGTGATATTCCTGCCTCATCCTCCCAAGTGCTGGGATTATAGGCATACACTACTACGCCCGACATAGCCCACATTTTAATTTTTTTTTTTTTTTTGGTACCGGGGATTGAACTCGGGTCCTTGCGTTTTAATTTCTAAATACTATTCCCACTACAAGCAATACAGAGCTCCTAGGGGAGGTGGCTCATTACAGGACTGGCCAGTGAGACTACAGGTAGGGCTGGATTAGCCTGTTATGCCACACAAGTTGGTTCTCAAAGGACGATGGAGCAAATGTCAAAGGACAGACAAGTAAATCTGAAGAGGCTCTCACTGGCTAAATTTAGGACAGTTTGAGCATCAAAAAGAAATAAACTGGTAATGGATATAATTATTAAATAAAAAGGAAACCATAACTATATGGATGGGTAGCATGTATCTGCAAAAACTTTAAAACCCAGTGAACCATCACTTTTAATTATACCTGGTACATACATTACATCTCAGTGGGGCTGGTAAAAAAATTCAGGAGTTTATAGCAATAGTAAAAATAAATCTGGGGGGGAGTTCCTCACAGAAGAATGCCAGTTGTTAAATTCAGAGAAAAATGACAGTATTGGGAAAATTACCATTTTGCAATACTAATGTAATAAATGTTCCAGCGCATCCACAGATGGGTGAAAGATTATTAGGGAACAGGATAATCACATGGCCTCCAAATATTACCCCACAGGTTACATTTTACTAACAAAGGAGAAGTGAATCTTCAGTGAATAGAAAAACAAAGAATAGCAACTTACTCAAATGATTAAAGCCAGTTTCACTAGCTAGGGCACATTATTTATGTTCTGGTATAAAGCAATATGGAATACCTGACAGTATATACAGTATCCATACAAAATAACAATAACAAAAGTAACCTGCATCTAATCGTAAGGAAATCAGACAACCCACTCTATGGGACTTTATAGTATAAGTGCCCTGGACTCTACAAGAATGTCAATGTCATGGGAAACAAACAAACAAACAAACAAACAGGGAATCTAACAACCAAATACAATCTGTAATCCTTTACTAGACCCTGAAGAGACATAAAAGTTGTAAAGCTCTTATTGCTGGGATAATACAGAAAACTGATCATGTAAGAGATAATGTTAGCATCATTACATTTCTTGGGTATGATAAAGTAGTTATGAGAACCACGATTAAATTCTTAGATGATACATGCTGGAATATTTAGGGATTAAGTGTCAGAGTGCTACTAACTTAGAATGAATGTTTCAGGGCAAAGTAGAGTCAAAGAAAGAGAGGAAGAGAAAGAAAGAGAAGAGAGACTGGCTTTGAGACTGACTTATTAGCATGGATTTAAAAAAAAAAAAGCACACAGAATAAGGAGACAGGCATCAGAGGTGGAAGCTTGGCAGAGGCAGAGCTGTGGCTGGATCCCAGGCATCCTGGCTGGAAAGTCAACAGTCTCTGAACAACTATGCTCAGCAGCCTTCGGGACTCCTGAAACCAACAGAGAGATGACCAGCCCCATCGAATACAGTACAGCACCAGTGTAAAGGAGAAGAGTAGATGATTCCAAGATTCCCAAGGGAGACTCAGTACAAAAGACAATGTGATTTCAAGGTTGTCACTAATGTATTTCTTTAAAGGCAAATAATGCACCCCTCCCAAAAAAAGAAAATTAGAAACTCTAAGAAAAAAAAGTCCTACATATTCAGGAAATTCAATTTATAAATTAAATTTTAGCAAAAGAGAGAGTCTAAGAAAAGATAGTCTATCTAATTTTGATGCCAAATTCCCTTCAGAGTAACATATCACGAACACTAAAGGTAAAAATAACCCTAGCATGCCATCTAGCTGGCGATTACTCATGTAGTCTACAGAGTACATATATACTAGGTCACTGGTATTCAACTTTTAGAATCGACACAGAAAAGCATGGAATCTTTTTTTTTTTTTTTTTTTTTTTTTGTACCAGGGATCAAACTCCAGACCTTGTGCTTGTGAGGCAGGTGGCGGCATCACTGAGCTAAATCTTCAATGATTTTTGAGTTAAGAAAAGGATCAAACTGTCAGCCACTCTGACAGTAGAGGGTGAAAGTACAGCACAGAAAGTTTTCTGAAAAAACAGAATGTGTAAGTTAACAGGCAAGGAGGTGAAAAAGAAAGGTACAACCTTCATGATGTGAAAAGAAAGTTTTAAGATGCTAAAAGTGTGGCATAAGAAATAAAGACACAAGGGATGAGGATATATATAGCTCAGGGGAGTAGTGTGTGCCAAGCATCAGTGAGGGCCTGGGTTCAATGTCCAGCACCAAAACAAGAAAGGAGAGGAGGTGGGTAGGCAGGCAGGCACAAATATATGACTTAAAAATTTTCTAAAATAACCAAAAGAATGTAATGTATATATCTGGAATGCTGAGACAGGACTGAAAAGAAGTATCATGTGAGCTACAACACGTCTTCCATCCCCAAAATTTAATAGATGGCTATTGAAAAATTAAGAACCACATACTTAAATATATTATAATAGAGTGCCAATGTAATCAGAAGAACTAAAAATAGAAACAGATTTAAAAGGTTCACTCTACAGAGTGGAAAAAGAGCAGAGATGGATGGTCAAGAGGCTGCTGCTTTTCATCCTATGTTATATATCATTAGGCCTGTCACTGATTTCACATATTATTTTGATAAAAAATTAAAAATAAAAAAATTACGTTTTAAATTTGTTAGAGGATTATTTTAACAAGTATCTGTACTTAAGTATAATGTCCAAACCTGACATTCTTTTTAAGCTTTTTGTTTTTGAAATAATTTAATGACTTTAAAAGTTGCTAAAATGGTACAGAGTTCATAATAAACTTTATAGCTGGCTTCTGTAAGGTTAGTGTTTTAACCAGAGTACACTTATCAAAACCAGCTACAATAGTGCTGTAATACTAATAGCTAAATTATAGACCCCAATGTGAATTTTACCAGTTTTCTCCTTAAGCATAGTTTTCCTATTCTAGGATCCAATCCAGGATACAATATTACATTACTTGCTGTCTCCTTAGTTTCCTTCTGTGACAGTCCTTTCATCTTTATTTTTCATGACCTTGACACTGTATTAGTCAGCTTTCCTGTTAATAACACAGTACTTGATATTCACAATTTAAAAGAGAAATTTAACTTGGCTCATGCTTTAGGGGGATTCAGTCTATGGTCAGCAGGCTGTAACGCAGGACACCATGGTGGAAGGGCCTGGTGGAGCAGAGCTGCTTAGTTCATGATGGCCAGGAAGCAGAACAGGGGACCAGTGCCAGAGAAAAAAGGACCAAAGGTCACACATTAAAGGCCATGCCTCCAAGACTCATCCAGACATATCAGGAAGTATGCTCCATCAAACCTTGGGGCAGATCCCAGAGTGATCAGGTTGATAATCTGCAATAACCACAACACTTTTGCACAATACCCCTCATTTGGTTTTATGTTATTTTTTCATGGTCACACTAAAATTATTCATTTGTTTGGCTAGAAGACCAAAAAAGTGACATTATGCCCTTCTTGGGCACCATACTGGGTATGCATGCTGTCAATCTCACTAACAGTGTCTGCCAGTTTTGCAACTGTTAAAATTACTATCCTTCTCTTTGTCACAGCAAAGAGGGAGAAAAATTAGAAGTAAATAAAGTTTGGGGGCTGCAGATTTAGCTCAGTGATGCTGCTGCCTGCCTCACAAGCACAAGGTCCCAAGTTCAATCCCCGATACCAAATAAATTAAATAAACAAATAAAGTCTGTGTGTGCAAGCACCAAAAGATAAAAACAAACATGCATTCAAACACGTTGGATCAGAAAGCATTATCATGCTTTCATTTTTATTTTCCAATCTGACCATTTCTATGCGTTCCAGGTAAGCAACCTAGGAGCTTCCAAGTCCACACATATTTTGATTCTGCCATCAAAATCTTTTAACACAGGCACTGTGCGCCCTCTAGGGTCTAATACTATACCACAAGTTTTGCACCCACAAACTCAATAATAAAAGCAGAGTACTTTCAAAACAGAAATATTCTTGTCACTGATTTCTGCTTCTTTTAAAAAACGGACCCATGTATATGGGCAGACCCCACTGAGATGCTTCTGAATCAGGCAATACGTTGACTTCAGCATCCTTCTTCATCAAGCCTTTATCAAGGCTGTCTAAAAGCCGGGTCTGATGGTGTATATCCATAATCCCAGTACTCTGGGAGGATGAGGCAGGAGGATTACGAGCTTAAGCCCAGCCCGGACAACTCAGTGAGACTCTGCATTTCAAAATTTTTTTTAAAAATCTTTTTTAAGGGCCGGAAATATAGCTGAATGCAAAGGCTCTGATTTCAATCTCCAGCACAAAAAGGAATCCTGTAATACTCAGAAGCTGTGCTGTATTTTCAGACCAACATATTTGCTCCAAGCCTTACAGATCTGCCATCATTTTACTTTACTAGGATTTCCTGAAAAATTCTTAAAGAAGTGAGAGGGTAAACTATGACATGAAACACACGCAGCTTTAGAACTTTAATTAGCTTGACCTCAAATTCCAGACTTACCCCTTCCTAGTTTAATTCTTCTAAGCCTGAGCTTTCTGATCTAGAAAAAAAGATAGTATTTTACAGTTTAATAATTTAAAAATTACAAAAATATATGTAAAATCATAATTAGTATTTAAAGGAAACTATTTTTCATTACATGATTCTAAGGTAATCTGCAGCCAGATAGACAAAACCTATAGATTAACATTTTCAGTAATTGCATTGATGACTACTTTCAACTACTGTCCCTAAACTGCTCATAAAAATTCTAGATTTGACTTCAAATTTAATTTTCTTAATACCGAAATATAACTTCTTAATCTTAGTGTTTGTTCAGATAGTAAGGAGTAAATTAACTCTTAACTCTGTTCAATGGACATAATTTGCATCTATCTGAAGGATGATCTTCATGAATAAATTATTATTTCCACATGTAACTTCAGAAAGCATATATATCTCATAAAAATTCTAGATTTGACTTCAAATTTAATTTTCTTAATACCGAAATATAACTTCTTAATCTTAGTGTTTGTTCAGATAGTAAGGAGTAAATTAACTCTTAACTCTGTTCAATGGACATAATTTGCATCTATCTGAAGGATGATCTTCATGAATAAATTATTATTTCCACATGTAACTTCAGAAAGCATATATATATATAACTGGCACAAAATTACCAGGAAATATAGTAAGAAAGTCAAGAAGAAAATTGACTTCACTGAAAATGAAGTTTTATTTGGCAGAAATCCATTAACTTGCCTGGGAATCAAGTGAAGACCCCGTAATTTTGCCAAATCCATGTTTACTTGAACATCTACCAGAAATATTAAAAATCTGAAGTGTACTTCTGAGAAGCAAGTATGATTCAGTTTGTTCATTCTTTTTATGTGTTCTAGGTGATAGATTAACAGTAGAGAACAAAGAGGCACCTGCCTTCTTAGAGAGGAGGGGAAAATAGGTAATAAACCTGTAAATAATAAATGGAGATAATTTCAGACAGTGGTGCACACCAGAGTAACAGGTGGGGGACTGGCATTGGCACAGAACTATCTCAGGCTGAGTGGTCACTGGAGGCCCCCGCAAAGGGCAGGTGGAGAAATGGCACAAGCCAATCATGCAAACACCAGCTAACAACATACTGAGAAGACATTGTTCTCTGTGAGCAGTTCTATCAAATCAGACTCGCTACATCTATGTCTTCTAATTCCTTCTGGCACTAATGTATAACTAAAGTTTTAAAGACCAGAGAGAGATATAAATATAGAATATTCACTTTAAATATCTATTTTCCTCCACAGGAAAATTTATATGCATATAAAATGCAAAATATACAGCCACCACAGTGGTTAAGTTCATGAGCTCTAGACTCCATTGTTACAGGTGAACCCTGACTCAAGTACACCCTCAGAATCTGTTTGGGGTTATTGTGAGGATTATACAAAGTAGTGTATGCAAAACTGAGCACAGTGTCTAGAATACCACAAGTACTCACTAAACATCAGCTACTACTTCAATTTAAAATGTGATTTAACAGGTGAACCGACTCAAGTACACCCTCAGAATCTGTTTGGGGTTATTGTGAGGATTATACAAAGTAGTGTATGCAAAACTGAGCACAGTGTCTAGAATACCACAAGTACTCACTAAACATCAGCTACTACTTCAATTTAAAATATGATTTAC
>NW_022900940.1:638685-644509 GCF_012274545.1 Fukomys damarensis | reverse complement strand
TCGGTCCTTGTGCTTGGGAGGCAGGCGTTGGAACCACTGAGCTAAATCCCTGGACCGATTTAGATATCTTTAAGTAAAGTGTTTACAAATGATTTTATCAATACAAGTATATTCTAAAATTTTAACTTTAAAATCAAAACTGTATGAAAAATAAATGTGAAATAAACATGTCTTCAAAATAATTAGATACCACCCAGTAACTGTTCAAGAAGAGCTTTCACATCAGTGCCCCAAAGAACAAGGTGGCAGGAATAGAATACGGATGAACGTTACAGTTTACGGAGCACAATTAAAAGTCTAAAAGGTTTGAGGCAGATAAGGGCTCATGGATGTTAAGAGGATACCCAAGGATGGGATGGAGTTACAGATGTGTGAAATGGTCTCTGTTTTAAGGGGATGGGCTTTATTGGCAAGGGTCTGAGCAGACAAAACACAGCAGACACTGCTGGCTAAGAAACAGTACCACCCAGCTCCTCTGTCCTGCCCTTTCCTCCTGCACTGCAAGCCTATCTACTCAGCTTTCCGATCCCCAGGCAACTCAGAGAGGCCCAGGAACGCCTTCATTTTCCAGGTAAACAGAAGAACAGATAAATCTAGAACTACCTATTGCCTTCTTTTTCATGCTTAAATAGGTCTCAAGGCCTAAAAGCTCAGCTACTACTACTTCTTGACCATATAAGCCAATTAGCCAGGGCATTCAGGTCAGCCAAGGAGAAAAAAGAGACTGAATCCTCCTGCCCATCAGTTAATCAGCAAATCAGCCTACAACCACCTTCAGATTTCTTGTTATAAAGGGGGGGGAATCCTTATTTGTTGAAAATGTGTAGTCGTATTTTCTGTCCCTTGCAGCCTAAATGAAATCAAAACTAACACAAAGATGAAGATGATATTCCACATGGGATAAAAAACACAAGGGAACAAAAAGAGCCATTTCCACACTGTGGTTTATGGCCATAGCATTTAAAATGAAGAAGAGAGGATTTCCATCTTTATCAAGTTGTCTTCTATGTTTACATTACCACATTTGCCTCCCAGTAAATCATGTACACAGGAACTGGTACCCATTCTGGAAAACACCACCAATGTGCCAAAATGAAAATATGCAGCACTTTCAAAACTTTACAGTGCAAACTTTGTCCAAGGAGTGAGAAAAGTAAATAGCAGCTGGCTTCATATAAACAAAACATGAGAAATATGTACTAAAGGGCTAAAATAATTTTTCTACATAATTTTACTATACTATTCTTCCTAAAATGTTTACTTAAGAGATGATGAAAAACTGTAGGCTAAAAAAAATCCATATTTGAGGAGTTATAATTTTAGGTTCTTGCATTAAAGGATTAACTGAATGAACTATCTCTCATTCCTCGTAAAACATCTACAGTAGTTATAATAATATAAATGCCATTAAGTGACTCATTTTATAAACCTCTGTGATTAAGGGGAAATTTCATTTTCATTTGTTTAATATTCCCATTAATAAGAATGTTTCATTACACATTTACTGAAAGCCTGAACCAAAAAGGAATGGACAAATTCCAAGAACAAACAGATTTTTTTTCTTTTCCCATGAAGCTAACATTATGGAATTTTAACAGATGTCCTATTTGGTCATAGTTAATAAAATGAATTATGTAGGATTAAAATAGGGTTCAATGTTTGCATTGGATTTGAGCTGAGAAACAGTTTCATATTTAAAAGTTTGGAAAGGCTCCCAATCATTTTCCCCCTGAATTTTAAGTAGAATTACAAAGATACAGAAAATAAGTGAACTGTTATAGCACTTATAGTTTTCTAATAAAACCAGATTAGAAAAACTATTTTTTCAAGGTTTAAGATTGAAATTTTAGAAAATTATGCCCTCTTTAATACAGTATTCCGTCACTATCTACGGCAAAGATCATAGTAGTACAGTGTGTATATAAAAGGCTGAGTCCTTGCCCTACCTATTCCCAATCCCCCTTCGCACTCACCATTCTGAAATTATGGTGGTAACAAGGTAACATGTGAACAGAAAAGAATTAAGTGAAAGAAATGGGAAAATTGTAAAATTTATTGAGTGCTGAGAGTAAAGAAAACAACTTCATAGAAACACACAAGACATACACACAGCACTAACACAGAAATAAAAATTCTCACCTGATGCTAATTTATTTTTCCACTTTTTACCACTGTGAAAGTAAGTAGTATACAGACTTGATGGTAAATAACAGAAGTTCTAGCTACAGTTGCTTCAAAATATTTTTCAATGGAAAACACTGAAGTACTACAACTCAGTAAGAAAGTCTCTTGAATATATGAAAATCATGCTGCAACAAATCATCAATTTGATGCAAAAAGGAAATCAGAAAATTTTTCCAACCCACTTATATCAGTGTCTCTGATCAGCTCATCCATCAGTTAGGATAACTACATTATTATACTAAGATACTGTTTTTCCTACAGAAGTAGCCAGACAACGTAAAACGTTACAGACTATAAATGATTACAATTACAGAAATTCTTCTCTATAAGAAATTTGGATAAAACACTGAATTTGCAGCTTACATTCACAAGCAATAATATCTGGCCTCTCATTTTAAATATAGCAATTGTTATCCATCACAAAACTGTTCACACATTTAAATGGAGAAGGTTACATCCCTGTTCAAGAACTTAATGACCCAAAGCTGCTTTAATTTTGAGGATCCTAGGAGATGGGACTGTTGTAATTCCATCTCAGAGGGCTGCCACGAGAGTCCAACACACCCAGTCTATGCAAAGTTCCTAATGGAAACTGGATTCAGAGATATTAAGTAAGCTGCCAAGAGCAGACAGCTGATAATGGCAGAATTGTATACTACACTATGGTGCTCTTTCAGTTACCAAGAATATGGATAATCACGTTTACATTTCTTGAATACGTACAGTACTATGTGACAGCCACTCATAAGTCACTTCGCCTGAAGTGCTTTCTCTCATTTAATTCACCCACCAAAATCTTCCCATTTAATTCTCACAAGGATATCGTGATGACTCAGTCACTACGTAGTGAAGGAAACAAAACAGTTTTTAGATATATGTTAATACGCCAAATCTTACTTATAAATTAAGGTTAAAACTACAATGACATCATTTTTCCTCTCCCACTGGAGTGGCTGGAAAAACAGAGTGCTCCTTCACTATTGGCAAGTGTCAGGTGGCACGTCCATTAAGGGTCATTATGCTACCTATCGAAATCAGAAATGCCCACACCTCTAACTAAGTGAATGCACGCCTTAATACGGAACCTACAGATACTCTCAGGCATTAACAAAATGACATTTGAACACTATCAGGCACTGCAGTATCTTTGTTATGTCTAGGCAATGGGGCAGAAGCTGAGTAAATAATGGCTCACTTGTACAACCAAGTCCTATATGAAACAGTGGTGCTTTTATGAAGTGACTTTAAGTGATCTCCAAGAAATATTAGGTTAAGAAACAAGACACAGACAACCCCTAGATAGAAAGCTCCTGGAAAGACATACCAGTGTGCCACAACATTAAGAGTTGGGGTGGGGATGGCACTGAATGAGCAGAAAAAAGTTAGGAAGGAGACTTTCAAAGACAATTAAGAGGCTAATCTCTAAAGGCACCTGTGTCCAAACAAAGGTTGGGGAAAATTCTCCTTGCCAAGGGATAGTAAGGGTACCCAAGTTTGAAAAGCTGCTCTATCTACTTGGTAGTGAACTTTTCAATGAGGTGATTTCTGCACCTAAATACTGGGGGTTACAATGAGCATACAGAACAGGCTGAATGATTTGTCTGGCTTGCTTGACTGATTACAGCGAAGTTAAGGTTGGAAGGAATAATCCTCATCTACCTCCAAACTCTTCAGTTGCTATTCTTATCAACCAAAAGGAAGCCAGGAGTTATTCATTACTAAAACGGCAATGTCCCACCACTGACACAGCCCAAACCAACTTCTCACCTTTAGATCTGTGCAGCCATGGGTCACATACCAATAATTTACCCTCCCATCTCCATGGATACAAATCAGGCCCTTTCCAGGGCATTTGCCATGTGCTCTTATCCAGCCCTCTGGCAAACACCACCTGAAGTGAGAGATTCAACTCCTCCTTGCCAATATCCCACTTTGGGAGTGCTCAGTTGAAGGACCCTCCTGAGACTTGAGGTAGATCTAAAATTAAGACTCACTTTTATTAATGCAATAAATGCTAGTCGAGGACCATTCAAGCAATGCTTCCTCTATAATCACAGGTACATCTTGTGTGTATTTATTATTGCAGCCTTCACTGTACTGCACCCTATAGATCGTACTATAAGATATCTGCTGAGCGGAACTTATTCCCACTTTTTTAAAATAAACTGCCTTTCTTTGCTTTCTTTCTCTATACAGATCCTTCTAATTCACACTGAATGTTATAAGGTCGCTCTCTGCAGAATTTTTGTCAGTGTCCACCTGAAATCATCTTGACTATGACGGCACCTATGATTCTGCTCCCTACTTTCACTGCAATACCACTGCACCAAGATGCTCCGCCACATCTAATTTGGCCACCATAATGAGAAAAATGAAAACTGAAAGGGTGAAGTAAGTAGTATAATCTGCTGACCTTGCTTAGACTCAGTGGAAAATTCACAGTAACTAAAACAGTTTAAGAGAATGTAAGGCACAAGCATGCAATCTCTTCAAACATCAAAGGTAGAAAAAAAAGTATGACAAGATTCAAAACCTCTAAAGAACACACATAATCTATCTCACAATGTGTAGATTCAAACTTCAATCTCATTCTAATGGGCTACTGCTATGGAGATAAAACTATTTTAAAGAAAAAATTGAACACAGAATAAATGTGTAAGTTTCCCAGTGAATCCCACTAAAGCTTCCATGTATTTTCTTACTGAAACAATCAAATGAGCTCTTGGCAAAAGATTTGATATTGGTGTCAGAATAATGTAAGAATCAAAACTATTTATAATGCAAGAGTTTTGTTTAAGGAAGATGTATCACTTCTTATTTTTCTCACCTACAAAAGACTCTATGTTTCATTCAGCAATAATGCTTCTCTCATTCTACCTGAGAATCCTGTAAAAAAGCAATACATCAACTAAAATCGGTTCTGAAAGATCTTTTATGAATACACACAATGCAGAAGACCCCAATTAAATTTCCAACAAAGCTCTGCCATTTTGAGTAAACAAAGTCATCTCACTAAGGTCACACTATTTGAAAGGATTTCAGCCTAAAAATTAATTACTAGCATGACATATGTCAAAATAAAAATTTAAAAGAATACATTATAGTTGTAACTGTCTGTTTTATCTTTTTGTATGCAAAACCAGTACTCTCTGTAATATAAATATATTCAGCACCTTTCAGGAACATTTTTTTAAAGTTTATTATTAGTCCTCCTGCCTTTTCTAACACCCACAGGAAATCCGAGTAAATAACAGGTTTAGTGAGTCAGAAAGTAACAGAACAAAAATACAGTACGGGTGATATTTCTGAAAGACAGAGGTCATCTTTCACAAACAACTAATTATGAAACCTTCAGTCTGCCACCAAAAGGTCTTAACCAACTAGGAGGCTATCCTGTAGGTTGCTACCTTGTGAAAATCAACCTTTAAGCCACATATAACAATGCTAGTGTGTCAGAAGGCGGACTATAATCCCTAAGCTGAAAATAAAACAACTGAGACTAAAATTAAAGATTTTGGGTCAAGGATTTAGCTCAGTAATACCACTGCCTGCCTCACCAGCGCAAGGTCCCAAGTTCAATCCCCAGTACCAAAAAAGAAAAATAAAAAAAAAAAAAAAAAAAAATTTAAGGAAAATTAAA
>NW_022900940.1:595494-638628 GCF_012274545.1 Fukomys damarensis | reverse complement strand
AAAAAAAAAAAAAAAGAAATTTCAGTGAAATTCAATGTTCTGCCAGCTGTGATACACTTTAATTACACTGAAAATGCTTTGGTATGAATGGAACTTCAAAATACAGATGTGGTAGAGTCACACACAAGTTCTCCCTTGTGTTTTAATATAAAATTATGTCACAAACCAAAGATTTCGCTTGTATCTCACTATCTAAAAATCAACTTTCAAACTTCAAAAACAGTCTCTCTTATGGGAGACAAAGATTAAAACATGACTTTAATTACACTGAAAATGCTTTGGTATGAATGGAACTTCAAAATACAGATGTGGTAGAGTCACACACAAGTTCTCCCTTGTGTTTTAATATAAAATTATGTCACAAACCAAAGATTTCGCTTGTATCTCACTATCTAAAAATCAACTTTCAAACTTCAAAAACAGTCTCTCTTATGGGAGACAAAGATTAAAACATGCCACCTGTAGTAATCTAATGAAATCACCTATTGATGATAAAGTTTTACTTTTTCACTCAGAAAAAAAGAAAATGTCCCACATAGTTGAAGGACTCAGCATGTGAAGGCACTGAGTACCTGCACACACTGCACTCCAAGTCACTTGTCAGCAGTATCAGGCCTCCACACCACAGCCAACCACCACAGCTCATTTTACTCCCATATCAGGGAGCCAAGCAATAGCTCCACAATACATTCTTTTAAAAGAACGGTCTCAGAGTGCTTATTTCTCTACCAATTTTGCATTAATTCTCTATGTTACAGTAATTTGATATCTCAATTTTAGTTGTGATTTCATAGTATTTTGATTATAAGAGACATTTGGCCACTCCAGGGTAACAGGCCACAAGATGTACAAACCCATTCCATAATTCTTTTAGAGGTAAAATCCCAAGATGATCAAGTGAGTGCTCACCTGGGCCTCAATGAGGGAAGAGAAATTGTCTTAGGCCACATATAAGGTACATAATACAGTTACTTTATGCCACTAACAAAACTTCCTTTTTAAAACATTTTTTATTGTAACAAAGGCATGTGCAACACACAGGCAAAAGGCTGGTCATATCTTTAGCGCTTAGAAGAGTGATAACTTCCCTTTTTGATTTTTAAACCAGTTTCCCCAAATATATTTCTGACTGTTAAGAAATATAAATTTAACAAAGCATATCATTCTTTTGTTCTTCAATGATGGAAGTTAAGTGACTTACCTCTCTTAAAACTGTACTTTTATAGCCTCGATATAATCCTTGGAGGCCCTGAAACAAACAAACAAACAAAGTCAGGAGCTCAGAATTTAGAATAGCAATGAGGATTTCTAAATGATAGTCTGAAACAAGGAGATTTACCTGTTCTAAAATTTGGGCCACACCACAGTTCTACAAAGAGGTTAAAAGTTCTAAATTGGCACAAGACATACAAATCTCAGGTTAGCTTCTTTTTAAGTGGATACATCTCAAAACAGAAAACTGGCTCCATATTAATTTAGTTTTAGCTGCTGTTATTCAACATTTTTCTTCTTGAAAAAAAAATTTGTGATGCTTCAGATATATTTCCAAAGTAAATGTACACAAATATGAATTATCCTTTCAAATAAGAGAATTGTATTTCATATTTTTTACACCAGAAGCTCACTAATAATCTCTCAATAAAGTAGTGGTATATATTTCTAGACAAACCTTGATCTATCTATTTAACCATCACCTGGTCCAATGGAGATCCCATACGATTGGTCTCATTCAGTATCTCCTCATCTATGTGGTGGACCATTAAGCGTCACTTTTCTAAAATCTAAATTCAGTAAGATTGACTCCCATGAAACAGAAAAACAAAACAGGAACAGCAACAACAACAAAAAATGCATACACATGCAGTGGCATGTCCCAGTTTCTCAAGAGGCTGAAGCAAAAGGATCGCTTAAGCCCAGAAGTTCAAGGCCAGCCAGGTCCACACAGTAAGATCTTATCTCAAAAAACAAAACAAAAGTAGGCTAGGTGTGCTATAACTCTATCACTCTGGGAGGCTAAGGCAGAAGGATCACAGGTTTGCAACCTGAGCAACTTTGTGAGAGCCTATCTCAAATTTTGAGGCTGTTGTGCTTAGTAGTGCAAAAGCCCTGTAGATTCAATTTCCAGTCCTGGGAAAAAAAATTCTAGGCATAGTGCACATGCCTATAATCAGGAGGCTGTAGCAGGAAGACTGAAAGTTCCAGGCCAGCTTGGGCACATTAGCAAGACCCTGACTCTGATTTTAAAAAAAGGTAGAGCAGGTAGTTCAGTGGAATATCCCCAAGTTCAATCACCAGCACACCACAAAACAAGGAAAAAACAAAGAAAACCCAAAAACCCAGTTCTGTAAAAACTACAAAGGAGCCAGGCATGGTGGACACACCTGGCACCCCAGAGCTTAGGGAAGATGAAGGGGCACTGGAAGCTTGAGACCTGCCTAGGCAATGTAGTGAGACCCTGTCTCAAAAATTAAAATTTAAAAAAGGGGTGGGGATTTAGCTCAGTGTTAGATCACCCCTGAGTTTATTCCCCAGTACCACCAAATAACAAAAAACAAAACAAAACCCTATAAAGGAAATAGCTAAATGCTTCTAGCCAAAGGCTAGGAAAACAGGAAGAATAATTTCTGACCAACAGCTAACAATGACCAGAAAGAGAAAAACCATATTTTTATATAACTATTTTGTTGTTCACTGTTATTAGTCTATTATTATACTTCTCTTCCATGGGGCTTCAAATACTGTAACGTTATCTTAATATTTTAATTCATTTTACATATTTCTAATGTGTCCCACATCTGACTCCAAATTAACTACAGGAAGATCACAACTCAGGACACATACAGAAGGAGCATCCAAGATGTGTCTGTACAGAAATATGAAAAGTGAAAATAAAAATTCAAAACAAAGTAAAAAATAAACAGCCAAAAAGAAAAAAAGTTACTATAACTGGAGATTAAATTCAGCTCTAAGCTTCTTCTAAGGCTCCTGAAATGAGCCTCCTAGCGTTAACTACTACAAAATCTTCCTCAATAAAGAAAAAAGCCTAAAAATGTATTTTACCTCTTCATATAAGATGTTACAGAAAATCTGAAATGTTCTTGAAGAAGCAGACACCTGAGCCCTCTGCTTAACCACTTCAGAAGGAACTCGAATCAGGCAGGCAACCTAAAACATAAATTTAATTACATTCCAAAAAGAAAACAAGTGTTACAAAAATTGGCATTTTCTTCACAAGCAAAACTTACAGTAAAAATGTACCATCTACGTGTTTAAATCAAAATGTCAAAAGATCTACTTATTTTATTGAAAAATTAAAATTTCATAACAAAATAAGAGTAACAGTGGTTCACATACTGTATTATAATCTTAAAAGTAATTACTCAGGGTACAGGACATAGAGTGTTTTACAGAGAAGAAACTTTTATGCATCTGAAATACTCGTGTCCTTAAAGGATATGTACTGCTGTCATCCCTGCTTTTTCTCCCTTTTCTTTTCTCTTAATTCTTTTCAAATTTTTATACAGATGTGGATAATTATATCCATGTCATTCACATCATCTCACACACATTGATCATCCTCCTGATGGCAGGAAGTACCTGACTCATTGTGACTCACCAGCACCCACAACATCAGGCAAATAACATCAGGTTTAGTCCAAGAATGAACCAAAAAGAAGGAAGCAACATAATAATATCAGTAGAGGCAAGGCTGACCACTAGCTGACATTTCTGCCCTTCTGCCTCACTGTACTCCAGCACTAGACCTTCCCACTACACACCCAGTGGGGAGGGTGTTTAGGCAGGCCTGGACTTGGCATCGTAATTCTAGTTGACCCTGGCCGACTGGCCCGTACTCACACCCTGGAACAGTGATAGCGAGACAGTTAGAGACCCAGTGTCCAAACTGCAACCCAAACCCACTTATTTATTGCAAAGTGCCAACACTGCAATTAAACCTGAATACTCAGATTTTAGTTTAAAAAAAAACAACTGTTAACTGATGCTCAGTTGCAGGGACAAATTGGCTGGCACAGCCACAGAGAAGGCTGTGTGTGCCTGCTGTGACCCACACACCACAGGTTTGCCACCACTGCCTTAACACACATAATTCTTCTTTTTTTAACATTCAGCATTTTTATTTAATTTTTTAGCAGACAATTTACATACCTCCTTCACCCTTTCCTTAAGTTAGTGTAGCAATTCCATAATAAACTACTTAAAGAGAAGCTTTGGTCAAGAATGGAATGAAATCGCAAAAACAAAATCAAATCACTGCAGCTTTTAAGAAAACCAAAACTTTCACCAATTATATTCAAACAAAAACACACAATATTTGTGCGGTTGTGTTACAGTGTTTCCTGGGCTGGCTTTCCTCACCGTCATGCGAATGGCAGGGCCGCACTCAGCCGCCGTTCTCATGCTGGATGTCGGGGTCACTCAGCTTCATATTATTCGGAGGCCCTGGATTGAAGACTCTAAGGTCTTGAAATCCCAAATTGTCATGGCTCCATCGATGCCAGTAGTGCAAAATTTGTGACAATCTTGCTTGTCCACCTCATAAATAGACACTTGAGTGATGCTATTCTGGTGCAGGATCTCCAAAGCTGTATTGCGGTCCTCAGCTGTGGCCCTCTTGTCCACGTTGCGGAACCTTTCCATGGCAGACATGTTGCGCTGGATGCTCTGTTTTGGAATGTCAAGCTTGGAGACAAAGGTCAAGCAGCAGCAGTCATCGTAAAGAGCATCGGACAACAGTCATGACCAGCAGTCACAACACTGTTTTCGGAGACAAACGGCACACTCAGGAGGGGCAGGAATTCAGTTTTCAGAGGGAGACCTGCACACTTTTTGAGGCATCAGCAACAGACACAGTGCTGTCATGGCTGACCCAGGCCAAGCGGCTCCCACTGGTAGAAAAGCTGACACCATGGACCCAGCCACCAGTGCCACTGCCACCGAACTCTGATATCAGCTGGCCAAAAGGCATCTTGCTGCCCCAGGGCGTACTGGCTGGCTTTTCATCCACTTCTTTAATGTAGGCAGAAAACACTCTACATTTGAAGTCACATGATCCTGCTGCCAACAAAACATTGTTGGGATGCCAATCCAAGCTGAGGACCATAGAGCGAATTGGCTTTTTAATGTGCTTGCTTACCCACCAATCATTTTCAGACTCGAAGTAACAAACGGAAATGAGTCGTGCTCCACTTCCCACAGCAAATTTGTTCTCTAGAGGTGACCACTTCAAAAAAGTGGCTGCGCGGTTAATCCTCAGGATCACCAAGGTCAGCTTCCAGACACCATCTTTCTGACTCCAGACATAGGCATTGCGTTCAGCTCCACAAGTGACAATGCGGTCACTCTTGGGAGCCTAGTCAATACCTGTGATGTGTCCACTGTGCTCCTTGAGTTCATGAGCTTTCACCCAATGGCTTCCATTCTTCTTATAGATGTGAACTTCATGATTATTGGGGCTAAGGGCAATCTGGGTACGGTCCCTGTTCCAGGCATGACAGGTGATTGGCTCTAGTAAAAACTGATGCAGGGACATAGTCTTAGTGTTTTCAAATGGCAGGAAGCTGAGTTCGAGGTAGTCTGGAGGGGCTAGGAGCAGAGAATTCGCGGACTCTGGTCAGTCGATGCGAACAGGCTCCGGCGGGCACGGGCGGAGGGCGGAGGCCGAGAGGGAGAGCTGACAGATCTAACGCACATAATTCTAATACTGCCCCTTCAAGGCAAGGGTTGGCAAACTTTGATGTCAAAAGATAAACAGTAAACATCTCAGACTCAACATATGTTAAGAAGCTAGATCTCAAGAAATGAGTAGATAGTATAAAACTAGAAATGTAACAAGGCTAGAAATACAGAAGTCATCAGCTACAGTGAGCACCTGCCTTCCTTGGCTGCCCAATTTCCAGCTCTTCTGTGGGTTTTCCACTTAGAGGGAACAGAGTCAGTTCATCTTCTACTTGTAGAAGCATCACAGTCAGGTAGTTTGGCTAATGAGACCCTGTAGCCCAGTGCTTTGAGTCTAGAGCTATGCTAGCCAAGGCACACAAGGCACTGGTCATATGAAGCTACAGAGCACCTAGAAAGCAGCTAGTACACCCGAGATGTGCCATAAGGGTAAAATGCACCTTGGACTTTGAAACCCAGAATGAAAAGTAATGTAAAATTCCATTTATAATTCTTTTATACTTATCACACATTGAAATGTTATTATAGATGTGTAAGTTTTAATAAAATACCATTAAAACCATCCTATTATTTTTCACTTTTGGTGTTTATTTGTTCATTCGTTTGGTACCGGGGATGGAACTCGGGACCTTGCACTTGCCAGGCACTGCGGCAGAACCACTGAGTTAAAGGCCTGGCCCTTCCTTTTCATTTTTGTTAGTGTGGCTAGAAAACGTCACATCACATTCACGACTTGCTCTGCGTTTCCACTGGACAGCGCTGTTCTACAGCTGCTGGGACAGTCAGCAATGCAGAGCAGCAGCACCAGGGCCAAGACAGCACCAGGCAGTGCCACAGGCAGCATCCCAGCCACACTGTCTCAAGTACAAGCCGAAATGTAGTGTGGCTGTGGACCCCTTTCCCATTCATTTCTCCAGGCGCCTTTTCCAGTCTTCTGTATTCCGAGAGTTATAAAGAGTATCAGAGTCAGTTACACGCGGACTCAGCTTTTCTGGATACAACCACCAGGACATCAACTATAAATCCTATTTAATTATGTCAGTAAGTGACATTTACTGCTATCCCAAGTTGTTTAGTGGTAACACAACACAGTATTTAGTACAGAGCTTCGACAGAGTGTACAGAAGCTCAGGCACTTTTGACCTGCCACCCTGCCACCCCTGGCACATGCCCTTCCTGCCTTAGGCTCAAGGCCTTGCAGGTAAGGAATGGCACTTACCTCCTCACATCACACCACTGTGCACAAGGCAAAAAGCAGGCTCAGCTCCTTCCCAGATGTCCTCTCAGTGACGTCCCCTTGCACTTGTTGGCTAGAAATGTGTGACATGGCCACTACTTATTAGGGAGGCTGAGAATGGAGGTCCATTCAGGCTTAGCAACTCTATACCCAAGCCATTCAAGTCAGTTCTGTTAGCAAGGGAAAAGCAGGAGGTAACTTACAGTATCTACCGCCTTCCAAAAGAGATTCTTTTCCCTTACATTTCATTGGATACATTTCAACTGCAAGCAATCTAGAACCTTGACATTTAAGGGGGCCAAAAGTGTTCTAAGGCTCCCAAGTCTTGAGCAAAGCATGTCTAAGGGTTACTGGGGAGTGGTTCGACAGAGTGGTCAGGAAGGTGACCCATTACCAAGTGAATGCAGAAGTGGTTTACGGACACAGATCAGTAAGAGCACAGTACTGCCAGAGGGAGTTGGCTGAGAAGTAGCGAAGGCCAAGGAGGAGCTTGGTGGTGGAGTGCTTGCCTAGCATGCATGGGATCCTGGGTTTAATCTCAAGCACTGGGGGAGTAAGGGGGGGTGGGGAGGTCTACAAAAAGACATTCATAGTTAAAGAGAACCATGTCTCAAGGAATTCTGTATGCTCTTGTTTTATTTCTAATGGGGAGGTAGTAACCGTAAGGGAGAGGCTGGTAACATGGGACAACACAGGAAGACCCCAGAGGTTATGAAACTGGCAGAGTTAGCCAAGTCCATTCCAGTCTTGGGCGCCACTCCCAGCATCGATTCAAGGCCTTGCTTTCCCCAAGGCTCAGCCCCAGGAAGGTCTGACTGAGGGTCCTCAGACCATGGCTATGGCTCAGCCCGAAGTGACCTCTCCAGTATTCCCCTGGCCTTCTAGGGACTCATTAGTTTTCTGTCTCTTTAGTTAATTTATTTTTAATTACAAATAGAAATGTATATATTTACATAATTATATGTACAATTTTTCTTACTTGACTTGGACCAGAACTCTTTCTTTATGGTATCCATTTAGATACTTGTTTTTATAATTCTTAGATTCTATGATCATATCTTCTCTTTACGTCCAAAGAGCTCCCTCCTTTTTCTCATACCCAAATAAACCCTGACCTGAAAAGCTTTAATGTTTTACTTATTAATTTTCACCATACCTTTTTGTATGTGCCTGTGATACCAAGGATCAAGCCCAGAGCACTCCACCACTGAGCTATTTCCCCCCGGCCCTTTTTGATTTTTTGAGTCAAGGTCTAGTCAAGTTGCCAGGGAGGACTGAATCTGCCACCATCCTGCCTCAGCTTTCTCAAGGTTACAGGTGTGCACCACTTCAAGCTCCACTCCAAATAATTTTTAAATGTATTATTTTCTTTCTACTAAGCCATAAACACCTTGAAGGCAGTATGTACCCATCCTACCAATTAACTGAGGAAAAAATCTATTATAGACATTTTTATGTTATTTCATGTAAAAAGCAAATGAAATTCCAAGAGGAGGAAAAACAGAATCATAACCAAAGAAATGACTACCAATGTTCTATAATTTTAAAATGTTCTTTATATAAAGTAGCCTATACATATACAAAAACTAGAAAAATAAGTGGAACTACAGATGATGTTTCTTCTTTTCTGCTTATTTGTACATCTAAATGCTCTATAAATTATACTGTATTAGTACTTCATAAGGTTTTCTTTTAGAACAAAAATGTTTGTTATGGACAACAGATTTTTAAGTGAGGGAGAAAATATGAAAGGGATAATTTAAAATATGCTTTTAGATTCAGACCTACTTATTAGCATTGACAACAACAAATCTTATTTTAATATAATAACAAAAAATTTTTTAAAAAGATTAAAGTTTACAGTCAGGCCTAAAATTACATATAAATTATTTCAAGATCTTTTGAAACAGTATAAACTTTGAGAAACATAAGCCAAGATAGAAAAATAAAGTCTACTGAAACTTACATAAGCCTAAAGGACAGGTCCCAGCATCCAAAGCTCATTAAAGAAATGAAAACAAATAAATAAGTAAAAAAGAAGAAGGTATGCTAGCTCGTTGTATTTTTCAATTCAAGAGGTCAATAGTGAAATATGACCCCAATATGTCAAGAAAATAGGAATTGTCCACTTTTGAGGTTTGGTATAAATATTTATGGAATTTTATGCTTCATAACCCTCCAGGTTCTAATATTATGCTTTTATTTCTTAAAAATACAGAAGCAGAAGAAAAACTTTGAAAATGTTCTCAGATGAAAAGCAATCTAACTAACTGAAGGGGTACAAAGCACCCAGCATGACTTCCTGACTTCTGTGACATGACAGTGGCTGCCTGAGGGACAGGCTACAAAGTAATTCCTCCCACTATTGCCTCCAGTACCTTCCACTTGGTATTCTATTAACTCTGATCTTTCTTAGATTTGAATCTGAGCCACAGCAGAGTACTTCACTGCACAGGAACAAAAACATGTTTACAGTATTGTGGCTCTATGAAAGGAAATAAAGGTAATGTCATTTATGGATGTCTTGGTAAACCTACCCTGCAGAGCATTCTCTCCCTCACACATCTGGGATTCAGGATGAAACCATGACAAAGGAATGGTGGTACTTTCATTAAACCTGAGAACATCTTACAAGCTGAAATTCTATCAAAAGACAAAACAGCTAAGGCTTTGCCTAAGAAAAAACACATCACTCACCCCTTTTATCAACATCAAAATGCAATGCAGGGCTAGTTAAAATTAATACCAACAATATGAAAAACCTTAATAAAATCTGATTAAATATTGATACTCTTTACCAAGATTTTTCTTTGGCATAAACTTTTCTGAAAGCAATCAACTACTGCAATAAAGAGCTAAGTGTGTTCTTTTAGTATTTATTAATAAAGCACAAGGATGCAAAACTACAAATCTTAAGAGTATGTATTTGAAAGTATATGAATTACAGCAGGGCCGGGGATTTAGCTCAGTGGTGCTGCTGTCTGCCTTGCAAGCACAAGGTCCCGAGTTCGATCCCTGGTACCAAAAAAACAAACAAACAAAAATTACAGCAAACTTCAGCATTACATTAGATAAAATGAATGAAAGGAGAGAAAGATGCTGCTAAATATCTGGCCATGTCACTTCCACAGCAAAGTTCTGTACCTCCAACCCATCGTCTGCCAAGGTTTTACACCTTACTCTGGTACCCTGCTCTGGAAATGTTTGTCAAAGTCACTGATGAAATCACACCTTAAGTTAACACTGTATCTTCCCTCCAACTACTTTAATATAGTTCCCAAAAATTACCTGACCTAAAACTTTTTAACAAATTTGTTCAACCTATAAACATTTCTCTGAGAGTAACTAATTGTTCACATTTTATATATACATCAATCTGAAATAACATTAAGTTACTCAAGGTCAGAGAGTTCTCTGGCTCAGGAAACGGTGAAATCCTAATCTTTTGATTATCATCTCCAGAATTATTTTTCACTAAAGGTACACTATTTACACATATCTAATGTACTTAGAAAGTTTAATTCTTAATGTTTCACCTGGCAACTCTGTAACAAATTCAACATAAACTTAATACATATCTAATACTTAGAAAAAGTAAATCTCAATGTTTCACCTGGCAACTCTGTAACAAATTCAACATAAACTTAATCACATGGGCCAAGGATGTAGTTCAGTGGCACCACGCCTGCCTCACAAACGCCAGGTCCTGAGCTCGATCCCTGGGGTGTGTGTGGGTGTGGGGGGGTTTGCCTTAATCACAATGTAAAGTCTACGTAGGACTCACAAATGTAACACAGCAAGTTAATACAATAAGGTCAAAGAGACAACTCACAACACTGAAAATTACTGAAATGCACTATTTGCTAGCCTCTATTTTATTCCACATTCTTTTTGTAATTCCCAAATTTTCTTTAGAAAGGGTTCCAAATAACATCTAAAACATCTTCCTATACTATTATTTAAAACATAGATGTTCAACTTTTGGCAGGCTGGGGCCATATTTAGTGAAGAGAAATTGTCTTGGGCCACATATAAAATATAATTAATGTACGTAAGTAACGAATTTTCCTTTCTTGTATTTTACCTTATTTTATAAAATAATATAAGCCCAAGTTTAATAAATAACAAAGCTTAAACATCCACTTAATAATGTCTATCTCCATAGGTGCACACACGTAGGCAGGTTGGAATATTACTGGTGATAGCTGCATTTTACTCACCAAGTCAAAACTACATGCAAGTTTCTACTGGACTGTGTGGTGCAGGTGTGGCAGGCAGACTCAGCACTGCACTGCACAATCAAATCGTGAAAAGCATCACTGAAAATCACGTAAGAATGTGAAAAAGTTTTCAATCTCATGGGGCCAATCACTAGCTCCACAGGGCCTCCTTTGGCCTGCAGGGGGCAGGCTGGATAGGTCTTGATTTACAATGAAAAATTTCACTGGTGTGGCACACACCTGTAATCCCACCCCTTGAGAAACTGAGGTAGGAGGATCACATGTTTAAACCTAACCCTAGGCAACTTAATGGCCTGGTGAGACCCTGTCTCAGAGTAAAATAAATTTAAAAGGCTCAGTGTGTTCTCTCCCCAGTACCAAAGGAGGGAAAAAAGATATAGTAAAAGGCTCAGTGTGAAGGCCTCGAGTTCAACCCCAGTGCCAAAAATAAAAAGTAATATTTTTAAAATACCAATCGTACTACTGAACAATTTATCTGTGTGTCAAGTTTGCCATCTTCTGGTAACTAATGGAATTGCAGCTGCTACTCAAACAATTTGTAAATATGAATTTAGCCTCCTGAAAGTTCAAACTGTATCTACTTATATTGGAGAATATATTGGAGTTTATATATTTTTCCTTATAGTATTATTTCTATTCATACAAACAGCAATAGGCATAAGAAAAGATTAAAATCATTTTAGGTTTTAGTCTTGAGCAACAAAACTGCTACTACTGTCCTTGATAACCCAGATTGCATACTAAGTCAAGTCCTCCCAACAAAAATAATTATATCAACTTCTAGGCCCTGTGTAACACTGTTTATGGACTTTTATACAACTGAGTAGGAAAGCCTCAAATGGCTTTTTTCACTTTATTCTTTTCTGTAACATAAAAGAGCCATGATTTCACAGATGACAAAAGCCCCATGGACAGATTTATAGATGTCTACCAACAACAACGACAAAAATCTGGCACTAGAGAAGACTAATGGCAAATAGATTAGTTTTATTTTTGTTTTTTTGTTTGTTTGTTTTTTAGTGCCATGGATCAAACTCGGGATCTTGTGCTTGCAAGGCAAACGGCAAAACCACTGAGCTAAATTCCCAGCCCAATACATTAGTTTTTATCACTGCTATAACAACTACTTAGTGGTAATTTGTTATAATATGTTCTCGTATGAACTGCAAAATACATTTACTGAGTTGGTATCAGGGTACCATGCTTTCTGTAGCTCGTAGAGAGCTTCACTTCCCTTGATTCTAGAAGGCACATGCATTCTCAGCCCTATGGCCCCTTCCTCCATCTTCAAGCCAGCAGCTCAGCAGTTTCGGGTCTCCTTCTGACCCTCTTGCTTTCCTCTTGGAAGGAGAACTCGTGATTACACTGGGCCCACCTGAATCATCACCTCTCACAATGTTTAATTCTATCTGCCGAGACCTTTCAGCAAATCAATAACACATTCTTGACATGCAGAGACTAGGACACTGGGGTGTGGGGGGGGCATTATTTTGCCTTCTGTAAAACCACAACAAATGTAAGAACCTAGACTTTTCTTATTTTAAGAAGCCCAGAGTGACATGAATTATTTTTAATTAATCTTATTGGTACATTTTAGGTATACAATATGACATTCATCATTGGAAATTTGCATCTTTACATAATCTATCTTGGTTCTTATTTTTTTCCTCACTCTCCTGCCCTCCCCTTCAACCCTTCCATCTCTCCCTATAATATTACCCAAGTAATATACTTTCTTCATCCCTACTTCTGTCATTTTTTATATATTACATAATAAGTAGAAATCTATTCAAAGGTACTCTGGGCAGCGCACAGAGAAATAGCAGTCGTATCATTCTGCAATAGTGTTTTGTTGTACACAGTAAGCAGGAAATCTTAAGTTAATCACTAAACTTCTCTGAATTTAAAGTTCTTCACCTTCTGAGCTGGAATCCCTCACCAAGCTATACACACCTAAAACACACCACACAGCAATCTACAGGATTGGGGACGAGGGTCAACACTGACGAGAGAGCACTGCATGTGCACTGAGTGGAGATGCAATGGCCCTGGTTTTCAAGATGAGAAACAGAGCACCTCAGTAAATGGCCTACGACACACAGCAAATATATGGATGAATTACATTCTAACTTCGCTCAGTGTGCCTGACAGTCCACAGCCCACATCGCAAAGGTAAAACAGCTCCTAGTTACCCAATAAACAGAGCCAATTTATTATTTATATGGTCCTCAGAGACAGGGGTCAATACTTACTGTTTCTTAGCACCTATCACAGTACTAGGTACACAAGAGGCACTCAAATATCAGAAATCACACGGTCACAAACCCAAGCAAATATGTAAATGTAACAGCACATAAGTCATTAGGCAACCAAGAAGCCTAATCTTTTTTTTTTTTCAGCTTTGAGTTTATTGGTACATTTTAGGTATACAGTACAGTTACATTCATTGTTGGGATCTTGTACCTTTACATGCCAGGTCTTGGTTCTCATATTCTCCCCTTGTCCCTGCCCTCCCTTCACCCCCGCCTCCCCTCCCCATCTACAAACACCTTATTTCCATCTTTTCATTATCTCACATTTTTTTTCTTTTCCCTTATTACCCTTCACCTACCCATCCCACCTTCCCTACACCTTTAGCCCCTTTATTCCCATTTCACAATGTCAGTAAACTTATTAAAGAAGCCTAATTTAATAAGCCAATTTTACAAAGCAAAGGTCTGTCACTGACAAAGTTCAGGCTCACACAGACTAGGCTAATCCTAGCTTTCTTCAGTCTTTTGAGAGGACTCAGTTTTTCATTACAATGGCCAAATTACATTCTTAGGACTTAAAATGGTTTCTTCAACATATCACCCCACATGAAAACCACATTCCTATAAAGTTGAATGTATGCGTTCCAGTAGTTCATATTACTTTTAAATAAGGAAATCTCACAGTTTCCCGTCCTTGTCTACGAACTAAATCACATAATCAATGAACTACATTGCCCTAGATCATGAATCAATACCACGGCAACTAATGCTGCCTAACTGTATTAGAGGGAAAGGAGAATTTTTAAGATGTAGTGCGTTAGGAAAGGAACTGGTGAAGAAACTCAGGGACAGGCGGTCCTTACCATACCTGCAGTCTCCCCAGTACATTCCTGCCCCACATGCAAGGTCATCACCAGCACAGGCGACACCAGTGAGGGCATGCCTTTCCTTACCTTCCTTCCAAGACACTTTCCTACATCCACCCACCTAACAAATGATCATATTCTAGAATACAAGGCAAGAGAACTGTACATAGCTGGACAGGAGATTTTAGCTGCTCTTGCTTAAAATAAAAAGGTAACTGTGTGAGGTGATTAATATGTTTATTTCACTATAATAACTATTTTACTATCTATACGTGCCCCATAACATGTCATACCCTTAAATATACAATAAAATTTATTTTAAAATAAATGTAGCTCACGGATCAACAATTAGCTAGACATGGCGGCACATACCTGTAATCTCAACACTCTGGGAGGCCAAGGCAGTAGGAGTCTAAGTTCAAGCCAAGCCTTAACAACTTGGCAACTCAGTGAGATCCTGTCTCAAAATAAATTTTTAAAAGGGCTGGAAATATAGCTCGTTATGAAAATTAGAGGCCCTAAGTTCAATTTCCAGTACAATATAGATGGATGGATAGATGGCTGGGGGGTGGAGAGAGGTAGTACTGAAAAATCAACTATTCTGAGAACTTTCCTGAATCAATACCCATCTACCTGCCCAATCTAGACAAAAACCAACTTATTTCCCTTCAGCCAGCCTTATACTTTAACTCATTAGTGCACATTCATCTCTCCCTGTACATCTCAATAAACAAATACCTCAAAGGCAGTATCCTGTCTTGTCTATCTTCAGTGCCTAGACACATGAAGGATTTCATATCTAAATCCACAATGTCAGGCAAGGACAACAAAAGTAGCAGAGGAAACCAAAATGAGTTGAACAAAACAGCCTATAAAAGGGGACCAAAGGGGTCCATGAGAAGAATAGACAGAAACGGAAAGAGCTTAAGGGATGGCAATGGAGAACAGGTTATTTTGGAAGGGAAGTTATTTTTTGTTTTGTGGAGATAACTGCTGTGTGATTCTTATGGTTTATGGCTCCTAAGAAGCAATCAAAGTCTTCCTACATCATGTATTCGATGTCCTCAAGTGAGAAAGGTTCCCAAGCACACTGCAAAGTACAGACAAGAAGACAGCAAATACTTCCCCTAGCCGAGGCACATGTGCAGGTGCATCAAAAAGAAAAGTACCTGCTTGACTTGAGAGTAGTATCTGACAGCTCAGTTTCAGCTTCTAATTGTATAACAAATTTCTGGAAATATTCACATACTTCTGCCTCCATTCACCTTTACATGCAAATAATTTCCTTTGAAACATTACCGTGAGCTTCCTCCTGATCTAATAACTACATTTCACTGGGGCCCAGAGTAGGTCATATAATTTTCTTAAACCACCACCTATGCTTCAATTACACAATTGTACAAGAGCTTGGCAAAACACTGAAAATGAGTGAAATGTTAATTTAGTGGGTATCTCCAAACCTATCATTCAACACAAAACGCATTTCAAAAGTTTCCAATTTATTGTTCAAATAAGCTCAAATTTTATTTATTCTATTATCTTGCTCAATCATTTTTCTTAGAAAAGGCCAGTAGAGGGCTGAAAATGCAACTCAGAGGCAGAGTGCTTGACTAGCATGTGTAAGGCCCTGGGAAGTGGGAAGCAAGTCAAGATAACAAAGAACATCACATATTCACTTTAAAACACGGTTTTAAGGGCATGAACAAAACAGCTTAAACCCCCTCTAAGGAAGACACAGTGACAACTGATGTTTTCTGTGCTGTGGCTGACAACTACACATCAGTGCGCCAGTCCTGTAAGCATCCAACCTGGTGGAAAAGCTCAAGCATGTTTAGCATCCAGTAAGATGCTTCACAGGCTGTCACACAGAGCAGGTCCACTGCCTTGGGAGTCACTCGGGGAGCCAAACCGTAACACAAGCTGTGAACATAGACAACACAGGCCTTGAAGAAAATGTTACAGCAGACTGTAACACTCACTCAACCTTCCAAAAACCCTAATCTACATGTGGAGTAGTGTGCAATCTACATGTGGAGTAGTGTGCCAGCCACCAAAATAATCACTCGGTTAAACTAGAGGTTTTTAGTAGGTCTGAAAAATGTAATTCTAAGGAGAACCAAAGGAATAACATGTTTTGGGGGTTTTGCCTCATTTTTGCTGCCCAAGGGATTTGACCCAGGGCCTCTGCACTGAGATATATTCCCAGCCCTTTTGATTTTAATTTTGAGACAGGGTCTTTGTATGCCACAAAGTTGTCTAAGCTGGGATTGAACTTGGGGTCCTCTTGCCTCAGTCTCCCTTGGGAGTACAGGTGTGCACCATTATACCCAGCAGGAATGTTTGATTTGTATATGACACTCCTAACGGTCTGCATTTACGAAAAGACTTATTTTGGAGTCTGCTAAACCACCACAGTAAAAATATTTACAAATGGGGTGCACATTAAGAGAACTGGTAGCCCTACATCAGTGGTACTTAAATAGCAGAGAGTATCAGTGTAATGGTCTAGAATGTCCTGAAGAATCTCCATGTGCTCAGAGGATGGGAAGGGAGCGCTATCCTCATCCGAGATTCATCCACTAATCAGTGTGTGCTGTTCAGAGGCGGAGCCTGGCTGGAGGTGGGTCACCGAGGGGCTTGACGTGGAAGGGTGCACTCTTGACCCCAGCTCCTCCCTTTGTTCTAGTTAGCATTTTGGTAGTGTTCTTTTGTTTCCAAGTTGCTTTCCTATGCTGTACAGCAAAGTAACTGGATATTCTCTAGTTCCCAGCCACCATGAGGTGAGCAGCTTTCATCTGCCAGACCCTCCCACCAGGCCCTTCGGCGTTGAAGCCTGATCACTATGAATTGAAACCTCTAACAGCCAGGAGCCAAAATAAAACTCTCCCCCTCAGTTTATGAATGTCAGGGATTTTGTCCCAGTAAAAATAAAGTAATTAAGGGCCGGGGATTTAACTCAGTGGTTCAGTGGCCTGCCTTGCAAGTGCAAGGACCCGAGTTCAATCCCCGGTACCAAAAATAAATAAATAAATAAATAAAATAAATAAAGTAATTAAGACAACTACAGTCATGTAGGAATCTTGTCTACAAGGCAGGGCCCCAAGTGCCATCTCCAAAACTCTTTTGTGACCAATTGCCCAGGTAACAGATTCTGAAGTAGGTGCTCTTGGCTGTGCCTAGAGAAGTACTGTTAGCTGTCAGAAAGACATTTACAAAACATGATATAATTAATCTTCCAGTTTTCTCAGACTCAAGTTAGAATGGGACTGAAAAACACTTGAAAAGGACAATCTACCAGCACCTAGGTGCAAAATAGCTACTCATCACCCAGGCATAGAGATTAAATTCACAGCAGCTGCTTTTGGCTGCAAAAACAATTTAAATGTTCTTTCACTCATGGCAATAATATAAACTAAACTGCAAGTAGGATAATGAACAAACAAATCAAATCTTAAAACCCTAAAAAGCTTGGCTGCCACACTAATATATCATTCATACTATTAAAGTAAACCTGTTCTACCTTGGACCAAATTACAGAACACTTCTCACAGGGCTTGTACTGTGTGTAATGAAAATGAAAATGTAAAATAACTGAAGTAGGGATTTAGAGAGTTGATACATCAAACCTCCTAATAAAAATGGCACAAATGGGACTGTTCTTGCTGTGGTTACACGTTAAACCTTATTTGATTGATTTTACTGTTTTCCAAATTGCAAACATAAGACAGAAGATTGTAGTTACAGTTCTATTGATTCATCATTAAGATTTAATTAAGCTGCAGCTACAGGGAATGGTTATTATTTTGGCAATGTTCTTTCGTTTTTAGTTTGCTTTCATGGACAGGGATAACGTAACTGTAGATATTCTCAATACCAACAAAATACAGTATTGTTTCTAAGAAATCTGCAGCATAACAAGTTTCTGTCTAAGCAAATGTGTTAGAGAATACTGCACTACATTATCTCTTATCATCTCTAGGTTTCTGTATCTTCTTAAGACAGCGTCGTTCTACTTTTTTCATTAGTACATGTTCCCAGGACACAGTGCTGACAGTCCTTGTGTGGAGTTGGTACACGTGCATATCACATCTTCATTCCTTTTTCACCTCCCTTCCCTGAATCTCTTGATCTCCCCACTTAATAAAGATCTATCTCCCGATCTCCTACTCTCTGTTTATTTTGTTATTTGTACTCTGGGTGTCCCATACAAGAGAAGCCACATGATACTTAAGCCTGCGTGTGTGATTCATTTCACTCAGCATCACGGTCTTGAGGTCACCCATTTCCTACAAGTGACTCCAGTTTATCTCCCTTTATGGACAGTAGTGCTCCACGGTGAGTAAATATTGTATTCCCTTTTATCATTCATCTTTTGATGAAAATAGAAGTGGCTTTCAAGATTTAACTATTTGAACTGTGCTGCTATAAACATGGATATGCAAGCATCACGTAGTATGATGTCTTTAGTTCTTTCGGGAAGACGCTAAAAGGAGAATAGCTGGATCAAATGAAATTTCTAGTTTTATTTTTTTGAGGGACCTCCACACTGATTTCCATAGTTGTACCAGTTTACACCATCAACAATTTACAAGGGTTTTGACCAATGACAGCAAAAAATTGTGGTTTTTTTCCACTTTTTATTTTACACATGAAAATTTATTTCCTCTAAATTCGCCTGGGTTTTTTCCTCTTATGCAATGACATTCGCATGAATCTGAAACTTCAAGTCTATGCTCTAAGAAAGTGAAAGAGGTTACTAAAACAAGAGGCTGGTATGTACATTTCCTCAAGCAACTGAAAAAACTTATTCTGCACAGCTTCTGGAAGTTTAAGGAAGTTCAAAGATTATCTGAGCATTAGAACAAACTTCATCAACTTTTCAACATAACTGAATTTAAAATCAATTAAAAGTCAACACCAAGAAATGTTTTACATGAGAAGTAATCAACGTACTCCCTTCTGATCAATTCTACTCTGTAGCTTTTCCAGGAAATCATGGAAACTGTAAACCGGTGTTTAACACTGAGCTTTCCCACCTATGGATAATGGACTCCCAGGAGAAGCGATAGCAAGAATGTCCTAGAACTGTGTGTTATCTCCAGTCTCATGGATATCTAAAGTCTACCTTTTCCACCACTCTGGCCCACAGTCCATACAAGCACATTATTACATTTTAAAAGATCCAATTCTTAAACAATTAAAAAGCAAAAAAAAGTTAAAATGAGAAAGGCAAGAGCTGGCATTAAGACAAAACTTACACAAGAGACACTGAAACTGTTACACATCATTTGTTATACTTTAATGAAAATACTCAAAACTGCATGTCATGAGCTCTAATGTCAGAACAAAATTACCAAAAAAATTTAATTAAAGGGTTAAAAGTGTCTTGAAAGTTACGTATGTTTCTCTTAAGTTGCAGTTTAAGCAAATTTTCAGGCAGAATTATAACTCTAGAGTTTTATCTTCAGTTCATGGATGGAATGAAAATCCCCAGAAAGTATATGCAAGGTGCTCATGTGACTGACAGCAACAGATTTTCTTAGATTCTGGAAATAGTCTGTGGTTTATTAAAGAAACTATTACTTGATAACTATTTGCTACCTAAAAATTTCCTATTTACTATACAATTACTATACTGTTAGTCCCATCACTTTTAAGACTTCAGTAAACTGTGAACACAACTGTATTTTTGAATCCATAGTTAATCTGGGCTTTGCAAAAACATTTTAAACCAGTGTCAAAAGGAAATTTCACTTAAAATCTGAGATTATAATGTAACTCAGGCTAATTTCTTAAATTCATTTCATAATAATATGAAAGCATAAGGTTTTATGTGGCACACAGATATATGAAATGCAAAAGTACCAAAAAGGGCCAGAAGTCATCTTTTTTTCCTCTAATCATCAAAATTTCAATTAAAATTATCATATGAAAAGGAAGAAACTTGCTTTTCTTTAGAATTGAGACTATTTCCTCTCTATCTCCATTTCTCCTGGATTTTCTACACCCAACTTAATATATTTTCATTAACCAAAATGACATAATTTCACTACATTTCTTTAAAATAACCTTTGCTCTGCCTTTTACAGTGCTAGAGATCAAATGCAGGCCCTCACATAAGACAGAAAAGTGCACTATCACAGAGCTACAGCGCTATCCTAAAATTTTTTTTTTTTTTGTACTGGGGATAGAACTTTGGACCTTGCACTTTCGAGGCAGGTGGTGGAGCCACGGAGCTAAATCCCCAGCCCCCACTAAAATGTATCCCCACAAAAGAAAAATACAGAGCCGGGGATTGAGCTCCGTGGTTCTGCCACCTGCCTTGCAAGCACAAGGTCCAGAGTTTGATTCCTTGGTACAAAAAAAAAAAAAAAACAGGGCCGGGGATTTAGCTGAGTGGCACATCACCTGCCTGGCAAGCTAATTGAAACAAAAACAAACCAAAAACACCCTACAATATGTAAGCAAAGTTCCCAGCTCTCAACAATCTGTTGAGAACTTTTGTTTATTTAGAAAAGATTAGATTATAGTTTGCAAGATAGTACTGACTTCATAAGAAGAGTTGGGAAGTGTTAAAAACATAACCTCTCAAAAATAAAATCACTGAATAAACTAGGACCAGAAGGCAATTCCCATAACCTCACAAAAGGCATCTTTGGAAAATTCACATCTAACATCACACTTATCAGTGAAAAACTAAATGTTTTCTCCTCAAGATCAAGAACAAGGGTATCTGCTCTCACCATTGGTGATAAACACTGTACTCTGGCTAAAGCAATTACATATGGGGATCAGGGTTAGCAAGGCATACAAATTAGAAATGAAGAAGACAAAATACGATGTTATGATTTTATATATCCCAAAGTTTTGGATTCCCAAAGATTCCAGTAAAAAAACTTTTAGAATGAGTTCAGCAGTTACAAGATACAAGATCAATTTCTATGTATTAGCAGTGAAATAACTGACAGTGAAATTAAGAAAAATTAATTTAAAATAGCAACAAAAATAAATTTGGAGCTGGGCACATGGAGACACATGCTCATAATCCCAGGACTCTGGAACACTGGAGGAGAAGGATTAAAAGTTCAAGGCCAGCTTGGGCAACTGAGCAAGATCCTGTCTCAAAAAATAAAACAAGGGCCAGGGATTTAGCTCAGTGGTTGTTCCACTATCTGCCTGCAAGTGCAAAGCCCTGAGTTCAATCCCCGGTACCAAAATAATAACAATAACAGTAACAGTAACAGTAACAGCAATAATAATAATAATAATAATAATAATAATAATAATAATAATAATAATAATAACAACACAAAAGGAATGGAGATGTAGCTCAGTTTGAAGACCTTGGGTGGAATTCCCAGTTTCTAAATAAATAAATAAGGAATAAATTAAGTACTATACACTTTAAAAAGTACAAAACATTGTTGAAGAAAACTGAAGACCTAAATAAATGGAAAAACATATGTGCACATGGATTGGAAAACTTAATATTGTTAAGATGGTTTAGTGCCTGATGAAAGATATGGGTCTAGTTTTAATCTTTTGTAAGTTGAAACCCAGTTTTTCCAGCACCATTTATTAAAGAGGCTATCTTTCTCCAGTGAGCATGGTTGGCTCCTTTGTCAAAGATGAGGTGACTAAGAGTGTTGGGAGTTGTTTCTTCATCATCTAATCTGTTCCACTGATCCGTGGGTCTATTTCTTTGCCAGTAACTTGCTGTTTTCATCACAGTAGCCTTGTATTATAGTTTCAAATTGCGGACTGTGATATCCCCTGCTTTATCTTTGTTGCCTAGAATGACTTTTACTCTACTGGTTCCAAATGAATTTTTGGACTGTTTGGATTGTTCTGTAAAGTATACTGCTGGGATTTCAATGAATTTATATAGCAGTTCTGGAAATATGGCCATTTTCACTATATTGGGTCTTCCTACCCAAGAACTAGGAATGTCTTTCCATTTTCTGGTATCATCTTTGATCTCTTTTTTTCAGAGTGCTATAATTTTCAAGGTAGAGGTCTTTTACTTCCTTCATTAGATTGATTCCTAGATATTTCATGTTTGGGGGATGCTATTGTGAAAGCAACTGTTTCCCCAATTTCTCTCTCAGTAACTTTGGTATTTGTGTACAAGAAGGCTTGAGGCCATACTCATAAGTGAAATAAATAGGACACACTTGTGTAAATACTGAATCATTTCTCTAGTGTGAGAAACAGAAGGTGTAAATGAGGACAAAAATGTATAATACATATTGTGAAATAGGATGCAGGTTTAAAGGGAAAGGGGGATGGGGGCACAGGAAAGGGAAGAAGGGAAAGAAAAAAACTGGAAACAAAGCTCATGTATATGGGGTGGGTGAAGGAGTTGAAGAGAGGGCAGGGAAATGAGAAAAAATAAGGATCTAGATATACACTTTGGGCTGGGATTTAGCTCAGTGGCACCACACGTGCCTCACAAGCACAAGGTCCTGAGTTTGATCCCTGGTACCAAAAAAAAAAAAAAAAAAAAAAAAAAAAAAAAAAAAAAAAACCAAAAAAAACCCTATACATCTAAATTATTTTTTACATTAATCTTATAAAGGTTTACTGGTTTTCCAAGTTTTCTAATGCAAACATATGACTACTTTTCTAATCTGAAAAAGAAAAGATGTTGCTTGATAATCAACATGTAGCCATCCCTGGCCGGCACCTATTCATCACAAGGTTAGGGGTTTGAATACACCTAAAGAAGTGTCAGACCGTGTAGTTTGAAGATAACACTAATAAAAAGTAGATGCTTTCCAGATACACACAAATAACAACAGTTGTTGTATCTCAGTATCAAGCAGGAAGAGCAGAGAGAAAGGTAAATTAGCGAGCAGAGAAACCTATTTTCATTACACCCTTCACTGCATTCATTTTGGCTGACTGGTTGCTGTCTAACCATAACTATATATTTTGTATTAAAATATTTTATCATTTACATTACAATTTCTTCTCTGATCTAAACACATGGAATGGACAGCCTGGCTATCTTTTTGACACAGTTTCCATTTTTGTTGCAAAATGGTATGTATGATGCAGCCTCTATAGCATTTGTTGCAGCTTATTTTGTAGACTTAACATTCCAAGTATTTTTGAAAATGTATACTTTTTAACTGCTGAGTGCAGAGTTCTATACGCTATTGTGACATTTAAATCTTCCATGGCCTAAGTTTATTCCTGCCCAGTCTTTAATGCTTTCAGACAGAGACAGACTTTCTCCAATACTATAGTTTGATTTCTCATTATTATTGTCAGTTTTTGTGCCATGTAATCAGACACTATGTTACTCAGTACAGCTCCAGGCCTGTTATAGCTCCCAGGAGAATTTTTCTTGTATCATTATATACTGACTGGTCTTTTTGTTTTGTTTTGTTGCCTTAAGTCTTTTTTGCCCAATACTAACATTATTCAAGCAGCTCCATTTCAGCTGGTATTCTGTACTCATTAGTGTTTGATAAGAGAGGCAAAACCACTCTATAAGTTCTGATAAAAGATTTATAGAAGAGATCTGGCCAACAATCATGGGAGCTGATGAGGTAGTCTGTATGCTGCTTCTGCATCCATTGTTGGGACAGAAATTAGAGGGCAGCCAAGAAGGAAGAAAGGTAAATGGAGAAAAAGAAGGACAAAGTGAAACATATGCAGTGGTACTTTGGTTCACAAACACTTTTGTTTGCAAACAATTTGGTTCACTAACAGAAGCATTTGGCAAAATGTTTCTGTTTGCAAACTCATCAGGTGACAAACACAGCCTCAGCCATCTTTCCCACATGAACACTAACCTGGCCATCTTTTTCAAAATCAAAGAACAAATTAAGTTTGTGAACCGAGGTACCACTGTACCCATTTCTCACCAACCTGCGGGAGACAAACAATACTAAAGGTTTGCACCTTTCACTGCAGAGCCCAGATACTTGACCCAGAATATGGAGCAGCTAAAGGGAAAGATGGGTACTCAAGAAGTACACTGAAAGCCAACATAGCGACCCAGGAGAGCTGAGAGGCGGGCAGGAGCTGCAACAGTGTCCAACCCTGCCTTCAGAGCACAAATGCAGCCACTGTTCCCCTTCCACCTTATGAATCTTCTGTAAATCTGTGGCTGACTTAACATTAATCTATTCAGTAGAGGGAACTCCGGGACAAATCACTCCAATGCAGTTGTGTTGACATAAACAAAGCCCAACACAATTTACAAGGATTTTTTTTCTCATCTCGTTCATTCTATGTAATTATGCCTTAGAACTGTTTCTTGTCAAGAGTACACAGCCAGATTTTTCTTTCATCGTTAAGATTTTAGCTTTTATAACTTGTAATGTTTAATACAGTTCCAATTTTTGAAGTTTCATGATTTAAAAACAAATTTTTAAATGAAATTTCACCATAAAGAAATAATAAATAGCTTCTCGGCCATGCCCTCCCCTGCCGGCTGCATTCTGCCATCTTCAGCGCCAGAGGACCTGCTCGGCCCGGCCCTCCCCTGCTGGTGCCACTGCCGCCATCTTCAGCGCCAGTAAAGTAGCCGCGCAGGCACCCCCGAACTGCCCCCAACCTTCCCCCTCATGCCTTTAGACCTCCTGATTGTGCCAGTTTTTTTACCTACTCTGTAGAGGCAGAGGTGGTCATAAAGAGTATTTTCTGGCACCTTCAACTTCGAACATCTTAAAGAAGTGGTGGGGGAAACTTATAGTAGAACTGAGTGGAGTTCAACCCTTCAGGAGGTCGGGAAACTCAGTCTAGGCCTTGCAGCTCAAGCTCAGTCTGTGTCGTGGGGTTCTGCCACCAGCTAGCAGAGATCAGGGGACTTGGCTCTGCACATGGCAGCACATATTGTATATTATGACAGCAGTGATATAGTCTGAAAGAGGCCCTTCAAACTCATTTTTGTTTCTTTTTTTCATTCCACTCTGCAAATTCATTTTTTTTCTTTTTCTGTTTTCTTTCTCCAACTCAGTCTCTTACTCTACTATAGTATCCCTCATCTCCGTTTCTGCTCTTGTCCTAACTCAGATTTCTTCTTTTATTTTTTTCTCTTTTCTTTATGTTCTTTCCTTATGTCATTCTACCTCACTAAAGGGTTATTATACTTCTATTTTGTTTGTTCTTTTTGAACTTAACAGTTTCCTGACAAGTGTCTGATCATTCTACATCTTTTGGCTTCATATGAAACTTTCTCTAATTCTTTTACTTATCTACTCCTCTTGTTGTAACTCTGTCTTAAGCCCCCATTGTAAATGGTAAATATCCTTATTGAAAAGTTTATTCACTGTAAGCATATTTTGGATTGCTTCTTGATTTTAATTTAATTCACATGGTTTGAAGCTGCTACTGATGACTACCATAGGTGGTCAATTTGCAAATTGTGCTTCATTATATTGTGGTGCTGATTGTATCAATTAGGAAAAAGTATTGTGATTGATTCAATGAGCTGTTTTCTTCGGTATTACGAAAATGAGAATGTCTATGAGTCATTAGAGACCCATACTACAGCCCAACTATATCAGGTAGATTTAAGTAATAACCTAAAGGTTAAACTAAGGACAACCAAACAACAATAGTAAAAATGAGAAAACGCTTAAGCAAGATACAGGGACAGACTTCCAAATCACCAATGGCAAACAGTGGGGCAGATGAAGATGAAAAGTCTGATAGTGAATCATCAGGACACCCTGAACTCAAAGCACAGGAAGTAACAAAACTGATCAATCAGGCTCTAGAGAAATGTCGCGAGCCGGCAATGCAGAGCACTGTCCAGCAGTGTCTCAAATCTGAAAGAGCAGCGGGGTGGAGATGGGGCAGAGAGAAAGGAAGGACGCCAAGACAAGAGTCTGATCAAGGCAACGTTTATTGCAGGCAAGCATCAGCCTTTTAAAGGCACATCAACAGGAAGCACCTGACTCCTACAGATAACATCAGATCTTTGGCTATCCAAGTTTCTCCCATGCAGGGTCAAAAACAAGTTTAACACATGCAGTCCTTAAAAAGGAACAAGTGTTAACACATGCTAATTAGGAACATCCTGATCACACATTGTGTCAATGCCTTGATTATAAAGAAATAAGTTATCTTTCAAATGTCAAATGCCAGTGGGCCATGACTGGCTCCCACAAACCATGTTTCCCACAGAGAAATATAAAACAGAAGTAATTTCCCAGATAATCATAGAGATGATGAGCAAAATGAGTTATAATTCGTGACTCTAGAACAGAAACTGAGAGGAAAATAGATGAGCTCAGGACCATGATAGAAGCAATGAATGTCCAGCATAAGAAAGAATTGGAAACAATAAATGCCCAATACAAGAAAGAAACGGACTCCATAGGACAAATTCAAACAGATACCCAGGAAGATTAAAAACTCCATTGAGAGTGGTCACAGAAGAATAAAAGAGTCCAAAGATAGAATCTCAGATACAGAAGATAAAATTGCAGTCAGTGACCATGAAAAGAGAGGTCTCTTAAAAACAGTAGGGGATCATGAGAAATTGATACAAACACTCTTAGACGCTAGAAAGAATAACAATAAGATTGATAGGAATTCAAGTAGTAGTAGGAGAAAATGCAAATGACTGAAAAAAGCTGTTCACAGAATTATAGAAAACTTCCCAAACAGAGGGGAAGAATTTGACATACAGATAAGTAAGGCATATAGGACTCCAACTAGCCTTGATCAAAAAAAAATCTACACCTAGACATACAATAATCAAGATCCCAGAAACCCAACAGAAGAACAAAATACTACAAGCAGTAAGAGACAAGAAACAAATCACATGCAAAGGAAATCCCATCAGAATCACAGCAGACTTTTCAATACAAACCCTTAGGTTAAGGAGAGCCTGGAAAGAGACATTTCAAGTACTAAAAGAAAACAATCTCCAACCTAGACTGATGTATCCTGCAAAACTTACTTTCAAAATGGATGGGGAAATAAGATATTTCCATGATAAAGAACACCTGAGAAGCTTTATGAATACCAAACCAGCACTACAAAGAATTCTAAACAATATCCTAGAAAAAGACAATGAAAGTAACAACACAAGGAGGCCCAACAGAGCAAATCAAATAGGCAAGCCAAGCAACTAAAAGGAGAAGGCGGAAAAAACATGACAATAGTAAGTTAGTACATATCAGTTATAACCATCAATATCAATGGCCTCAATTCACCAATCAAGAGAAATAGATTGGCAGAATGGAGTAAGAAGCAAATTCCAATAATATGTTGTATACAAGACATGTCTAGTGCAAAAAGAAGCCCATAGACTGAAAGTGAAAGGACAGAAAACTTCTTCATGTAACAGGAGCCCTCCCCAAAAAAAGCAGAGGTAGAAATCTTATTCACAGACAAAGTAAGTTTCAAACCTAAACTGATTGAAAGAGACAAAGAAGTTCACTACATCCTTGTGAAGGAGCAATTCAGGAGGAAGAGATAACAAATAATTTATTTTTAATTTATTGAGTATGTCAGAAAGTGCATAAGCTTTTTTCCTCTTTTCTTCTTCTTTTCTTTTTTCTTTTTCTTCCTCTGATGCTGGGGATTAAACTCAGCACATTGTTCTGGCTACGCAGGTGCAGCACTACCGAGCTAAATCTCAGGCTTTACATTTCATATTTTTAAAATTTATCAACACATTAATCCCTGTCTTTATATGTTGGTCTACCAAATTGATGAGTTATTTTGGTTCTCATTTTCTTTGCTTTTTTATTTGAGAATTTATGAAATCTGTATATATGAGTAGTATGAAAAATATTAAGGTCCATCTGTCATTTTCCTCTTCATCTCTGCTTTCTACAAACTTCCTTTTCTGTCACTATAGCTTGTTTGGTTGAAAATGTGTTAAGACAAATGTTATATTATCAATATATCTTTATACCTATTTTCTACTGATGAGGAATATTAATTTTTAAGTAAACTTTATTATAACTATACTGAAATAAATCATTAATATCATTTAGTATCTGGTACATATTATAAATTCGCCAACTCCCTCAAAGATGGTATTTGTTTTTTCTCAAATCAACGCAAATCACCAACATTCCACACATCACTGCACTGTTTTATTACACCAAAGTATATATCGTATTGCAGAAAATATGCATTGTGTATATGTGCGGGGGGTATGTTTTTACACCTATGTGTGCACTATTAAATGAGAAACATGGTCATGAATGTGGTAGGACTGTGCACATTTGGCGTGTTGATAGTTTCTCTGGCAACCTTATGATTTCTTTAAATTACATGCTTGACAATTCATAGTCATTCATTTGGGAAGAATATTACATATGTATTGGTGTTAAATTCAATCATTATGCTTATAAAAATATAATAAAAATAAGTATGGGATATAATAAAATAGAAACAGAAAAATCTGATCATAAATATGTGAATTTTTTTTTTTTAGTTGCTTTTAGATTTCAAATATAAGTATGTTTTTCTTCTGTGGAAAGTCTGTTAGAAAATGTAAGTGGTACAATCAACAAGCATATGATATTTATCAATTAATAAAACCAAGGAGTTTATAAATCATAAAATTTTGAGGACAGTTTCTCAACTATAATATGTAACTTTGTTTTATTTGTAATTACATTATTTCAAAAATATTATAAGAAAATGAGAAAACTGTTTGAAGATCATATCAAACTAATAATGTATTTCAATTATTAGTCTGTGTTACATAAATTTTTATTTCATATCTTTTTTGCTGTAATATATATGTATATTTGAAATTTTTATTTAGTATCTTCATTTCTTGTTATCATGTATGTTTGCAATATTTAATTAAAAAAAAGAAATAATAAATACTGAGGTGCTAAATATGCCTACCCTGATTTAAACATTATACCATGTATACATGTATCAAAACATTTTATGGAACCCATAAATCTGTACAATTTCTATTTTCTTATGTATCACTTAAAATGAATTTAAATTTAAACAACAAATATTTGTACCAAAAATGTAAGCACTATTTGCATTTCTGAAGTATTTCACAGACATAACTTGTTACTTACCACTTCTCCAGCAGAGGCAGCCAACATATGCTTCACAGGCAGCCAACATGAAGATGAATCACCGTGCAAAAACCATTTCACATATTCATAGGTGAGGAAAAATGCAGCAGCTGGAATTTAATGCAAGCCAATCTTTTACAAAGTTAATATATAAAACTATTTCTCAAAAAGCTGACAGTACTTATTAAATTATAGGTTAACAGATAAATAATAAATGCATACTTTTTTTTCCAGCCTCACACTCTTTTTCAGAATTTACAGAACCCATATTATATGCTCAAGCCTGGACTTAAAAAATGAAGAAACATGATCCCTCCCTGAAAGAGTTTATCAGCTAACCTATGCTGACAAGTTACTTAACGTTGTTTCATTTTGTTTTGTTTTTTTGAGATAGGGTCTTGCTACATAGTTCAGGCTGATCTTGAACTCACACTGTAGCCCAGGCTTCCCTCAAACTCACAGAGATCCTCTTGTCCTGCCCTCACAAGTTCTGGGATCACAGGTATGCACCACTATGCCCAGCTAGTCAACTTTTTAAAACAGGATATAGGTTTCTGTGATTCAAACTATCATTATGCATGGTCTAAAACAATCATCTACACTGATTTATATATAGGTTAAAACCTGTATTTATGTGTGTGTGTGTGTGTGTGTGTGTGCATGCGCATATACCTTAAGTAAAATGTCTATGCTGTGTTTGATTGTTGGTTAATCAAAATAACCATGGCTATTTTTATTACATCAATTCACCTTCACAAGAAAACAATAAACTAGTAAATTAAAACGAAATTTTTAAAAAGCTACCACTATCACCATGAACTAATCATAACTGCACGAGGGCCTTAAAATTTGCTATGAATTGTTAATAAAAGATCAGGCATGAAAGATACAGAAATAACAAATTTATCTTTTGAAGGATATTAGAACATATCACAGTCATGGCTGAAACACTCAAGAAAATAGCCTGATAGTGAAAATTAGCTCAGTCAAAAAGTTTATAAAGAATCCTCACGCTGCTAACGAATATGCCAAACAAGGAGGTATGTTATCTATAGATGAGTAACTACCAACTCAGCAGCTTACGCAGCAAACATGGTTTAGTCCTGTGTATGGTTCTTCCTACAGCTTTTCCCACTTGGGTCCACTCGTTAAATATACAGCTGCAACATCTCTAACAGCACTTGGCTGTATGCTCTGCAGGTACATGCACCCCACACTCACCTCCTCCACACCCAGAGGAAAGGGAGAAGGTGTCAAAAGTCCCTGGGTTTCCAGGCCAACTACTTTAATCTTATATAATTTTCAGACTATGTAATTTTGTGTCCTTAGGGATGTAAATTCCAACACCTCTTCTGCCCCAACAGAAGGTGTCCAAAAAGGCTCCACTAATTAAAAATGACAGTGCTGCAGGTTTCCAGTGAAGCTCTGAACAAATTAAAGCAAAGAAGGGTGGATGATACATACACTCTTCTAGTTCAAAATAAAACAAAAAAAAACATGGTTTCTCTCCATTCTCTTTTTAAGAGTATAAGGCTCTCTCTCCTTCTCCCCTTTTGACTTCAGTCCTATTCATCCCAACCCCTTACCTCTGTAGAATCCATTCTCAAAAAGGTCTAGAGCCATTGTGATCACAGTGTTCTATACTGAGATTAGAATCTTAACCACCAGCCAAAGGGGAAACGAAAAGGATTCAAAATGAACTGGGCACACACCTGTAATCTCAGCACAGAGGGAAGCTGAGGCAGAAAGCCAAGTCCAGGTCTTGGCTTGGCAATTTTAATGAGACCCCATCTCAAAAAATTTTTAACAAGGGTTGGAGATGTAGCTCAGCATTACAGGGCTCCCTGGATTAAATGCCCAGTATCATCAAAGAAAGGAGGAGAAGCAGCATCCTCCACCGCCATCACCTCCAAGAAAAGTTCAATTCATTCAAAATTTGTAAGAAAGACAAATGAAGTCCTTTCTGAATCCCTAGGGTTTGAATTCTTCCCCTGCAGCCTCCACTCACCAAAGTTCAGTGGGTGTTCAAAAAGGAAAGTAAAGCAAGAAGAGTATCACCTAAACACACACACACACACACACACACACACACACCCTCAAAACCACATTCTATACCTAAATTCCTGGGGAAGCATGTAAAATAGTCCTGTGATTTAAATGGTAGCATCGCATATCCTACATACTACAGCTAATATTACACTTACTGATAATCCTAATGTGCAATACGCAAAAGAAAAATATTTGAAGAAAAACGAGTCTATTGAAGGAAAAAGCCTTAACAAAATGGGTCACCAAAAGAGATTTAGTGATAGTTGCTTGGGTAATCCCTTAGCTCAAAGGTTCTTCACCTTGGTTGCACACTGGAATCACTTTTGAATTTTTTAAAACTGCCAATGGCAAAGGTTGGTCACAGGCATCTGCAGTTGAACTTGTTAGTGATCAGGTCATTCCAATGCAGACCAAAACCCACGCCCTCTCCCACACTAAAACCTTGCTCGACAGAGTGGGTGGTTAATAAGGACTTGTTAAAGTCATGCAAGACTTTAACGAAGACATGCAAAAGTTCAAGGATAACCCCAAAATAGTCTGCGGTTCTACAGACTGCTGGGGGAAGGGGAAAAAGAAGAGATAAAAGGGTGGAAACACATATTCTCTTTCCAGATCTTAAGTAAAAGCTATGCTCAAAGACTGGGCAGGTATAAATGTCAGGTTACCATAAGAAGAAAAATATCTCCTAGAGCCATGATTTGGATTGCGCTGTCATTTCTGCTTGTTGACCTAGTTTACTTGGGTATGTCGCAAGACACGCTCATCATGATCTGGGCATATGCCGCAGCTTGCTCGGTGCCGGAGGCCGTGGGCCCCATCCCCAGGGTTCCCACACATACGGGCACTCACAGAGCATACCATGCATACACAATCAGAATGACATAAGTATCTGAAAAACGAATCAAGAAGTGGATTAAATAAAATAGATCATACTGATTACAGAGCAAGAAGGCCTTGAGCCAAGTGACTTTAAAACCAAAACAGGGGCTGGAGATTTAGCTCAGTGGTTCCGCTGCCTGCCTTGCAAGCACATGGACCTGAGTTCAATCCCCAGTACCAAAAAACAAACAAACAAACAAAAAAAAACAGACACTAGAAGGAGGGTATTCAGGAGAATGTCAGTGAGCAACACTTGCTCATCCAAGAGCAATTTAAGAGTGAATAATCGAATGCCTGCTACACTCTCCTGTCTGTTCACGGGTATCTCCACCGAGGTGGTTATCCAACTTGACTTCACATTGGAATCACCTGGGAAGCTATCCAAACTGGTAATTAATTAGGCAATGCTTAGATCAATTAAATTTCTGGGGGAGAGCTACAGGCATTCTTATTTTTTAAAGTTCCCCAATAGATTCAAATATGCAGATAAGATTCAGAACCACAGTTCTAATCAAATTGATGTTAAAATAAAATCTTAAGGATTTTATTTGGAACCTTAACAACAAAACCCCCTGTTTAAAGATTACTCTTTTTTGTTTTTGGCTCGGGTCGTTGGGCTTGCAAGGCAGGCGGCGGAACCACTGAGCTAAATCCCCGGCCCAAGATTACTCATTTGTATTAAAGCATACTGGAATGGACTCTACTTACTAAAAAATAATGGACTAAAGAATAGAAAATAAATTCAGAAGATAAACTCTAATACATATATACCACTCTGAAAATAAATTCCATTATCTAACTTTAGAGCAGTGAAAATATCAATATAGTATTTACCATTAGGAAAGGATCCAATAGCAGTAGAAGGCACACCAGCATATATGCCACGAAAACCACCAGCCCGTTTAAATCCTTGGGGACTCTGCAGCCTGGTTTTAATGGTATCCAGAGGAAACAGTATCAAGTCAACTGAGGCACCTGCTACCCCACCAGCCTTTAAAAAGGGAAGGAGGAAAGGAAAAAAAAAAAAAAAAAAAAAAAAAAAAAAAAAAAAAAAAAGATTACAATAAAATAAGCACTGCCATTTATTACAGAGATAGGAAGAAAAAAGTCTTTAACCCTGTGGAGACCGTGGGGTCAGGTGTTCCCTTAATATATAATACATAAGATTTTGTAACTCTCAGAGCAGCCATTATCTCTGTATTTTTTTAATGAACTTTCTATTTTTTTTCTGCTTGTAACTTTGTTGTTGTTGTTGCTGTTGTTTTTGGTGCCAGGGATGGAACTCAGGTCCTTGCTCTTGCAAGGCAGGCAGCGGAACCACTGAACTAAATCCCGGGGCCTTTTCCTGTACTTTTTTAGTCCAAACTTGCAGTAGTCAAAGGACTACCTTAATCTAGAGATTTTCCTAGGAAAATAACTGCAATTGTGCTATATTTTCAAACTGTAATTTTTTAAAATATATTTTTATTGGTACATTTTAGGTATACAGTACAGTTGCATTCATAATTGGGATCTTCTACCTTTACATGACATATCTTGGCTCTTACTTTTTCCCCATTCCCTTAGCCTCCCTTCACCTCCTCCACCCTTCTCTATTTACAAAGACTTTGTTTCCATTTTTTTCCTTTTCTCTTATTTTTTCTTTTCCCTTACCTTTCTCCTACCCCTCCCATTTCCCCAACATCTTTAGCCCTTTTCCTATTATACAATATCAATTGTACATTTTGACCCTTATTTACACTTTTAGTTTATCACCCCAGAGAAACTATATGGTATTTACATGTGTGTCCTATTAATTTCACTCAAGAGCATCTCCTCAATGTGAATCCCCTTAGCTATAAATGTCTCCAGTTTCTCATTCTTCATGGCTGAGTAGTACTCCATTTTATATAGACACACACACACGCGCACACACACACACACACACCTTTATCCAGTCTCTCCAGTTGACGGGCAATTGGGCTGTTTCCAACTTTTAGCTATGACAAACTGTACAGATATAAACATGGGTGGGCATTTATCACTGTGGCATGATTCTTTTCATTTTTGGGGGAAGATACCCAGCAGGGGAATAGCTAGGTCAAATGGGACTTCCAATCCTAGTTGTAAACTATAAATTTTGTATTAAATTTAATTTTAAAATAATTTTAAACAAATTATACTTACAGTGGCCCCCTGACTTATGAACTCAATTGGTTCCAAATGAGGGTTGGCTATAAGTCAGGATAGCTGAGTTCTGGATGTTTACCTCAGTACATGCTATAGATAACAAGAGTGAGATGAATCTTCCTTTAACCTAATAAACCCACATTATTCATATGTCAAGACAGCTGTATCTTCAGAGTTCACTGTATTTTTAAAACAAACTTGAGCCAAACACAGTGGTATGTGCCTTTAATCTCAGCACTCTGGGTAGTGGAGGGAGGAAGATTAGAAGTTCAAGCCCCTCCTGGACAACTGAGTATCTTAGCAAAACTCTGTTCCAAAATTTAAAAAAGGTTCTAATATAGCTCAGTGCAAAGGACTTAGGGTTTAAAAAAAAAAATATATACACACACACACACACACACACACACACACACATATATACACACACACAATTTTTAATATACTCAGGGTTCAAAAAAATGTTTAAAAAAAACAGTGAGACTTTGTCTCAAAATAAAAAAAGGATGGGGATGTATCTCAGTGCAAAGCCCTGGATTCAATCCCCAAGACTGCACAAGTTTGTAGGCCCCTGAAGCCTCAAAGCCTCAGAAAGGTAGAGTACCCTATTAATAATAAGGCAGTCACTTTTATTGATTTTTTTTGTTGTTGTTGCATCCTTCCAAAATTACTTTAGGCACATACCAAGCAAATTAAATATATATATATACAGGTATATAAAATAAAGGATGGTAAAAAACATGCACTATTCTGAACATTTTAAAATAATTTATCTGGTGACCTGTTGCACTTCTGGCTTTGTAACATGAATAATGGCTCTGTATTAAAACTTTGTATTGAGATGTGCAATTGAAACAGTAAACACTCCTTATTCATCTAGATGTGTATTTTAGGAATCACACATCTAAAGATTCGCATAGTATTTTTTCTATTGAATATTATATATGGGAAATTCATAATTTTAAAATTAAGTAAATAAAAGACCGTTTTTAAAAAGAGCATCCTAGAAGCATGTTACTCCAGAGGTGCCATAAATTAAAAATTACATTTGTGCCTCAGGACTATAGTGAAATACCTGTAGAATATTTAAAAATTGATTATATCTTAGTGAAAGACAAAAAGAAATGTGGGAAAATATCATCACAAAGTGTGTCAAAGAAAGGTCAATGCACAGTAAAGGCATCGTTTACAGACATGAACTGAAGCCAGATTAAAATTAGCTAATGGAAGACATGTGAGAGAAAAACTCAATATGTGGTTCCCACACAGTATTTTTAACAGAACTGCTAACTTTTCCTATCTTTTGAATTCTGAACGATGTGAATATATTACTTCTTCAAAATTTAAAAATTTACATTAAAAAACTACACATTCTATGCCACAGAAAAAGAAGAATCAGTACCATTCAAAAACGGATGCAAAGCTCAAATTCAGTTGTCTCCATCTTTCAAGCTTACAAAATTCTCAGGTGGCTCAAAGCTTGATACTTAGCAAATACTACATCTCTACAAAACCACTGCAAGAGTCAACTGGAAAAATGAAACAGCTTCATGTAGTAATAGATGGGGTTTTTTTAGGGGTGGCTGACTCTAGAGTGTATGATGCTGGGTGTGTGATTACTGAATCAATCTGCTCACTCATTTGGCACTGCCCTCATCTCAGTAGCTTAGATAAACTATAAAAGGGGCAGAAATAGGCTAAGGACCCTGTTACTTTTTCTGTCTTCCACCACCATGAACTGTTGCTCCTCTGCCATGAGCCACCCTGCCTTGGAGCCAGCTGATTACTGACTGAAGCCAGAACAAACTGTGAGCTACATAAACCTTCTCTCCCCTAACTATGGGTGTCAGGTATTTTTTTTCTCAGCAATGAGAGAAAAGAAACTAAGATAGTGTGCTACAGCACAACAATTTATCAAAGTTTCCAAATCATAAACATAGAGAAAATACACGACCTACATGTTATGGTTTAAGCACGAAATGTCCCCCAAAGACTTATGCATTGAGGGATTGATCCCCAGTACAGCGAGGTTCAGAACCAGGCCTAGAGAAGGGAGTGTGAGGGCACTAACCTCATCAGCTGATTAATCTCCAACCCCTTCTGTCTCTGCTCCTGCTGCCTCACGACGGAGTGAGCAGCAATGTTCCACCATGATTTTCAACCTCTTTCAGGCCCAAAGCAATTGGGGCCAAAATACCATGGACTGAAACTTCAGAAATCAAAAGCCAAAATAAAATCTTTCTTTCCTTTAGGTTGGTTGTGTCAGCTATTTCACCACAGAAGCAGAAAGCTAACACACTACCTTAAGTTAATAAATGTTAACACTGCTGGCAGGCTATAGAATGGAAGTGTTTAATTAGTGCTTTGGTCTTACCATGGGAATTGAAAAGATCAAAACTACAAGCTATAAAGCCTTTTTTCTCAAAAGGAGGTGACTCAGTTACTTTTTATGTTGCTGAGACAAAATACCCAAAACCCAAAGTCAAAGGAGAAAAGATCTATTCTGGCTCACAGTTTGTAGAGGTTTCAGTTCATAGTTGGCTGGCTCCAAGGCAGGGTGGCATGGCAGGGCACCACAGAGGAGAAACAGTTCACAGTGGGCAGAAGCCAGGAAAGCAACAAAGCAGCAAAGTAGCAAGGAAGCTGCAGCAGCAGCCTGCCTTTCCTTTTTATTCTTTCCAGGCTACCCACCCTTTGGGTGGTACCAGCAACACCCAGGGAGGGCTTTCCCATTATCCAATACAGAACTACGTCAATCCAATTTAGTAATCACACACCCTTAATCCCAGCATCATACACCCTAGATACCTCTGAAAAGCCTCAGCTATGACATTACAAAGCTTTGAGAGGACATCTAGACACAAGCTTCAAAGGAGGCTATCACAAGGATGACAAAAAAAAATTTTCACTGGTTAACCTCAGTACAAAACCAAACCATGTAATTTGACTAAGCAACAACACAGACCACCAACCAAAAAGAACTGACCATAACATCACCATGGCTTCTCAGGGAAACCATTCCTCCCGGACATCCTTACTTTCTTCCACAACCAAGTGGCTATCTGATCCAAACCATCATCCTCCTGATTTCAGAACCACTCCCCCCCCATTCACTCTCCCTTTCTGCAATACATACAGATTCATTTGAGTAAAATACAAATTCACCTTGCCACTTTCCAGCCTATAAATCTTCCAAGCTTTCCAATAGCCTGAGGGTGAAGAGCAAAGGCCCAGATAGCACAGTCTTGTAGTATGGAAGATCTAGTCTCCATCTAGTTTTCCATCTACAATTCCCACTATTTGAATTGCAGTCAGTACCCTCCTCACCACCTTAACCTCCCCATGTCATCTCACCTTCCTCATTTCAAGGATGTGGTACAGATCCTCCCTTTTCCTCCATTTCAAGTTTAGTTTCACTGTTTCCAAGCCCTGATCAAAACTTTAATGATACAGCTGAGCATCTGACCATTTGTTCCCCATCTGTCCTAACTAGACTTTAACATCTATGTTTTGTTTACTAATGTTCTCCGAATCAGCACACAGGAGTCATTCAATGACTATGAAAAGGGCTACTAATAAGGTACTAAAAATCAACTTTTAAAAAAACATACACTGAATTTTTTGTAAATAGCAAAAGACGGGACTAACTCCTCAAAGAAAAATAGAAATAAACCAGGTATGGTGGCATATCTCTATAATCCCAGCTATTCAGGAGACTGGCTATAAGATCACTGGGCCTAGGAGTCTGAGGCTAGCCTGGGCAACACAATGGGACACCATGTCTCTAAAAGGAAAAAAGAAAAAGAAAAACAGCCAGAGAGATGTGAAAATATGCTTTCCTATTACTGGTGATCAAATGAAAATAAAATATTTCTCAATTAGGAAAAAGTAAAACCATGAATACTTACAGGCACTTATAATGGAAACACTATAATCTACTGGAAGACAATTTGAAAAATGAAAATGTAAACAATCCAGCCTTTTGTTCTAGTTATCCATAAACATTGTTTTCACAGAAATAAGTTCAGAAATATACAAGGATATCTGCTACAACATGGTTTTTAACACTAAAAAAAAAACCCTTTAAAAATCTAAAAGTCTATCTAAAGGTAACATGTTAAATAAATCATGGTGTATTCCAATATGGACTGCTACACAGCTTTTAAGTGAACAAGCTTAATCTGTACTTAACTAGCAAAAAAACACATACAGCAAATGTTTAAATTTTTAAAAAAATTATTACAGTACAAGATACAATGGCATTAATCTCCATCAAAATACTCTCCCCTGTTCAAACACATTCCATCCTTCTTGCCACTTCCGGAAGCAGTGCTGGAGTCCTCTTTCATTACTGTTTTTACAAGTGTTGATGTAACAGTGTGGCCTTATCCACCTTATTTACCAGATGCGGCACCATGTGACTTCTGGCTCATCTCTGAAGTCAAAATGACCATGAGAGGTATATGCTTTGAACTGATTTAGGATCTTAAGGCAGCCGTGACAATACAACTAAAGACACAAATGGAGACTTCCAGAACTACTTCAGAAACTGGCAAGAAGAATGGGCTAAGTGTGCTCAAGGTCAATAGTATTCTGAGGCAATCATGGCATTTTGAGGTAAATTATTGTAACAACTTTTTTAATGTAAACTTTCACCACAGCTTTCCATCACATCCTATACACTCACACTTTCTTGTCAAAATCCTATTTGTTCTTTTAACTGCAACCAAATACCACATTCCTCATAAAGGTGTCTCCAATCTCCCAGTCAGAATTAAACTCTATTTCCATGACTCTTCTATATTTCACACTGGTACTGTGATATCTCACATAAAGATCCTCAGAATACAAGCCAAGTCAGTTACCTTTTTCTTCCTAAATATCTAACTCAGAACCACTTGCGTAGCACAGTTTCCCAAAGAGAACTCTAAGGTGATGAGAAAACACTTTGTAAAAGAGTAAGCATTCAGCTGGGAGTGGTGGCACACATCTGTAACCCCAGCTTCATGGGAGGCTGAGGTAGGAAGACAGAAAGATTGAGGCCAGCCTAGGCAATTTAGCAAAATGCTTTCTCAAAATAACCTTTAAAAAAAGTCTGGAGATGTAGCTCAGTGGTAGAGCTAGCCCAGCATATGCAAGGCCCTGGGTTCAATCCTCAGTTGGGGAGGGGGCCACCTACAGTAGTCACTGGTTGTTTCTGTTCTGGTTTGCTATAGAACCTATGCGACTGAAAGTGTCTGCTGCTATTCTTTGCTTTTTGCAGCCACACTGACAGGTTTCTGACATACTCAAGACTTCTCCAAAAATCCTTTTATCATCACTTCCTAATGAATTGTGTATTCATTTTATAAGTATAGTAATTTTTAAGAATGCAATACTAGTTCTAGAATCTGGCTGGCCTATTCTTTTATTTATCCAGAAACTGTTTCAGATTACAAATCGCCTACAAACATGGATTTAGGACCAGACTGACAGACCTGCTCAATATCAACTGAGTCTCTGTATAAGGCTACTGAACCTCTGAGGCTGTATTTCTTTATCTACAAACTGAGAAATAGTATTCATGCTTTTTGAGTTTTTGAGAAGTAAGACTCAATGAGAATTACATTCAATTAAATGAACCTGTTATATAGGTCAACAAAATATCTGGCTTTTAACCTATTCTCAATATAAATGAGCTATTATTTTTAGAATTATGGTACTATCAATCTATACAAGCTATTATTTTAAAAATACTATAAGTATCCTTCAAAGTTTACTGATACTAGGGGCCGGGGATTTAGCTCAGTGGTTCGCAAGCACAAGGACCCAAGTTCGATCCTCAGCACAAAAAAAAAAAAAAATTTACTGATACCAATATTGGTATGCCAATATTAAAATCCATGAAAAAACTAAGGAGTCTTTTACCAAAGACTCAAGGTTCTATTCACAATTAACCTCAATTTATAAATTCATATATTAAAATTTCTAAATTCAAATCTTTTGCTAGCAGTAATCAATTAAAAGCTCTTTCAACATCTGCTCTGGACAAAAACTACCCAGGGACTGAATCAACAGAAAACCAAATCATGCAAGGCATGACAGGAATAATTCAGTATCAACTTAATAACCTAAGAGTGATGCTAGTGTTCAAATTGCTTTATGATCCTTGGATTTGAACTGAGATATTTTTTAAAAAGCAGAATACCAAATTGTACTTACATGACTTCAGATATGGAAAAGCTGCATAAGCATATGTTACACTGCTCAGCAAACAGTTGTATCTACATTTGCAGCAACAAAACTAGTATCTGATTTTGTTGTTGTTTGTTGGTTTTGCAGTGCTAGGGACTGAATACAGTCCTATCAGGCATGATAGGCACTTTATTAATGTTAGTCAAATTTTATTTGTATAATAAAAAATGTAATTAAATTATCAAACACTGAAAATTTCCAAATATCCCTCTTTTCAGTTAAAAGAAAAATAGGAAAAGAATTAAAAGTGCAAGAGGTTCATTGTCCTGTTATGTCTAAGGAGAGGCACAGGGCCAATTTCATGGCTTTATGGAACTCCTCAGAATCTGAAAAATCCCCAGATACAACTATCAATTCATGGGTGACTATGCAGACAGACATTATTCTGTGAAGACTGTGACTTCTTGTAGCATTATAGGTGTGTTATCCTTAACACCTTACAATACTGAGAAGGATCACCAGAGCCAACAAATTACCGAAGTATATGGCTTTTATGATGAATATCAATGAAAATATGGAAATGCCAATGTTCAGAAATATTTTACAGATCTGTTTATCTTCCAATTGAAACTTCAATACACTGGATCATATAAGAGCCCTGGCTCATTTACAAGTAGTTCCCGGTGAGGGCCCAATGTGTGATCTATTATAGTCAGATGCCGATGATTGTGGTGGACGGGGTATCTCACAAAGTGATGCTGGCTACATATCTGGACATTTCCGAAGCATTTAACTATGCCAATGGTCTCACAATGGTTTCTCATGCCCTCCAGCTTTAATGGAGAAATACAACTAGTGCCATGCCTGGGATGTAGTTACCGTATTTATTCAATGAACCCAATTGCCATTACTGTTGTCGGAAGTAGGCTGCTAACATGGAACTTGAAGACATCTTAAAATATTATATTCTTATCTTAAGTACAAACTAGTGCCTCATCGTGGAGATCCTGTTACCCAGCACACCCCAGACTACTTCTTATAAATTCCTTCTGGGGAAAACTGCCTTTGTATGTGTAAGTATACATATACATATATACATACATATATACTGCCTTTGTATGTGTAAGTATACATATAATACATATATACATATACATACATATACACACACATACATATATGTATATATGTATGCATTAGCAACAGTAATTTTCATTTCTGTAACAAACTCTTTATCTGTCTTGGCATTAATCCACATCTGGACCAAAATGTGCCACATTAATGATAAGCATTTGGTACAATTTGAGACTGAAATTTAGTATACTATGTTCTAGATGGTCAATCTAACAGTTTACCTGATAGCTAACTGTAGCACTGTAACTATTTTCCTCAAGCAAAACGGGTACCTGCTTCATCTCCTGGACTTATTCAGAAATTTTAATTAAGATGTTAAACAGTCATGGATTAAGAGAGCTGCAGTTTTACTTTTTTAAGAAAAATTCACAGGATGACTTCCACCTTATCTGTTACCCATTATATTACTGAAGTGTGTAACTAAGATTCTTCTTGGGAGTATATTGTCATAACATTAAACAGATTAACCTTCATTTAAAAAAACAAAAAGTATACTTTTCTGAATGTGTATCATACCTTAATAAAAATTCATTTTAAAATTTCTCTTCTTTTGTTAACTCTAGTACTCATCTTTGTTTTGTAACTTCTGCAGCTGCTGACTTCAAAGAATGTGTCAGGAACAGTTAAGAAAACCCGACTCCAATGTTGCACTTCCTAGGCTGCAATCTGAGCACGTACACTTACATAAACTGGATCTTATTTGTGTGGTTTTGCATAAATTATCTAACTTCCCTGTACCCTAGTTCTCTCTAGTTGGAAAACTACAGTATAATTTCAACTGAATGTAAGCATTATATGGAATAGTATATATAAAGAGTGTATCCCAGATCCTAGCACAACAATGTTACCTGGCAAAACGATTGCTAATTCATCTGCTAGACAGGAAAGTTTCTTGAAAGTGGTAACATCTTTCTACATCATTGTAGACCTTGCTTATATAAGTCGCAACAAAACTAAATTTAAAGCCATCACCCCACAGGCCTGGCTAAGGTACCCTTCCGACACATAGTCCCATAATTCCCTGAACAAAGCACACCTGTCACTCAACGCAAGAGTCATTTGCTATTTTGTCTCCAACACCTGATACTGTAAGCAGGTCTACCTTGTTCACTTCATCTCCACTAAACGCCTCCTAACATTGGCTACCGAAGTGAACAAATGCCTTGGGGCCTCCCCTTGCCCTGTGAGAGGAACTTAAAAATTATGCGTTTATTATTTGTCTCTGCCCTCTCCTCCCCAGTGAAAGCACAGCCACTCAATCTATCTTGTTCACTGATGCACGTAATTATCCTCTACTGGACCTGATATAACAGCGGGCCCAAAATATATGAAAGGATTTGTTGTTGTTGTTGTTGTTGTTCTGGTTTTAGTTTTCGATGTTATGGTGTGTTGACATATATATATATATATATA
>NW_022900940.1:560321-595228 GCF_012274545.1 Fukomys damarensis | reverse complement strand
TACATATATATTTTTTTTTAAGAAATTAAGGAATAAAACTTGTTTCCACAACTTATCTGTGCTCATGACTAGTTCCTCAAGGCCTAACCTGGGAGCTGAATAAGCAGATCAACAGTATAGCGAATGAATGCATGGATACGTCACTGTCTTGAGAGAGAAATGATAAAACAAAATGACAACCGTAATCTTGGATTGAGGGGCTGTAAGCGATTTGAGTCTTTGTTTTTGTTTCTACACGTACCTCTTCAGTTCCCCAGTTTAAAGCGACTACGGTGTACAATGGGAGGTCCTTTCTCTTTAAACAGACGAGCATGCCGAAGACCGTAAGCCGAGCAGCCCTCGTTCCGTCTTTCTGAGGTCGGGCCAGGAGGCTACCAGGACCCAGCCAGGCGCTCCTCCCAGACCCAGCTCGGCGACCTGGCCCGCGAAACCGCAAGGGCCGAGAGGCCCGACCTCCACACTCCGAGGAAAACACCCCGCCGCCCAGTACTCACCACCAGCGAGACCACGAACCCCGGCTGGTTCATCTCCCTGCAGACCCGGTCACGGTTACGGTTAGAAGCTGAGCAGAAACAGAAGCCGCTCACCTCCGCGTGCTCCGGGCGCCGCCATCTTTGGGGCGGGACCCGAAGGGCTGCACTTCCGGGTCCTCTGACGTAAAACCACAACAACTGCACGTGCAGCCGGGCTGAGCTGCCCTGCGGGAGCCGGGGAGGAGGAGCCTGGCCAAGGCGGGGGCCGGGTGGCGGGCTCGCCCTTCCGGTTCTCTGCTGCTGCGGAAGAGGCCGGTTGGAGGGGCTCTCTGAGCGAAGGATCCCTAGTTGGTGAGTTCAGAACGAGGACGCCTACCTCGATGACAGGACGCGTGCTTGTCATCCCATCACGCGGGAAACTGGGGCAGGAGGATCACCACGAGTTCGAGACCAGCTTGGGCTACTCAGCGAGTTCAAGGGCAGCCTGAACTACATCTCAAGAGACCTTGATGACTGCTCCTGAACGAGCGACCGTGAAGGGGCAGGACTAGTTTCAAGAGGAGAGACTTTGGTTTTTTATTGTTCAAAATCCAAACAGTTTATTTTATTTTGGTATTATCTTGGTATTAACTCTACAAGTTTTGTCTGAACTATTATATTAACTCATTATTAGGCAATTTAGTCATAATTAGTTACATTAACTCATCATTATTAAAAATGGACAAAAATATTGCCGAAGTTTTCTTACTTGACATAAAAATTAGCATCCCCCATGTCTCCTTACTGGCATTTATTTCACTTAAAATTATTTACTTGTTCAAGAGAGTAGAATAGTGGTCATTAGAGGATAGAAGGGGAGGAGGGAGGAGATAGGAGGAGGTTAGATAGTCCGGATCAAACATACAGTTAGATAGAGACTGGGGCTGTGGGCCAGTGGTAGAATGAGTGCCCATCATCACGTCCAAGGCCTTGGATTAGGAGGAGGAATATATCCTAGTGTTGTACAGTACAGTAGGATAACTATAGTTTTCAATTTGTTGTACGTTTTTAAAACTAGAAGAGTTTGAAAGTTCCCAAGAGAAACAAATGTTTAAGATGAAAATGCTCACTACCCTTATTTGACTTTGCATGTATTCAGTTATCACACTGTACCCTCATAACTGTATAATTTCTGGGTCAAAAATAAAATGGAATAGTTTTTTAAATTTACTTAAGTATTTACTGCTTCATCAAAGCCCCTGTTATTAAGTACTTAATAAAATTTTCCTGGAGTGGACCTGTCTTTATGTTTACTAAACTTTTTTCTAAACTTATCTAAACTATCTTCTCACTTTTCCATATATATTAGCCCCTTGTATCTCAGATGTGATGCTAGGTGTCACCCACATTCACAGAGAACCCTGATGCTCCAAGTTCAATTACCAACCCCAAATCATAGTAAACACAGTAGAGACAGCACTGGAAATCTGCTTAGTGCATTCATCATCTGTTCTCAAAACCCTTGTATTAGGGCTCTTATCTGGACTTTCTTCAATCCATCTTGCATAACACTGCTGCAAACTGTATTCCCTAGATAAAATCATTTGAAAATGAATAGCAGAATAGCTTTAGTTGTTAGATGAGATTCAAATTCTGAGCTATCACCTACTTGATTTGGACATAACTTCGCTAAGATTGAGTTCTCTACTCATAGTGAGACACTGTCTCATTTTTCTCATGTTTCCTCTACCAGAACACTTTTTTTTATGCTGCCTATAAAACATTAGTCCTCACCTGTCACATATCCTCGGATACAGAGTCGCTCCAAACGTGTGGCAGCAAGGAGTCACGTATATATGCCACAGAAGTTTGAGGTGAGGATCTGCATAAACAGTCATGTAATGATTTTACAAAGATGAAAGTAAGTTTACTATAAAAGTGCTGCAGATGTGAGCATAGTCAATATATTACTGCACAAAGATGCAGGGGACAGCACCAAAGATGAAGGGGAATCCTCTAGGGAAGGATCTTGCATGAGACCAAATCTTCGGCAGGGAAGAGAAAATGTCACAGCACGTTGAGTTTTTCAGTTTCTTAAGTACTGCGTTCAGACACAAGTGACTTGGTGCCAACAGGCTGTGAGGCTGGAAGTGTTCTCAGCCTAGCCTAGAGCCTGGGAATGGTCAGTCCATTGGGTGTCCATAGTTATCTCTATACATTCCTTTCTCATAAGGTAGCCTCTGCAGAAAGGCAGCAGCCAAGGTCACCTCAGGAAACACCTCCATTTCACTCTTAACTATAACCTTTTCCCTGATACTATGATAGTTCACTTCCTCAAGGTGCAGGAGAATCTTTCCTGCTGCTGTTTGTCCCTTCAAAGGGTTTGTACAATTCGGTGTGGCCCATCCAGGATCGTGTCCTTTTGATTAACTCAAAGTTAACCTTACGCACATCTGCTAAATATTTTTTGTCATAGAATGCAATATATTCATGATAGCAATGGTCTATCGTAGTGAGGTCCTGCTCACACTGTAAGACCTAAAGTCTCACTTCCACTCCAAGGTACGTGAACAGTCGAAAGGGCCTTCACGATGCTGAGTCCTATAGCCCAACGATGGCTCCAGATGCAAGACCCAGGGCCTTATTTCCAGGAGCATATAGCTCAGTGAGGCTCCGGGAGTTCAATGAGCAGTGAGAGTCACCCAAGAGGGGACACGCCAGACTTGTTGGTAAATAAACCTTTATTAGTCTGGCCAGACGGCACTCTCAGAACTGAGCAGCTCAGAGAGGCCCAGCACAGGGGTTACCACAGTTTTTTAAAGGCAAGGGAAGAGGATTGCAAGCTCAGCAAGTGGGCCAGGGGTCAGGGGGTCGGTTTTCTGCCATCTTTCTAAAGGAGTCAGTTATACGGGGCACCTGGCCTTTCATCTCCAGACCTCAGGCTGTTCTGTTCTAAAGAGGCCTTGAGTCGCTATCTTGTTTACCCATACCAGGCTTCCATACACTCTGTTTTAATCTTATCTTAGAACTGGGTAGAAAGGTGTGTGCTGCTATATGTTGGCTAACTATGGGTTACATAGAGGTTAGGGTCCCATAACACTCAAAGGGAATGATTACATAAAATGCATAGGGGCAGGAATCTTGAGGGCCATCTGAGAATTCCGCCTACCATACTCTCCTATAACTGCTCACTGGCAGGCTCTTGAAGGCCGACACCATTCTATTCACAGATTTTAGTAGCATTCCCCTCACAGCCCTTCCATCTACTTCCTGGTACCAAGGTCCTCCCATAGTTCAGGAGTCACAACAGCACTCTTACCTCCAAGTACCAAAATCTATGTTGTTTATCTGTTTCTGAATAACAAATTAGCAGTTTAAAACAATAACTTCTATTACCTCACAGTTTCTGTGGGTCAAGATTCTGGGAGTGCGCTAGCTGTGTAGCCCAGTCTCAGGTATTCTCAAGAGGTTATAGTAAAAATGTTGGCCTGGGCCATACTGCAAGATATGACCGAGACTGGAAGATCCACTTCCGAGATGGCTCACTCCCATGCCTGGCAAATTCTTCACCACATGGACCTCTTCATAGTGCTGCTTGAGTGTCCTCATGATATAGCAACTGAATTTTCCCAGATGGAACAATTTATAAGAAAAGAAGACAGAAACTACAATGTCCATTAGGACTCGCCTCAAAAGAAACTCAGTTGTCACTGCAGTAGATTGTTGGTTACACAGTTTATCCATATACTGCATTATGGGATGGGACTCCACAAAGACATGAGTATCAGGAAGAATCAATGGATGTCATACTGCAAATCACCACATAAAGGAAATGCAAGCAAAAAAACACGAGAGGATATGACAACACCTATCATCTCAGCATTCTGGGCAGCTGAGGCAGAAGTATTGCAAGTTTGAGCCCAGCCTTGGCAACTTAGCTACTTAGTGAACCCTGTTTCAATGTGTGGAAAAAAAAAAAAAAAAAGATGACTACACACTCTAGTAGCCAAAATGTAGAAGACCAGAAGAAGATTAAACATTAGGTTTATCCATAATAGGAAAAAATGGAAGCAACCCAAAAGTCCATCAATTGATGAACAGATGAACATACCATAGTGCATCTTTAAAATGGAATATTACTCGGCAGTGAAAAGAAATAAATTTACTGATTTGTGCAACAACATGAATTAATCTCAAAGCATTATGCTGTGAGAAGAAAGCCAGATATGAAAGACTACATATAAAGGCAAAATTATAGTAACAGCACACGTAGTTTCCAAGGGCTGGGGTAGGGACACGGATTGGCTGAAAAGGCACACAGACAATATTTTGCAATGTGAAGTGGGCATGCCATGTCAATTATGTTCCAAGACATGTGCCCAGAACAGTTCCCGAAGCCCTGCACATGAAACCAGTTAGACAGTGCTATCTCCAATTCTTGCAGAACCCAAGCAGGTTTTTTGATAGAACAGTCTAGGCCGCAGGTCAGCCCAAGGAGCGGCTCCACTGGGCTCTTGGCCACTGTGGTCTCTCTTTCACAGTGGCCCGCTCTCATCCCGGAGAATGTGCTTCTTTCCCTACATTTAGTTGGCCTAAACTTGCACTAAGAGCATGGTTCTTTTCTTACCTTTAATGAATGTAAACCCTCGATACCTTTTGGACCTGCTTGATTAATTCTAAGGTCAGGATAGAAAGAACCTACAAACCACCTCTGGAAGGAAACTTCATTGCCCCGTAACCCAGTAATGTTACCATAGCTTCCAAAGTGAAAACATTTCCACTTAATAATGTTCTGGAAAGTCTTAGATACAACTCTCCTCCCCAAGAAAAACTTAAACCCAGACTTTAGATTAGAATACCTCCTTTGATCTAAAATTAAGAAAAAAACTCCCTTCAATATAAAGACTTTTTTTTTTTTTTTTTGAGACAGGGTCTCACTATGTAGCTGTAAACTCACAGCAATCCTAGCACCTCAGCCTCCCAAGGGCTGGCATTACAGGCAGGGCCACCACAGCAGGCTGGACTAACTTCCTAAGAAGAAATTTTGTTGACATCATTTTCTGGAACCTTTCATAATCAAGATGAAATATACATTCTTTCATGCAAAGATCAGACTTTACCAAGTAATGCAGGAAGCCACTGAAAACCGCTTTAGTAAATACAGATATTAAAATATGACCTGGGGTTCCTCTTCATGGAATGCTATCAGAAAGACTCTTTTCTGTTTGTCCATGTCTTTTAAATAGAGATGGGCTTCTTTTTGTTTCTATCTCCTTGCCTGTTTTGCAAGCAGAAATGGGATCCAGAGCCTCTCGGACGCTAGGTAAATGCTTTATCACTGAGCTGCATCCCCAGCCCTAAATGTAGTATTTCAGAGTGTCATCATTATCACTACATTGCAAGCATGTAATGTTCTCAAATCTTTCATTTCAAAAGATACAGGCACTGTTTTGCATTATACACGTGCTGTAATACAGCTTCTCTCATTTAACACTATCACTGTAAGCCAAGCTTACTTTTAAAACAAGCTCTGTGGGGTTTACTAAAGTAGTATTTATACAAACTAGCAAGAGACATGAGGCAAAAAAAAAAAAAAAAAAGCAGTCCTATGGGACTACACTTGCTCAACATGCACGAGGCCCTAGGTTCAACCCTGAGCACAGGGGAAAGAAATTATGTCTGGTTAGGGTAAAAAGAATGTAATTTTCAACTTGGCCCATCTAAGCTTTTTTTTGGTTTTTTGTTTGTTTCTTTTGTTTTTCCTACCAGGAATGGAACTCAGGACCTTGAGCTTGAAAGGCAAGCAAGATGCCACTGAGCTAAATCCCCATTCCCCATCTAAACTTTTGTTACTGCTCTTCACTGAAAAATAAGATTACAGTTGCTAGGGTCTGAATGTGTCCTCAAAATTTCTTTTTTGAAACTTAATTACCAGCAAGATTGCATTAACCATCACCATCTAATGAGTTTCTAGTTATCTTTCTGTTCCCAGTAGTACTCCTGGTCAAGACCACCTTTTATTCTGCCTTTCTCCACCTCTCTGCTGACCTCCTCCCTTTTTAAAGTTTTTTCTCTGCTTCTTTCCCAGGCCATTCTCTTTCACATTTTTATTGTACTATTGCAAGTCTTTTGCAACCATCCCTTCATCTTCAGTTTTTCCTTCTCCTCATTTCTCCCCGAGTTTCTCTGGTCACCACTTTTTTCCTCTTTACACACCTCCTTCTCAACACTCACATAAAAATATCCACTAGCCAGGAAGGATACACTTTCCAGTGAAGCATCAGAAATGAAACAAATCCTGGCAGGCACACCAGGTGAATTGGGATTTGGGAAGAGCTTGGGGTGTCACTACCCCCAGCCTGGGGTCAGGGACCTCCCTGAAGCAGTGACTGCCAAGCAAGGATTAGAGAACAGCAGGCCCAGGGGGCCAAGGAGAGGGAATCTCAGGAGATGAGTCTGGACTGCAGGAACCCAAAACCAGACTCACCTCCTGAGATCAACTTCCCGAGGGGGATGTTGGGGATGCAGGGTGAGAATCCACTTCCACAGTGGGGATTTGCCAGGCTATGGAGTGGAGAGAGAAGACGAGGAGAGAGGGTTGGAAGAAGGCAGATATAAGTTGGTGCTATACAGGGACTTTAGCAAGACTTTTGTATTAAAAAATAAAAAGGGCTGGAGATGCAGCTGTACAGCTCAAACTAAGGCCCTGGGCTCAATTTTAAAAAAAATGGAAAACTAGGCAGCAGGTGGCCTCCACTAGAGGAGTCAAAATGACATGGACCTCTGAGCCACTCCAGCTAGAAATGGACTTGGAGGCAAGATCTAGAAGGGGAGGGACTGATCTGGAAGCCTCTCGGGGCAACACAAGACTCTTGCTGAGTGGGAAGAGATGCTGGGAACACTGCGCTGTAGATCACTATGGCCAGGCCTAACTCAACTCTTCCCCCAGATGAAGCAGGGCTCCAAGAGTAGAACAAGGAACATGCCTCTTACTCCCTTGAGGCAGGGCCCCAAGGGAGGATAACAAGCAACAAGAGGGCATGGTGGAGGAAAGCCTAGTGCAGAAGTGGACTACCTTCCTCCCAGCCACCCACCAGAGAAACATCAAGCATTCTCCTGCAGACCCCATCCATTTTTCCTGTCCCAATCAGGCTTCCTGTTACCTACACTATAAATAAAAGTCCTGAGGATGAAAGCCAAGCCTTTTGTCTCATTAGGACAAATGGATTCTACCTGGCCACCACTTTATAAACTTTACTGTCATCTTTGTCGTTCTTAATATCCTACCACCATTTTTCACTCCATAAACCCTTCAGCCACACTGGTCATGGCAAAGTGAGAGGCTAGGATTGCAACTTTCAAAACCACACTCAGGTCTCGGTGTGTGGGACATGACAATGGGGGTGTCCCTGCAGGCAGGTTTGAAGTGGAAAGAAGGAAACATTGTCCAGATGGAATGTTTTTTTCCTCTAATTGCCTCTGGATGGGCAGGAAACTGACTTAGGGCTGGGCCTGAGTCTTCAGCTGGCTATTTCAGCATCTGTCACTCTTTCCTTCCTTCCCACAGAAGTCCTTCTTGATGGTGTACAGTGGAGTCAGGTTGCTTCCATTCTTTTCAAGTTAAATGTTTCAAAAGGTATGAGAAAAAAAATTAGAGTTATAATGGCCATAACTCCGTTGAATCTTGAGAAATCTTCTACTTAATTTTTTTTTAAAGATAGTTTCACTATGTATTTCAGCCTGGCCTTGAACACTCCTGCCTCAGCCTCCTGAGTGCTGGGATTACAGATGAGTGGCATCAGGCCAGACTACTTCACAAATTGAAAAGCTTATAGTCCTTTTTGTGATATATAAATGAAAGATCCATTGGGAACAGTATCTTTTGATTGGTTGTACCTCCATTTAAACAAGGGATTGAGAGTAGCATTTTCTGGTTGGTCCTGTAAACAGTACTCAGCAACTGTAAACTTGCAGGCATTTTGGGTCCCACGTTCTGCACATGCCTTCTCTTTCTTAGGGAACATCTCATTCAACTGGTTAGCCATCAGTTTTATGACTACTGACACATTTTGCCTGGCTGATTCTCTAGTTTACACCACCCTAATCTCCTACCTCCCCTTGACTTTCATCCTGATGGAGAACTTTTAGTTGGCAGGACCATTCAGAGCAAGTAAAGCCTTGTTAGTGATGTCTAATAACTGAATCTTGACTTCAAACAACCTTCAGTTTATCTCCCTTGATCAACTGGGTTCAAACTCTTAAAAGCCAAACTACGAGGTCCACCAGACATTGACTTCAGTCAAGATTCATCTCGCACGAGGAATCCAACCCCAGAACTGGGTTTACACACTCAGTTATAGTTTTAATCCTGATAGCTGTGGTTGGATTCAGCCAAATACTGATTTCAGTCCTACTATAATATTCATCCTTATGTTCATCTGGATTCCTTCCTGATGAGGCTTTCAGTCCTATAGCTGCATTCATTATGTGTAATTATCTTACCCCAAGAGAAAAACTCATCCCATGTGCTGGCCTCAGTTCTGCATCCAGGATAATTCTGTTAACCTCATCTGCACAGCTGGGTTTATCTCTGATATCTCCAATCTGCACACAGATTCATCCTTGATGATTTCAAAGTTAAAACCGTACAAATACACATGATTACTTTTCTCCCAAGAAAAATTCATGCCCAATGCTGACCTCAGCCTGCAACAGAAATTGACACTGTGCTAGCAGGATGATGTTCTCGACCAAGGAACTAGATTCACCTCTAGTTGCCCTCAGTCTCACAGATGTACTGACCCATGACCTCAGCTCTGTAGCTGAATTCATCCTCGAAGTTGACTTCATTCCTGCAGCAGCATCCAACCCTGAGGATTTCAATCCCCATCCCTACTTTATTTTTAGCCCTAAGTCTTGACCCATCTAACACTATTTTAGAACCAGTTTTTGTTTTCATGTTAATCAGAGTTAAGGTTTCTGTCACCTTTAAATGAAAGGATCCTGACAATGTAAAACATCAGGCAGAAATTTCTACACCAGGAAAGAGACTCTGAAAGCTTCTCCTGATAAGGGTTTGCCATTGGTTTCAGAAAATAGATTCAGTTTCTACCAACTGTGTCAAGATCTCAGTATAAGAGATTCCAAGTGTCACATATAAGATGCAAAAATCAAAGAGAGATCAAGGAACCCTTGCCAAAGAAATTCTTGTATTTTGTGGCAAGAAGGCCACTGAAAAAAAACCAATGGTGGTGGGGGACTCAACAAACCTTCATGGTAGAACACTCAGTGACAGTCTTGGTTCTGACAGAATTCCTCATAGCAAATCCTACCCAAATCCTGTCCTTTCTTGGAGGGTCAAACATACTACAATACTTCTTTCCACTTTATAAGGTCTAGCTCATGCCTCATTCCCTCACTAATATGCCTCTTAGTCTATAAGTCTTCCTCAATAGTTTTCACCAAGGAGCCACCTGTCCTTAATGCAACAAACCTCCTTATGACCTTGGTGCCTTAGGTCTCAATGACTCTCTTTCCATAAACTCTTCCTCTTTGGTCTAGAGGACATAATACTCTTCTGGTTCTTTTCTGTTTTCACAATCTCTTCTCTGCCTCCCCATTGCAGAATCAATCTCCTCTAACTGGAGATTGTTTCAGGAACTCAAGCTTCATTCCCCCCTGGGCCCACTGTTCTGCTTTGCCCTTACTTATAATAAAGTCCATCTCCTTAAATGCTTTAATTCCCACCTTCTCCCTGCCCTGAGACCTCCTCAAGCAATGCCTGATTCCCTCCTACTCATGCCTGAATCTCGGCTTGAGATGAAAACTCTTTCCCCTCTTGATCAAACCCCTTTACTGTACACATAGCTTGGGTCTAACCTAGTCTGCCTTGGTTCAAATCCCCCATTCACTAGCCATAAGAACTTGGGAGAATTAAGATACCTGAATGAACAGATGCCTGTTTTGCCATAGGGAGATAATAATCCTCAGCCCAAACCATGGCTAAAGTTGTTAACAGGTGTTAACAAGTAACAAGCTATAAGCAAACTTTTTCTAAAAAAGGATGACACGAACCAAAATCATACTGTTCCTCATAAATATGCATAAATACTATGTGTCAATAAGAAATAAGTAATACATTAAAAAGGACAAAGTTCTGGATCAGTGCTTCTCCAGAGTGTGCCTAAGAATCACCCGAGAGCTGGCACATCTCGGGGTGGGGTGGGGTTAATAACTTGTGCTTCTTACAAGTTTTCTGGTGATGTCAATGCTTCCAGGCTGGAGACCACAGTTTGACAAATACCGAACTACAGAAATGCCAGGGTTCTTTCTCAGAGATCTCAAGTCTCCTGGTTGTATTAAGTATGTCTAAGGATGCAAAAGCCCAAGTACAATATCATTTGTTTTATTTTATACTTCTCTGATCACTGAAACCTAAACAGAAGGTCATGCTAAACAACAACACACAAAAAAAGTAAATAAAAAGAAAATAGCAACCAACAAACTTAAATGCTGAGAGCACAGGAGAGGAATGCGAAGCCTGGCTCGAGGAGGGAGCTCGCACTGCACGGCCATCAGCAGTGCAGCTCAGAGCTGGAACCTAGTGAGCACAGCAGTTAAGCCGTGGCGTAGTCCTGAGACTTGGGGACATAAAGGAGCTCCCTCTTGCTCTATCTGAATCTGGGCAGCACGGCACAAACCAGGACACGCACACCTGGCAAAGCACACTAGACTTGCCTTTTCCTGAGCCATCGCCAGGGCAGAATACCCTGCTTTGCATATATACACGCAAACTCACATTCACACACTCATAAGCAAGGCTCACGACGTCAGGGCTCAGGTACCAACCCAAGCCCAGGTTTGTGTGAGTCTGCTTAGCCACCGCAGAGGCAGCCTGTAAACCATCCTGAGGACCAGCAAGGGAGAGACCGTATTCTGCACCCTGTTGTGGGTGAAGATTATGAGCCACTGGAGTTGCTGGGCTCAGTCACAGAGGTCCAGGGGCCACTTCTGAGATGCCATCCATCTCTGCTTTGCCCCTCAGTATCCAGTTGATAAGGAAGCAGAGTGCTAGGAGGCCAGTTCCTAGCAGGTCCCCCAGCCCAGTAAGGTAGGGGATGCAGTGATTGTCAGGATCCAGGGCCTGGTGCCAGGTCAGCCGAACCATCACTTCTGCCAGGTACAGCAAGATTATCACCTGTCATAAGAGCAAGCAACATAAAAGACCAAGTCGGAAGGCTAATTAGAGCCAAGAAACACCAACAGAGTAGACATGTCAGCCCGGGCCAGTCTCCTTCCTCAAATTTCTCTTGGGGTCTGCTTTCACTTGGACATGTGCTAGAAACTTGCCTTCCAGTGTGACAGTTAAGGTTGTTGAAATCTTAGAGGTAGGGCCTAGTAGAAGATTAGGTCATGAAAGGATTAAAATTGTCTGGAGGGAGTGCGTCAGGTCGCCTGGAACCCGAATAGTGAGTGGGCTGTTATAAAATGGGCCTGGCCCTTCCCTGCTCTCTTGCCTCTCCACTCACACTGTGCCCTTTCAGAACACAGCTGGTTCCTTGATCACTTCTCCATCATGTGTAATAGCCAGGGGTCCCTCATCAAATGACATCATCGTACTGTTTTGATACTTCAGCCACATGAACTGTGAGTCTAATGCACCTTTTTTCTCAGAAAGTTATTCAGCACCACAAAATGGACTGAGAAAGGTCCCTTTCCTAGCCTCCCAAAGTGCCACACAGACCTGCTGCCCATCGCCCACAGAGGCACTCTCTGCCTCACAGGCTCCACTCCTAGGACCTTGTTGGCACTTCCACTGGAATTTGCTCGAGCCCCTCTTACCTGGAGCTTTGGGCAATGAGCCATTCCTGAAGCTGCCGAGGGAGGCCTACAGACCGCTGGGTCCAATGGCTCCTCTGAACTTCATCCAGGCTCCTTTCTCCCTAACTGGAACTATTTGCTGCAGCTATTCAGAACATTTGCTTGGACCTGCCCAAGCCTACCTTTTAGGGTCGGGATCATGCTACATTTGAAAATGCTGTAAGCTTGGGGAAGTTAGAAAATGCCTAGTCCCTAGTACTAGTGACACCCTCAAAGAAGTGCCAATCAGTACCCAAAGACCTCCCTGCAGAAGCCCCAGGCCCACTGAGGACATCAGTTAGGGCCTAGCAGTCTGCTGAACGCCACTGTGAAGCAGGTGTCAGTTTACTCTCCTTCCCCTCCAGCCTCATCGCCATCTAGCCTTGAACGAAGGCCACATATGCTTTTTAGCAGCACTCTGGTAGGAGCCTGGTTCCTGCCTACTCACCCTCTGTAATGCCATGGAGCGCTGGACCCACTCACCAGCCTGCTCTGCGGGAACACCCTGCATCCACAGGCAGCAGCTCCGAGTGAGGGGCGCGCAGAGTGCAGTACGCCAGGCACACTGAGAAGTGCGCAGTGTGCTGTGGGTCAGGTGTGTACCGTATGCTGCGGCCTCTGCATCTAGACCAGGCCACATGGCTCGAACACATTGACTGGGTCCCTGGAAGAGGGGGACCCCTTTCCCAGCCTCTTTCATGCATGTTCTCCATGTCCTCTAGGACTGGAGACAGCTAGCCAGCTGAGTAACCCAATGAAGGCTGCCCCTTTGCTGCTGCAATCCTCCTTACCTGGATCAGACCTGCTAGTAGGTACAGCACCACAAAGGTCTTGCTGTGGGTCACTGACTGACCTTCCACCAGGTAGATGATATAGAAGAAAATCAGGTGGCCTGGGACCACCAGGAAGAGGAGGACTCGGGCTGACTTGGAATTGATTTCTGGAAAAAACAGAAGCAAGAACACTGCATGACCTGCCTGGAAGCTGGGGCTACCTCGGCATGTGGCCATCCTCAGTATGATTTCCACTTTCATCCATCTATCCACCCTACACGTGTTTACACCTACTATGTGACATGTTCTAGCAGAAGAGGATTCAGTCTTGTCTCTTTCCGCACCAACCCTCTGATCTCAGGGCTCAGACAGACTCACAGGGGACATTGCCATGGGCTCCAGGCCTTCCACTGGATCCTTCAGATCTCTAGCATGCAGACGAATCTTTTGTACTCTTCTACAGTTGACTCTGTGGCTAGCCACTGTAGGCCAGTCTTGTAAATTTCTGTGTCCTGCATCTGATCAGAGTATGTGCAGTCTTTGAGGAGACTTGCCCCTGCCTGCAAGGTGTTGTAAGCATGAATACATGTACGCAGCTGACATTTTTGGGAAGAAAGATAATATTCAAACACTCTTCTACAGTTGACTCTGTGGCTAGCCACTGTAGGCCAGTCTTGTAAATTTGTGTCCTGCATCTGATCAGAGTATGTGCAGTCTTTGAGGAGACTTGCCCCTGCCTGTAAGGTGTTGTAAGCATGAATACATGTACGCAGCTGACATTTTTGGGAAGAAAGATAATATTCAAGTAAGCAGAAACAAATAAGAAAGGTCATTTCAAACTGTGACAAGTACTATGGAGAATGGGGACATGACGGACACAGTGTATGAGAGGGGGTGAGATCCTGGAGGTTAGAACACCTCTCAGAGGGGAGATATTTAAGCTGAGATCTAAAGCAGGAGAGAGTGTTCTGGGCAGAAGGAAGAGAATATGTGAGGAGTTCAGAGTAGAAAAGAGCTTGCAGATATCAAGGGGCATTCCTACATTTCCTCATCAGCGAGGACAAAATACTCACAGGATACCTCAGAGAGCCTGTGGGGCCTTGACAGCACAGTTGGGTGTGCTTGTGAGCTCCAAATTTTCCTCTGTTCTATGAGTTTGAGACTTTCCAATGAATGTGATTCACCCTTGTTCAATACAAGCAGTGTTTTAACACATTTCCACCAGCTTGTATCATGGGTGATACAAATGGATCTAATCACTTTTATCAGTCATTTTACTAATAAAATTAATAAAAAGCTGCCTGACAGGACAGTCATGCATGTACACCATTAGTGATTTAAGCCACCCGGCAGTGAGACATACCAATTATAGCCCCAGTGAACATGTTAAGCGACAACATGTGAATGTGCCTGACCTTTCATACAGAAACAGAGTTTCAGTAAAACGTCTGCATTCACCTCATGGTTAATATAATGTATGTCAACAAAATAAGGAAAAGGGAGGGAAAAAGAATATGTAGTTTAAAAACTAAAATGTCAACCATAAGATAATATACAGAGAAAGGATAAGAAAGTATAAGCACCAAAATGTATTCACGATGAGAAGAGAGAGACAATGAATAAAAAGGTTCCTTCTTAAGGGGTAGGGTGTAGCTCAGTGGTAGAGCACCTATCTAGCATTGAGGCCCTGGGTTCTATTCCCAACATCACAAAAGAAAAAAAATCAATTAAAAGATCCCCCAAAATAAGTGACGCAGTATGTAGCCTATAGTGTAGAGCATGAAAACTCAAGAAAACCTACAGAGAACCAATATGTAAACAGTAAGAATTCAATAAATTACTTGGGGAATAAATAACAGAAAAACAAACAGGCTTCTACATGTAAATGACAAGTTAGAAAAAATATGGGAGCCAGGTACAGCATGTGTTGCACAGTTGTAATCCAAGCAACCTGAGAGGCCAAGGGAGAAACAGCGCTGCAGCCTACAAACTCAGCCTGGTCAAAAACAAACAAACAAACAAACAAATACCAAACCAAGGAAGACAGAGTAATCACATAACCAGGATTTCCACTGTTGGACAAGGTGGGAAAGACACATCTTATTCCTATCCATCCCACAAAGTACAATTAAAACTTCTGTAAAACATATGAAACAAACTAAGACTCTGAAAGATGGAGAGAAAAAGGAGCTAGCTAGTGGCTTCAGGATCCAATAAGCAACAAGGTGCAAGTTCTCTGAAGATTTAATGCCAATAGAAAAGTATAGCCTAGCAAAGCAGAGAACTTTTAGGCAGTAACTACTATTATCTGGTCAAACGCTATAGGAAAAGCTGCAACCCTACTCCCACAGTAAAGGTCGACAGGGTATCTGATTTCCTCCTCATGTGGCTCTCCCCTCTGTGGCTGAGGTAGAGAAGGCAGAGTAGAGTCAGAAAGTTCATCCCCACCATGTGAAGAGCAGGAACAAAGCATCCCCCTCCTTCCCAGGCAGCACAGCACAGTCCAGTGAGGGACCTGGACTCAGTATTTCCTGGAAGCAATGAAGGGTTCTCCCAGGTCAGCTAAAACAGATAAGATCCACAGTCTTACCCAAAAATATCCAGATTGAACTTAAAATCACATCATACCAAGAGCAAGCAAAATCTCAGTGGAGATGAGTAACAATAACCCAACAGACAGCAGAATTACCTACAAACAACCTGAACACATGCATGACAGGGCCATAATTTATTTGTATGTCAGCCGCCAGGTGGCTTGAACCACTCGTGGTACACGAATGACTGTCCCATCGGGTGGCTTTTGGTTAACTTTATTAATAAAGAGGCCGATAAAAGTGATGAGATACATTTGTGCCACCAGAGGTTCAACTGCCCCACAGGACAGTCATGTTAATCTTGCAAGATCATGTTAATGAAGCCATTATCAACATGCTTCAGCACAAGATCTCAAACGCACTTAAAATAAATGAAAAAATAAAGCCACAGAAATGAAAGAGAAGATACAAAGAATCAAACAGAAATTTTAGAAGTTAAAAAAAATCAATCAGAAAAACCAAACAATTCATGAATAGACTGAACAGCAGAAGAGGGACAAAAGAAAGAATCAGTGAATTTGAATGAAAAAATTATAGAAACCAGTCATTGTAAGATTGATTGAGAAAAAAATTGACTGAAAAGAATTAAACAGAGCCTAAAGAACTTGTGGGACAATAACAGAAGATCTAACATTCATGTCAGTAAAATATCAGAAGAGGATGGTGCTGAAAAAAAGCAGTGATGCAAAATTCTCCAATTTTTCAAAGGATCTGTACCTACCTAAGGAGACTACCAAACATCAAATAAAATTGGGCCTACGAAATCCTCCTCAACCCATATCATAATCCAACACCTAAAAACTAAAGAAGTCTTAAAATAAGCAAGGGAGAGACACCACCATAGTTCATGGCAGCAAAGGCAATTCAAATGATAGATTTGTCATAAAAACCACAGAGGTCAGAAAGAAGTGGTAAAGTTTTCAAGTGCTGAAATAAACACCTGTAATATCATTGCCAGGAAAAAAAAAACACCCTTTTGGAATGTGCTATGTTTCCCCTAAAAGAGGGATAAAGCCATTTCATGATTCAGGAAAATATACCGGGAGAAAAAAAATCTGATTTTAAAAAGATAAAACACCTCCAATGGCTTCCAGTGGCTCTCCAAAACAGATCAAACGCTTTCCTCAAACATCAAGCCCTTCTAGCAGTCTCTTCTTCTCTCTTGGCCTCAGCTTCCTTCATGCCCTTCTGCTCAACATGCTCTGCTGTCACAAGCCCTTTAGTTGCTCAAACTCGCCAAGCCCCTTTCTGTCTCTGAGCCTCTATTCAGGCTGTTTCTTCTACTCTAAGATCCTCCTTCCCAACCAAGCCCTGATTAGTCTCATATCAGAGCCTTCTAACCCTGAGTCTGCATGATTCCTAATTTTTTAAAATTGCACCCTGTGCTTTTGTCTTTTGGAATATACCACAGCTTGCAATCAGGAGCTTGCTTTTTTTTATGTTTGTCTATTCTTCAGGTCTTTGTACTCCATGAAGGTGAGAAATTAGCTGTTTCTGTTTCACCAGTCACCTGACACATTACTTAGTAGACATCTGATATTTGAAAGAATAAATGAAAGATGGTCTGGGTAGTCAAGTTCCGCAGAAGAGGAGTTGGGGCCTAGAAGGTGATTTCTGCTGAGGTCAGACCAACCTCAGGCAGCTACTGCTGCAAACACCTCATTCGAACAATACAAATTTTCATTTGTTTAAAGAGATGGCCACATGGCCTCTGGAAGACCTGAGACCCACCTGAGGTGCAGAAAGTAGAACGTGGGTTAGGCCAGAATTTTTTCATCTGGAGAGGTAAGACCCCAGGAGTGCTTGAAATGTGCAGGAAAGTGGAGATCCGGCTGGTCTGAATGGCCACCAGGTTACCACCAACACCTGCAAGGAGGAGAAGAATGTGGTTTCTCATTCTTTATATCAGTCGATGAATTCTCTTATCATAAGCTCACTTTTTCCAGGAAGCCTCCGTAGATCAAGTAGGCATCTCTTTTTTCCTCCCACCTGATCTTGTTTAGCACCCAGGAAAGTGGCCCAGACCTCATGAGTGAGTTATCCCCTTGACAGCTGTCGCACCCACCTCTTAAGAGTGAGGGAAGTGTGACTGGCAAAGCAGGTTCTCAGTTCTCAGTAAGTACTTGTTGGCTGGAAGGAGGTAAAATACGGGAGGAAAAACAGGAAAGGAGTGAAGATGAGGAGAGGGGAAGAGTAGACATAAATGCTTAGAAAGCCACTACAGGTAACTACGTTAGACTGCAAGGCCACAGGAATGGACAGCAATCAGACAACAGATGGGAATCACTGAGAAAAACAATGGGAAGGGCAGGGTGAGAACAGTGGATGAGAGTGTAGGAAGACAGAGAGAGGTGATCATGAGCGATAAAACATTTTTCATGGCTGGTGGCCAGAGTGTTTTTTAGGCAAAGCCATTTCTCACTACTGGGCTTCAATCCGTGTGGTGGGTCCTGCTCTGGGGACCCCATACTGTTATTACAGAGGCCCACATTCATAGATGCATGGAGGGCTGTCTGTGGGGGAATGCCAGGAGCCAAGGAGTCATGAGTACAGGAATGGCACATGGGGCAGGCAGAATGAGGAGCCCCAGAAGACCACAGGTGTGTTTGCTCCCCAGAATTCTTGCCAAGCCTCTCAGCTTTCATAGATGTGACAAAGGCTTTGAGCTCTACCACGGACACATGGCCCAGCTGACAAAGGCTATGCTGAGCTCCTTCTGCTGGCAACAGATTTGGGTGCTGGGCAGAGGCTTGACCCCTTTCTATATCCTCAGTCTCATGCAGAATGTCTTTTAGCCAAGGAGGAAGTGGCACAGTGACCTCCAAAGCAGAGAAAAACCACCTGGCTGGTTCCAGAGGATGCAAAGAACAGTCTGCAGGCAGAGAATGACTGCAGATTTATTTTGGTTGGCCCATAAGTGATTTTTAAAAGAGTCAGGAAAACTCTCAAATTAATTGACAGCATTTAATTTTATACTTTTAATCCAGATTTCAGGCTTCTCTTAATAAGCCAAGTCTGGATTTATTTTCCCACCAGGCCACACCTGGCTGGGGCTGACCAGGAAGGCATCACTCCCTTCACATTAGCACTGAGATCTAAAGCTTGCCCTGCTTCCCACCATTGCTTGCTATATTGCTACTCTCTGGCCTATTTAATCTCAAGTTGTCTGAATGACCTCCGAAGGCAGATGAGTCACTGACATCCAAGAAACATCCTAAGCACACTGCCTGCCATTTCCTGCTGTCCTCACCATGTCCAGTTACTGTGAAGCTCTTCCAGGTCCAAATATGTGGCAGGGTGGTGGTGGGGAGTGCTACTTGGACCCAAGAAACATAGGCATCAGGGTAGAGGAGGGTATACTGTGGATATTCAGGGTCTTCCCAAGGGGCTGTAGTCCATTTCTGCAGTCCTGGAAGGCCAAGGCCTGAGGACCAGTCAAACAGGGCAATGCTTTAGCATGCTTTGTTCTTCCACTAACTAGTAAGTTCCACCTTCAGAGCTTCACGAGATACCAGACATCAAACCAAGAAGGATCATCAACTCAGATGCTCACAGGGTTTAGGGTATAGAAGTTGATTAAAAGAATGGAGACACATGCAGGTCAACAGAGAGCGTTAAGGGATAAAGGCAAACTGGAAACACAGGTGCTGCATCAGGGTAGGCCTAGAATATAAAACCAGGATTTTCACAGCCTTCATTTCTAAGGTGAAGACAGAAACTCAGCTTTGAATATGTAAACATCTTTGAATACGTAAATGAGTTTTGATGGCACCAGTGGATCTTTAAAAACCCATTGGAGCCCAGTACCTCAGTTCTGAGGGGCCACATTCAGTTTTCAGGTGCCAACAAACCGGGGGTTAAACTCCGCCTTCTAGGCCTGGGGTTGTTCCGTTAGGAAAGCTGTTGTCTTGGTAGTGCCCATGAAGACAGTGGGCAGGGCTTCCTCCCCCAGTTCTCCCTACACTTGAGACAAAATCAGCTCCAGCAGCCCAGCAGACAGCAATCTGCCCATGGCTCAGCTGTGCAACTGCCCCTGAAGGCCGGTGCTGGACTGATGTTCAGGCCCAACCGGCCCCCACAAATCAACCCAAGCCAGGGACCCCAAGGAAATCATGTCAGACACCTACCACATAAGACAGGAGTAAATATGGCCATGCCTTTGTACTGGGGCTTAGAAATGGTTTTGCTCAGGATGAGCCCTCCAAAACTGGGGAGAGAGCAGACAGCGGTCAAATGAGCAGAGCTGGTGCTCAGAGAGGCCCTGCCAGTCTTTTCTATGCAGACAGTCCCATTGGTGTGCCCTCCCAGCCTCAGATTTCTTCTTCAGGAACATCTCCTGCAGTCTAGTTGACCTCCCCTAGATCCTCTGCGCCCACTTTTCCCATCCCCATTTTGAGACTTGACTGTCCAGCAGGCCCATCAGATAATGACAACCCATTACAAAACAAGTGCATGGCTTTGGGAAGCTATGCAGCTGGCTGAGTTCCCTTGCTGGATGGCTCCTCACCCATGACTGAACAGGGCTCCAGCAGGAAATACAACCTGCACAGAATCACTTCATGGCCCTGAGTCACTTTGTGGGCCCTATTCTGTTCTCAGGAACTACTGCAACAAGACCTTGCTGCCACTAGCCTCTAGTTTAGCAAGTTTGCCCACCCCACAAACTTCTGAGAACTCTGGGAAAGACAGATCGATTTGAATAGAAGCCCAGGAACCTTTTGGAAGCAAAGATACCTGAACCACTATGTCTTTTCCCTGAGATTCAGATTAAAAGAACATGACAGAATGGACTGGGGTTGTCGAATCAAAGTCTCCTAGGAAAGGGGCCTTGACAGTTAGGGCTGGAGGGAAGCAGACCTAGGTTCCTCTAAAGACTCTAAAAGTCCCACAGGGAACTCCACACTCCTCCAGATTACACCAGTAGCCTTCTGAGAACACTGACCGTACTTAACAGCTGTCGTCCTGAGTCCGTAAAGAGAGGCCTGCAGTTAAGCAGGGGTCTGGGCCAGACCTGGACCGTGAAAGTCAGTGATCCACAGCACTAAAGGTGGTGAGTTACTAGGGCTCCTGTCTGATCTCCCAGCCTGGTCTCTGGTGCTGACAACTGTAAACAGGTGACTTCTAGGAAACGAATGAGGTTCAGGATTCACTTAGAGTACAGTTGGTACTCTCCAGTGCTGGGAATTAATGTAGGAGCCCAGGTGACATGCCACTGCAGCCTGAGGCTCTCGGGGGACAGGAAGTAGCACTACAGTGTTCCTTGCTCAGGCTCACCTGCTAATAACCATGGCAAGGATGATTGGAAACCACCCGAACTTTAGGATCTTCATGATTGGGGGGTTCTGCTTGGCGATGAGGACCCACAGGGGGATCAGAGCCATGAAGCCAACGCAGACCAGTGGGGTCAGATACCAGGTGTCTGAAAAACAAAGTGGACACTTGCAGCTCATGTGGTTAAGGCTGGCATCCAGGGCTTGGGCCTGGCCAGAGTGGGCCTGGGTTTCCCAGGCAAGAGGCAGGCAGGGAACCAAGGACAGGGAAGCCTGAGGCACTTCTGTCTTCATCATTTGGGATGAACAAGCCCACCATACCTTCTAAAGATCCTTCACTGTCCCATTAAGTAACAGAAAAGCTCCTGTCTTCAATTCACCTCTGTTTCTCAGTTGTCTGCTATTTTCCACACATAAATGTCCCGCCAGCCAATACTATAAGGAGAAGTACCCTACGGGACATTGACCATGTAACTAACAGCACTTCCCCTGCAACATCTCATTTCATGTTCTTCACATCCTGCTTAGATGTCAGGAGCAAACCAAATCAAAAAGAGGTGGCTGTCCAAGGTACCCAGCAGCAACTAGTGACAGCAGGGACTGTGGAAAGCTGGAGCAGGTGAATGACGCCATCCCTCTCCTGGCTGAGGCCATCTAAGGTGATGTCCGTATTGCCATGTCTCTCACAAGGGATGGACCAGGTCAGCTTGGTAGCTACTCATGTCACCATGTCGTCACAGCCACCAACAGGTACAAGGCTAGAGAAGACAGATTGGCATCTGTCTCAGTCCGCTGTTACCCTGGGCCCAGTGTACTTAAGCACCTTTTACATTGCCTCCCTTCCTTCTTTGTACTCTGCATGTGACTTTCACCATTCACATGTACATAGAACACTATCAACTTTCTTTAGGACTGTCTTCACATCCTGGCCCCACCATTCCAGGGGCAGCTCAGGGTGTACACACTGTCTTTGCGAGGAGGCCCCAACACTGGATTAACAGGCTTGGCTTGCATCCTGTGTACTCCTGTGGGAAGTGACATTAGAAACATTCCCCTCCTTCCTTCTCTGCACTACACCACATGGCCCCTTCCCCTGCCAGAGGTACCTGAGAATGTCCGTACAGACAGAGCACTTCATGGTGGGCATGGCTGTCCTTGGGCCACCCAGGCCTTTAGCAGCCTTTCCTTACAGGACAGTTGTGAGTGAGGTCCAAGTTTTCCCTAACTGGCTACACGTTGCCATCAAGGTCCTGCCTCTCATTCTCCATGGCATGGTAACACGCGCTTCCTGTGTGGGGCTGCACCTTCTCTACTCTCTGTGGCAGCTGGGACAGCTGACCTACTGCTCAGGCAGTGAAGACATCTTCTCCACACTAGGCTCAGTAACTCCCCTAAGCAAAACAGACAGATGTTTATAGGTTCACGAACGTGACTAAATGTCCAAATCCTAAGTCAAGTGTTAAAATAAGCACATGGGACAGTAGGGGTCAGGAAGAGGATGTGGGGAAGCCTAGAACTCTTATTTTACAAACCAAATATGAATAATTAACTCCTATGGAAATCTTCTTATTTTAATTTAGTTTGGCTTAACAGTACAATAAAGTCACCTTATTTGATTCCTATAGCTCTTCATGCCACCCGCTAAACTCCGAGACTCTCTCAAGTGACCAAGTATCACCGGCAGCAGACAACACCCAAGAGGGCAGGCAAGGAATCATCCTAGAGCTGGAACAGAAAGGCTCCCAGGTATCAGTTCTCTACATTATTGGTCTGCTTCAGCAACTAGCATGTAAAAGCAGGGTGATTTCTCAAATCCCTGGGTCAATAGTCCCACAGGGAATTGCCAAATTGGAGCTTTGATAAGGCTGTTCCTTTTGTCTAGGGAAATGCCTTCAAAAACTGTCATTGCATGTTCCCGCTCTCCACTGGTTTCACCCCTGAAGCACATATCTAAGTAGCAGAGCAGACTTAGGCCCCAGGTATTCTCCTTGCATGCCTCTGACCTAAGAGTGGAAATTAAAACCTAGATATCTGTTGGCTTGAGCTGCTCATTTCCCCTCTACCAAGGTCTCTCTGGGACACTTTGGATCTGCTAAATGACCTCAGGCTTTCTTCCTGTAAAAGGGGACCTCTGATTCTGCAACACCCTACCCTAGGTTCCTTCCTATTCCTGAGAATAGTGCCTGATTTGTGTGCCATGGATGGATGCCAGAGTACCCACTCAGCTTAGCCTTGCCGGTGACTCCTCCCTGAAGCTCTCCCTACCTTTGTGTCTATAGAAGAAGCTGCTAACCAAAGCTAGAATGGACAGTGTGATGAGGTCTCCCAGGCTGGCTGCAATGGGTGTGGCAATGTTGTCTGGGTTGACCCCCAGTTTTCGGGCACCAACCACAATACAGACCATCAGCATTCCTGCAGGGAGAGACGAAGAGAACAGAGTAAGTCCCGGGGGTAGTTGGCCCTGAGAAAGCTCAGTGGCCTAGAGGTCTACGGCCTGGCAGTGGGGACCAATAGGTGGTTCCATGGCTCATATCTCCAGAAGCAGGGACACAGAGTGCATCAAACCAGGGTTAGGCTACACACAGGGTGCTTCTCACCTAGGGCAAAGGCTGCGAGGAAGGCAGTAAGGATGCTGCTGGCACACAACAATGTCACCTTGGCCAAGTCCAACCCCTCTCTAGACATGGCACCCAGCAGCAGGGCAGCCACTGCAGCCAGAAGCCCCACAACAGTGGCCTGCACCTGTTGAGGCAGAAATGAGACACATGAGAGAGGGTCCTTCTGCCTAATGCCACTCCTTCTACCCTCCACTATACCTCCCCTGATGGAAGGGGATGCTGCCACCCACCACCGGCTCCTGCCCTTCACGTTAGCTTCGGCTGGCAGCCCTTCACTTCAAAGAAACAGACCCTGGCACCTCCCTTCAGGCTGCTTCCCCCATTTCCTTGCTAGACACAACCTTGCTTGCAGAATCAAAAGCCTCCTCTGTGACTCTGGCCTTGGTCAAGGAGCACCCAGGCTCCTGCTCACAGCACCACTCTCACTGGTCTTCTGACTGTCCCTCCTTGGTACCTGCCCTACACCCTGGTGTCCCGACTCACAATCCCATCAGACTGCCATCCAGCTCTGTCCTGCAGAGCACTCAGTTCTGTGGCTACACAGATCCTTGCCACTGGGTGCTCAGATCTAAGCCCCAATGTTGGAACCTCTGATTCAGCATGTCACACGGAAATGTGTTGTTTTGAAAAAGTCTGACAGAAAAAAGAGCCATCCATGTTCATGGATGAGAAGAGCTGGTTTTTGAAAGATGAGAAACGCTCCAAAATGAATCTCTGTAATTCCAATCAAAGTCTTCACAGGATTTTTCATGGTATTTGATGAGATGTTTTAAATGTCACAAAAGTGAGTAAACATGTGAGAATAGCTAAGATGATTTAGAGAAAGAAGGCCAAAAAAGAAAGAAGTAGACCAAAGAAAGACAGCCAAAGAAATTATTCTGGCATATTTATCATCAAAATTACGTTAAAGCTATAGTAATAAAAGTGGTATGGTACTGACAGAAATAGACAATCAGCAGGACAGAGTAGAGCCCAAGAGCAGGATCATGAATTATGAAACTTTAAAATTTGATAATGAAAATGCAATCATGAATATATGAGATTTTAGTATGATATACACAGCATTTTCAATCACTGTGGTATTGGTGAATACTGGGTAAACAAGGTGCGGGAAACTGATCATCTATGTTTGGGGAAACAATGGGTTTCTATTTCATAATACACACACACACACACCCCTAAAAATTAAAACCTCCCGTGAGTGGGGACAGTACAGGCCAAGGTGTGTGCACTTTCCTGTGCAGGTCAAGGCAAGGAGTGGGATGAGCTGGGCATAAGGCTGCTGAGCAAGGCAGCAATGGTCCACACCAGGACAAGGGGAATTCAGGTGCCATCAGCTTAGGAAAGGCCACAGAGGATGAGCTGGAAGCAGCTAGAAGGGCGCAGAGATCTACAGATTTTAGTTAGTGGAGGGGAAGGTGAAGTAGGGCTGAATTCAGACAAGACTCTGAGGCAGAGTCTTCTGGGAGGCTCGATGTGAGAATGAGGAGTGTGGGGAGCAGCTGACGGCTTGAATGGGAAGGACCAGTCATGAGCACAGCTGATATGACTCGGTGATGTCAGCTTTCCATACAACTATAACAAAATGCTAGACACAGTCAGTTTATAACGATGAAAGGTTTACTTTGGCTCAAGAGTTTTGCAGCTTCCAGTCTATGGTCAATTGGTGCCAGTGCTTTGGCCCTGTGGTAGCACATCACAGCAGGAGTACAGGGCAAAGCAAAAGTGCTCACTTCATGGCCATGAAGCAGAAAATGAGGAGGGGCCTGGGGCCCACGCTTCCTTCCAAGATCACACCTGAAAGATCTCCCGCTAGGCTTCAGTGCCTAAAGATTCCACAACTTCCCAACAATGCCATAGGCTGGGGACCTTTGTTAACCTCACAGGCCTTTGGGGGACATTCCAGACCCCGATTTTTTCCAGCCATGTTCTTGAAAGATGACACCATCCTAAACTATCGTGACCTCACTGCAACTCATTTTGTAGACAGTGAGGCCCTTCAGCAGGCTGACTCCCAGAGTGAGATGTCCACTGTCACCGTGGATGGAACAGAGGGTCTTCAGAAAAAGTGAATGTGAGGAGGTAAAATAATGAGACCAGATCTGGCTGTACTGTTCTGTGGATGCCTGTGGAACAGGCAGATGGAGATGCTATTAGATGTAGGGGCTCTGAACCTAGTTGAGGGGTACAGTGAGTATCACTGATGGACCAGGACATATAGCATGGCCCAAGGCTACCAGCGGACAGGTAATGGTCTGTCTGATCTCAAGCATCCACTCTCTGGTGATGGCACAAGTTACTCCCACCCAGAGAAGCCCAGAAAGTTTTAGGATAGAGCACCTGAGAGAGTTAGGTTCACAACCAGCCTTCCTCTCTGCCTCTGAGATAATTGCCCCCCCGACCCTGGTTCTTCCGGGTGTAATGCTCAGTAATAAGGACCCTCAAAGAGAACTTAGCCCATAGAGGGTGTGGCAGGAGGAGGTACAAGTTTGAGAGGAGCATGAAACACTCAAAAAGGCTAAGTAGATCTCTTAGAGGCTGACAAGGAATAGGCAGGCAGGCAGGAGTGAGGCCAAGGGGCAATTTCAGGCAGGAAGGATCCACCAATGCTCCCAGAAAGGTTAAATAAAGTCATATGGAAAAAATCTTAGGACGCATCAAGTAGCAGAGTACCAGTGACATCGGAAACAACAGTTTGAGTCAAAAAAAGTAGGAGGAGGAAGAAATTTGTTAACACAGGCAGACAGAGAACAACCAAGTATAAGTAGATCTTTCAAGAATTTCGTTTGCAAAGAAGAGGGTGGAGAAGAAGAAAGAATCTTCAGTCCAGGGAGAGGCATCATCTTCAGGTGGGTGTGGCAGTGCCCTGGAGGTGGGCTGGAGTTCTCAGCAGCTGCAGGAATGGGGCCAACTGGACAGGCAGCCATATGTCCTCAAGGTTCAGTCCAGAGTGCTGGGACAAGGGTTCATGGAGTCCCTCCCCTTCCTGCCTGAAAATCCGAAAAAGGAGGGCTGTGTCAATGTGACAAAGCAGAGATTCACCTGAATGAGAGCAAGGTTGCTGCTGATGACTCTGTGTTTCTCCTGAGGGTCATCAATTTGTCCAGTGTTGGCCTAGAATGAAGAGAAAGGGACAGAAGGTGAGTCTGGCTGCACCCAAAGCAGTTTAATTCATCCTAGAGCTTCTGAAGCCTCTCAGGAGAGAAAATCAAGAAATACCATTTCACTGACTTCAGAGCAAATGGAGCTACTTGGTGTTCTAGACAGCAACACAGGCTCTTTCAAGGGAGCTGGGGGACCAAGGTAAAGGCCACAGTCCCCTTGAGAATGGGAGAGGTGTCACAGGCCATCCCTATATATGCATGTGTGTGAGTACATGGGCACATATGCAGAACACATGTGTTGGGAATGATTTCAAGGCATCTCCAATTCTCGAGCTCACACGCGGACTCAGGGTAAGGCTTCCTGTTGTGAAATGCACACAGGCAGACACCGGGCCACAGCCAATATCACCAGCAATTCCCTTCCCTCCTTTCCAGCTGGCCCTGCCTCAGTGACCTGGCCCTGCACATCCTTTGCAAAACCAACCCATTTAAGAGACGCACCATAGATTTCTTCTCTCATAGGGTAAAATATATAATCAGACTTTCTTAAAAATGGTAGTTGTCTCCTAGTAGCACAGTAAATGTCAGCAAAACAACAAAAACATTTGATGGATATATATTTCTCTAGTTGCATTTATTTTTGTTTTTCTTTTTTAAGATGAGGTCTTCCTATGTAGTTCAGGCTGGTCCTGAACTTACTTTGTAGCCTAGGCTGGCCTTGAATTTATGGTAACCCTCCTGCTTCAGTGTCCCAAATGCTGGGATCACAGGCCTGTGCCACCATGCCTGGCTCTTCCTTGCTCCTTTATACTTTGTTAATTACGTTTCTGAACTCTGAGGGGGAAAAGATATAAAGATGTACCTACTACTGACAAATGTGACGGTCACTTTTTCCCCTACCCACGAAGAAAGGCCAAAGCCCAAAATGTGCCCCGTAACTAACTGGTGCCAGGCCTGTCCACCCCTTCAGGCAGATGGAGGGCTCTTACCTCAGTGTCCTCGTAGGAACAGGGTAATGAGGTGGAACAGAAGACTACAGCACAGGCTCATTTCTCTTTTATGCTCCACCTGTGCATTCATTGCACCTTTTCGCTATTTTAACTCACATTTGCTATTGACTGGCTTGAACCTTGATCCTGGATCCTAGCAGACAAGGATGGTGCTGTCTCCACTTATGAATCAGAGCACACTTGCCTTCCTCAAGGTATTCTATTTCTATTAAGTGTAAAATGGTTAAATATTCCAATCTCTAACTACAGCCCTCATAGCAGCCCAGCTTTTACTCTGAGTGAAAGTGCTCACCAAGTTGACCAAGTGAAGGGTCTGTTCCCTCCAAGCCACATCCACAGTGACCCATCTCTTCCCACCAGGCTTCACCTCCAAACATCATACCCAGCTATGAGCCCATCCATCTAATCCACTGAGGAGTCTCACACATCCACAATGCAGCCACTTCCCAAAAGCTCCATCTATGAGCACAGGAGCCTTTGAGGGGATGGACACCCAGATACAAGCCACAACATATACTAATGTACATTCTCAGGGATTTTTACACTGTCACTCATATCCTTTGTTTTACTTTAGGGGGGGTGTTTTCATGTTGATATGTATATAAGCTAACTAGACACCTAAGTATATAAACCCTAATTTGTGTGTGCATGTATGTGTGTGTGTGTGTGTGTGTGTGTGTGTGTGTGTTTGTCGTGCTAGGGACTGAAAGCAGGGCCTTGCACACACTAGGCAAGTGCTTTACCACTGACTTATACCCATAGCCATTATTAATTTTATATATAACTTCTTCCCTTGTTGGTTATTATCTTTTTAAGATTATTTTTAAGACAACTGTAAAGGATAGAATTGTGTCCCCCAAATGGATGTTGAAGCCCTAGACCCCATTACCTCACTATATGATCTTATTTGCTTTTTTTTTTTTTCCTGTGCCGGGGATTGAACTCTGGTCCTTGTGCTTGTGAGGCAGGCTGCAGAACCACTGAGCTAAATTCCCAGCCCCTATATGTTCTTAGTTGGATATGAAGTCAATGTAGATGTAGTTACATAAGATGAGCCCACAGTAACATATGAACACAGAACAAGATACCATGTAGCAGAGATGTGTTTACAAGCCAAAGATTGCCAAAGATCCCCAGCAAGACACCAGAAGCCAGGGCAGAGACCTGAAACGGACTCTCACACACCCTCAGGTGGAGCCAGCCCTGCTGACAACCTGAGCTGACTTCTAACCTCCCAAACTGGGAGACAGTAAATTTCTTTTGCTTGAGCAATCCAGTTTGTGATTCTTAGGTGTGGCAGCCCTCACAAACTAACACAGAAAATATGACACTCCTTCCATTTAACAGTGGCATTATCTGTCCTATATAGACTTTGTATTTGTTCTGGTATTTAAAATGCATTCTCTTGTCACTAGATTCTAAAAATACAAGTGTGTTCTTCTGGTATTACTGTTTATTTCAAATTGCATAATACACTCATGATATATACTGATACACAACAAAAAATCATTTCTAAAGAATTAACCAATTATCTTAGCATCATTAATTCATAATGTATCCCATCTTCACTGATTTAAAATGCCAGTTATCAGTAGCAGATTATCTTTCTTTCTTTTTGTTTTTATGTTTTTTTTGAGACCTTGAACTTGCAGCAATCCTTCTGCTTCAGTCCCCCAGTACTAAAATTATAGGCATGTGCCACCATGCATGCAAAAGATTATAGTTGGCTAGTAGATTCTATTTTTATATATCCAAGTTTATTTTTAGATGTCATGTCTCATTGACACTGGCTTTAAAGTATTTTACTATGGCTTTATACTGTATCCTTTTATTTTGGGGGGGGTACTGGGGATTGAACTCTGGTCCTTGTGTTTGCACTTGAAAGGCAGACGGCAGAACCAATGAGCTAAATCCCCAGCCCAGCTTTACATTGTATCTTTAAACCTGGATTTTTTTTTCTTTCTTTTTTCTCTCTTTTTCTTTAAAAGACAGTATGTTGCTATGTTGCCCAAGCTGGGCCTAGACTTCTGGGCTCAAGCGATCCTCTTGCCTTAGTCTCTCAAGTAGTAAGGACTGCAGGGCTACCACTTCCAATATTGTATTGATTATTCTAACCCACTTATTCCTCCAAATTAACTTCAAATAGCAACCACAATACCTTTAGCATATTGGTAGCAATTGTATTAATTTTATAAATTAGAAGAGAGAATTGACAACTTTACAACATTTATTCTTCTCATTTTGGAACTAGACCTCTTTCCAAATTTGATAGGTAGTACACATTTCTGTTTGGGGCTTTTTATGGTATTTTCAAAGTGGTTAATATATTAAAAGTTTTAGCTTTTTCAGTTGTATTTTATAAATGATTATGGTGTGTACTGGACTCTACAGATATATAATGATGCATATTAATGTATATTTTCTATTTCATTAGGCATTATTTTAAAACAAGGTCACTTTACTAAGTGCCTACTAGTTTAACAGCTTTTTTTAGTTTATCTGGTTAGATTTTCTAAGAATATAAGCCTATCATTAGCAAATAAGTTTTTCTTTTCTCTAATATTTAAGGCAATAATCCTTTTCTTGACTTAATTACATCCACTAGAACATGCAAAATAATTAAATATCACTTTTACTTCAAGTTATAGTAAGAGTGTTTCTTAAATCATGAATGAGTGTTAAAGGCAAATCCATACAGAATGAAAGCTAACTCAGAAATGGCCAGGATGGAAGGATAGGAAGATGACCTCAAAAGGAAATGAGAACTTTCTGGGGAGGGAGAAATGTTCCACATCTCCATGTAGACCATAGTTATATGCATGTACTTATCTGTCAGAATTTGTGGGGTTTTAATGCATTAATTTATATCTTGATATAGTGATTTTTTCCCATTAAGTTTATTGGTACATTTAAAGCACACAATACAGTTACATTCATCATTGGGATCTTGTACCTTTACATGATATGTCTTGGTTCTCATTTTTTTCCCCATAACTCTACCCTTACTTTACTCACTTACCCTTCCCTATTTACAAAGACTTCATTTCCATTTTTTCCTTTTTTCACATTTTTTTCTTTTCCCTTGTTTCTTTTTCCTGCCCCTTTCCACTTCCCCTTTAGCCATTTCTTCCTATGCTGGCGGGGCTGGGGAGAAAGGTACCCTTCTCCATTGTTGGTGGGAGTGCAGTCTGGTGCAACCACTGTGGAAATCAATATTGAGATACCTCAAACAGCTGGGACTAGAGGATCCATTTGACCCAGCTATCCTTCTGCTGGGTATCTTCCCAAAAGAATTAAAAGAATCATACCACAGTGGTATATGCTCACCCATGTTTATAGCAGTACAGTTCATGATAGCTAAAACTTGGAAACTGCAATTGCCCACCAACTGAAGACAGGATAAAGAAGATATGTTTTTTCTATAAAATGGAGTACTACTTAGCCATAAAGAACGAGAAACTAGAAACATTTATAGCTATTAGATACACATTGAGGTTATACTCAAGTGAAATAAATAGGACACACTTGAGTAAATACTGCAAATAGTTTCTCTGTTGTGAAAAACTAAAAGTGTAAATAAGGTTCATATAGTGACTTTAAAAATAATAAAGTGCTTTGATGCTTCTGCTGTGATAATGATATATCTGTTCTCCTTAAACTATTATAATGAATTATATTAATGGATTTTTTTCCTTCTATGATTCATATATTTTAAAAGGATTATAACACTAAGATATGATTATTGTATAGAAGGTTTAAAATACAGTTAAGCCTTATGAAATACAAATGTGACTCCTGAAATCTCCATGGCAGAGATAATTATCAAAATGTTCTTCCTCCTAAATATGGACCGAAATAATCATGTGTGCGTGTGTGTGCCTAAATCACAGTACCAGATGCTTAAAATATTGCAATGTTTTACAGAGCTCTATATGAACTGACCCCTTCCCCCATGGTCTTTTTTCACACACAGGACATCACATGGATAACAGAGAGAGTGAGAAACCATTCTGCAGGACAAGAGGAAAAGAATTCCAATCCCTGGGGATAACTGAGAAGGGATGAGAAGAACTGGCAAGGCTGTGAACTGTGCTGACTACAGAGCCCAGGGGAGATGCCTCCAGTTCCACAGTAACATGGGAGCTGGTCTGGAAAATAGTATGGTAAGGGAGTAACCAGCCTCAGGGTGCAGAAGGGTAGAGGAGGAGGCAGCATGCAGTCGGGGCCACAGGGTCCCAAAGAACCAAGCAACACTGATGTTAAAGGAGAAGTGAAGGATCCCCAGGCACTGGCCTGGTCCCTCATCCACAGTCCAATTTGACCATGGAAAAAACAAAGTGACAGGGCCAGGGATTTAGCTCAGTGGCACCACTCCTGCCTCGCAAGTGCAAGGTCCTGAGTTCGACCCCCAGTACCAAACACAACAAACAAAAAACAAGATGACAAGCAGAGATGGGTGATCAGGAACAGCACCATGAGGCTACAAAACTCAGTAACACTCATCCTCTTGAAAACTCCAGTCCATACATCTATGAGCCACTGAGGATAGACAGGTGGTGGGACTACATCATCCCCAGCTGTGGGTGCCCTGAAATCCCTGCTGTCAACTTACAGCCGTGGAGAGCCGCGATGCCAGTGTCATTTCCAGGTTCCCCTTCAGGCCCACTAAGGGTGGAACCAATGTCAAAAGATCTTTAACCTCCACAAACACCGGCCAGTGCTGCAAGAGAAAGGATAAAGAGATAAATTCTAACACAGAATCTTCATGGCTCTGGAAATGTCTTTGGAATCCTTATAAAATGTACAAGACCTAATAGAATCACAGATATCTTTAAAGACAAAATAATAAGAAAGCCATGAAATGTTTTATATTATTTATCCAATCAGCACTAGTGGTTTCAGGCAAGCCCCTCTCTATCTCTGTCCTCAGAAGCCAGGAACATTTGGGGCTGCTCCTGGCTGGAGGCCAACCAGTCTCACCCAGCATTCAAACACGCAACAGCATTTGTCCGAGCAATGTGGAAATTTTTTGCACAATACATAATTTTGTAGAAATATGAATAAGTCATCATTTCAGAGCTGAGGGGTTTCTCATAAATTAGAAGGCCTAGCAATACCTGGCAAGACAGTTAGGACTCTAGGGTGGCAGTGACCTTGTCAGAAAATATCCCTCCAGGCTGCCCCAGGCCCTGCCTCCCTCTGCTCCCCAGCGCTGAGACTGAGTGTAACTTATCACTCAGGAGAGCCATGCTGGACTCTGAACTTTTCAAAACAGAAAAATCTGTTTGATGGAGACCTCAAGTCTCTGTCAAACATTATAAAAGAAAGAAAAACTAGAAAGACAGAATGAAAGGAATGCAAGTTTCAAGAAAACTGGAAGAGAAAAAATTTATTTATGGAGTTGCAAGTAATTCTTACCTGTTTAACATGCAACCAGATTGTTCTCTGGAACCAACCTTGTGCGGGGGGGGGGGGCAAAGGGACACACATATTGGGACTTGAACTTTGCACTGAGCTTCACCCACAGCTTTTTTTTTTTTTTTGGTGTGTTGAGACAGAGTCTTAATATGTACTTCAGATTGGTCTTGAACTCAAAATGTCACCCAGGCTGGCCTCCAACTTGCAGTGATCCTTGTGCTTCAGCTTCCTGAGTTCTGGGATTATAGGCGTGAGCCACCACATCTGGCTGTTTTTTTTTTTTTTTTTTTTTTAATTTTATGACAGGGTCTGGCTATGTTGCTCATTTGCCTAAACTAGACTTGAACTTTCAGTCCTCTTACCTCAGCCTCCCAAAATCAAATTTTAATATCCTAACCAATCTGATTTAATTTATTTTGCTCAACTGGTACCTATAGATATCTGTGGTCCTTACACGAGCATCTCCTCTGGTCTTGGAATTCTAGAGGAGCAGATTCCCATCCCCATTCCCCTCAGAGAAGTGTGCAAAGATGTGCAAATCCACTTCTCTAGAGGGGGCACGAGAGCCATCTCTAAGCAGCCCATGGCCTTACAGGCATGGAGCTGGTAAAGGGATTGCTTCCTGTTTAGATCAGCAAAGGTAACTTACAGCTCCCTCCTCAGCTTCTCCCTTTACACTATCTACAAAGCTGTGAAATTCAGAACCCTGGCACAACTCTGATAGAGTCCGGGTTGTCAAAGCGTCAGAAGCAAAGTGTCACCAAGAAAGAGGTGTGTAGCCCTTATCAGCACGCTCCATGGCCTCCCTGTCCTCCAGCAGCATGTGGCCCCAGTCCTGTGTGCAGCTGTCCTATCAGCCCTGAGCACTCCTACAGTACAGGACATAGTGACTATTACACACACACTCATACCACTGGGCAAAGGGTTGGCTAGCCCACCCCTATTCCCTTCCTGCATGTCATCCATGCAGGCCCTTGCCCTCTTCCCGCAGATGAAGACCATTTTTGTAAAATACAGACTAGACCAGATTAGGGCCTGAAACAAGTATGTGCATACTCCTGTCAGGTAATGAAGTCTTCCCCCAGTCCCACATGCACACTGTCCCCGCCCACACATAAGACTAAGTGTCCACCAACACCAACGTCATAATAATCTCTTCCTCGTCTCCACCTTCCCTGTCAGTGAACCTCTCTAACCCTGACTCTTTTCCAGCGCCACCAACTTCTAAATGTGTCCCCATCCTCACACTTCCTGTAACTCCATGCTGTGCTGGCTGGGGTCTGCCATATTGCTGTCCCTTCCGATGGGTAAACCCCATGGATTCCACTAGTGCTGGTTCCTCTGTGGGATGGCACCGTACTCCCTCACAACACATACGCCTTCTACAACAGACTTACCTCCAAACCCTCTCCCTCTGGCCTCCTAGGTCTATGCTGGCCTCTCTAATGATTCTATCTTAGTCTCCACTGTGGGCTCCTCTTCTTCCTCCTAATCTTTTCATACTGACTTCCTTAAATGCTTCGCTTTCTGTTCTCCTTTCTTTCTACACCCTCTCCCTTCCAAGGTGTGAGTTACCTTCCACTGCACACTTTTCATTACTTCTCCACATAGCCATGAGTCCAGACTTACGGTGGTCCCATCTTCCTTGCTGGTGGCTGGCTGCCATAGGCATGGGGGCTGTGAAATGATTCTGGCCATGAGAATAAGAATTCATGGGCCGGGGATTTAGCTCAGCGGTTCGGTGGCCTGCCTTGCAAGCACAAGGACCTGAGTTCAATCCCCGGTACCAAAAAAAAAAAAAAAAAAAAA
>NW_022900940.1:548006-559823 GCF_012274545.1 Fukomys damarensis | reverse complement strand
AAAAAAAAAAAAAAAAAAAAAAAGAATTCATGCCTGGTCACACTGGGTATCACACAACGATGAAAGGAGCTGTTCTGTACAAAGCTGACAAACAGAGACTGGCTCAACTGTGTCCCTCCCCCAAATTCATATGTCAAAGCCCAAAGACCCAGTACTTCAAAAAAATTATATTTTTAGAGATAGATCACTAAATAAATGAGTAAGCTACAATAGGATCAGATAGACATGCACTCATCCAACATGACCAGTGTCCTTACAAAAAATTAAGACACAGACAAGCACTGGGGGACAACCATATGAGAACACAGGGAGAAGACAGCACCTTAAAATTCAAGAAATCAACCATGCAGATACCTTGATCTCAGACTTCCAGTATCCAGATGCAATAACAGTAATAATAATGATGATGATGATAATAAATTTCCATTATTTAAGCCACCTGGTCTGGTCTGTGGTACTTTGTTGCAGCAGCCCTGACAGACTAACATGAATGATAAAGTGGAAAAATACCAAGACTCACTGTTCATCCAGGGAAGTAACCAGTTCTGGAGCTGCCGTATTTCCAATGTTATCTGTAGAGATAAGACTGTTCCCACAGTCATTTTGATGTGAGTTTTCTATTATTTGCAGCCAGAAGCAAATCCACAGACAGATACCCAATGCCACACCTGTCTTATCCACTGTGGAATGCATAATTAATGTCACACAGTCACTTCAAAATTAACATGTCCAAACTCCAGCTTCTCTCAGAGGCCCTTTTGACAGCCCCACCTCTTGCAGTTCCAGGGTCCTTCCTGCTTTGCCAGCCATGACTTTAACCCTTCTTGCACCTAATCAAACATTCATGTTGTCTTAATTTAAAAATTCTGCCACTGCCCTCCATAGTAACACTTTAAAGACATTTGTTCCAGTCATTGGAGGGCTGAAATCCACCAATATTGTTGGTTCTGGCATTCAGGGGACTCTGAATTACAGCCCCAACCTTCCTGCTCTCCTTGCTGCCCCAAGGTTCATCTTCCAAGCAACACTGATACTAGTGAGCTCTGTCACACAAATATAACCAGGTCACTCAACCACTTATAACCATACACTGCTAATTCTGTTGAGCACACAACCAACACACTTGAGTCCATACATGCCCCTGAAACGTATTCAAGAATGTTGTGAATAGCATCACACCTCTCTAGGACCACAAGTCTTCCACAGCATTAGAAGGAAAGGAGAGGCAGGGACAAAGTGGGATGTGAAGGATCTGTTGGGGTGGAGCATGCTTGGGACCAGTCACACATGGGCACTGACTTTCAGTTCATCGGCTACACACACAAGCTGTGAGATTTTCCACATCTCAACGTGACATTCCAATAAACAAATATAATACTTATCATAAAATTAGCAAGGAAGAAAAAAAGGAAGGAATGAAGGAAAAAAGGAAAGATATATATAGAGACAAACACAAGAAAATAGAGAATACAGAAAGGAAAGAAGGATGGGAAGGAGGGAGGGAAGGAAGCTAACCAACAAAAAACAAAGACCCCTCTGCATTCAGGGTATGCGTCAAGCTTCTGGACAGAGCAGAGCCCCTCGATGGCCCGCAGTGTCCCTGTCCCCATGACAGTGGTCATCCAGTGTTCCTCATTCTTCACCAGTGCACAGTCATCCAGCTTTCTTTGCACACACAGTCCTTTCCCTGGAATGCTTGGGTCTTCCAAGGCATCTTGACAATTGCTACAGCAGCCTTTCGGTTCCAACTTGGACTGTGCTGCTCCCTCTGCATATCTCTGCTCTCCCCCTGGAAGTAGGAAATGTTCTCTTCTCCTACTCACTGTGTCTCCTCCCTGCCTAGCTTTTCCAATTGACAAACACCCTCCAGGCTACAGCAATAGAGGCAGCAAGAATCCGGTGTGTGTTCCTGAGCTGCACTCAGAGGTCCCAGCAGTGAGGGGCTGAGGTAAAGGAGCTCGAAAGCCAGCCCCACACAAGGTGGCTGCAAAAGTGGAGGGTCAGACCTGGCACAGGAAGATCAGTAGAGGGGTCTTAGGGAAAGGGGTGACAAGCTCTCAGAAAGGCTGTAGAGTTGAAGCCATAGGAAAAGGATGGGTATCTAGGTCACAAGCCAAAGCAGCACAAACTCTCCCATAGTGAGTGGGCGGCGGCACCAAGAGGCCCACATGTCCCTCTCACGTAGGCAGAAGCTGCCACAGAGGACAATGAGACAAGGTGGACTGGGTGACACTGGCCACCCCTCTCCAACTCAGACAAAGGCACAGAAGGAGCCAGTGGGCAGCCCCCATCACGGAGATGCTGGGGCTTCGGAGGAACATGAGACACCATGTGGGATGTCCCTGTGGTTAAATTCAAATGCACAGATTAGAAAGTAGTACTGGGACTGAGGATGTAGCTCAGTGGTACAATACATACCTGGCAAGCACAATGCTCTGGGTTCCATCCCCAAGAACACACGCACACACACACACACAATTAAAAATAAATGAATAAAAAGAAAAATCTCAACATATTCATGTTTATATATACACAGAAAATAAGTCTTGGTATGAAACAAAATATTGACTGAAATTTTCATGGGCACCTTTCCTCCATCACTTACATCTGTTCTGTTTTTTCTAAAATAAAATAACACTCCAATTCTGAATAAATGTTGGAGTAGACAGGCAGCAGAACCCCTCAGTCATCCAAACATTACAGAGACCAAACTCAGGGTATACACAGAACACAAGGAGTGAGTGTCTGTCAGCAAACACCACTACCAGATGGTGACTGCCACACTCCTCGCTTGCCTGGACACCCCTGCCAGACTCTGTCCTTCCCCAGAACCTAACAGGGATTCCAGAAGAGTAGTCTTGCCACAGTTCTGCCTGTGCCTACCACCCCACTCCATGGGGACGACACACATGCACTCAATCATCTGCCTTATAAATCTGTGAGACAGGTGATCCCTGCTCTACAGATGAGGAAACTGAGGCAGAAAAAACTAAAGATCCCATCCTGAGGAGCTTGCACTCCCTGCACAGGAAGGAGGCTAAGCACCATGGGTTGACAGGGGCCATGCAGGCTCATCTTAGGGAGGATCATCAGAATCTGCGCTGCTCTGGGACTCAGATGCTGAGGTGCTTAGCGGACCCTTCTACCAGCCCCACCGAGAGGACTCCTGGGCAGCAAGGCCAGACTCAGGGCTGCTCCCACCCATGTAGGCCCCATGTGTCCCTAGCCTGCCCCACCTGTGGTGCCAAGAGACCCTCATCCTGCCCTCCACTCCATCCCCTATCTCTCTGGTACCCAAGACACACCTGGACAATATTCATCATCAGGCCAGCAGCCAACATGCCCAAGCCAGACAGCAGTATGGGCACTGTAACCTGGCACGCTGTGGTGAAGACGGTCTCAGGGAAGACCCCATGGGGGGACCGGGTGAACTCACAGCTGAAGCCTCGCAGCTTCTTGCCCTGAAAGCGAAACTCCAGGTTCAGCTGAGTGACTACCATGACCAGAGTGTCATCCACATCCCCAGAAGCAAGAAGTCCGAGCTTGGATGCTTGCTGTCCTCTCTTCTCCTCCCCCACACAGAGAGCAGCTTCTAGGAAGTTGCCAGGCGATCTGTGCCTGGAGCAGGTTCCCTGATGGCCCCTCGGCCAAGGGCCAGAGCAAACAGGTAAGGGGCAAAGGCCAGCGTGGCTCAGAGGCTCATCTGGAGACCGCCAGCTCTCGCTGTCCACTCCACGCAGGTCAGGCTCTCCTCAGGGAGTGGCTGTATGTCAGCCGGGAGCTCACTCTGCCAGGAAGGCTGGCTGTTCCTCAGTGGTGACCTTGACATTGTCCAGCAGCCCGGTCACGCTGGCCAGGCTGGACAAAGACAGAGCCCATGTGGGCCAGGCCCTGGTGTGTGCCCACGCAAAGGTCTCTCTCCTCCTCCACGCGTATGCTGCTCTGCCCTTGGCAGAGCAGGGCCTGAGAAATCTCAGTCAAAGCATACTGTTCCTGGGGGCACCTGAGAGGAATTTTACCCTTCAATGTCAAGAACTCTACAAGTCCCCAAGAAGGAAGCCATGCCTGTGGTCACTTCAAGCACTGTCCAGGGGGCTGACGGTCATAGGAAGAAGTTGTGTTAATGGAAGATAGAGCAGTGTTCTCCTTCAAAGGCCTGAAGGACTTGTCAATGTGCTTCCAAGTGACCTTACTTCCTCCATCTAGGAAGGTCAGACTCTGCCCTCCTAACCACCCAACCCAGAGAAGGGGAGGGGGCTGGGTAGGATGCCACAGTGAGCTCCCAGGGATTCCACAGTTTGATGCATCCTCTGTGCACCTGATGGGCACAAGGGACAGAATGTCCAGGCCTAGGCAGAGCATGAATTGAGGCCACAGACAGCAGAAACCACCTGAAGCGGAGGGTCAGGCTCACACCTACTGACCCAGGGCTACCCCATGGGGTCTAGGACTCACCTCTGCTCATCTTCCTAACCTAGCACTCTCCACCTTTCCTCATTCTCCTCTATCAGCAGAGTCTGTCTCACACTCAAATCCAAACCAGCCTTGTCTGGAGCCCCAGCCACCATCAGACTCTCCAACCCTAGCCTTTCTCTCCCTACATAGCCCAGGCAAGTTTCTCCACTAACTGGTTCTGCCCAAGACCCAGGAGTTCCTCTCACTGTTATCTTCAGTCACACCCCTCACATATTCATTAATCTAACAGATATTTTAAACTCCTCACAGGAGCCAGACTTTCCCACTTTTCTTACTGGGAGTTGACACTTCTGTCCCTCGCCTTCCTTTCGTGCTTACCTGAATATACTGGAATGGCCTCTGTACCGGACACTTTCTGAGCCTAAGAAACTGACAGCTCCCACTGCCTATCTCCTGGAATGGTCACGTGCAGGTGGTGCGGCTGATACTCCCAGCTGTGGTCCCAGCCAACAGGCAGCAGCAATCTACCAGTCATGTGAGTGAACTGTCTTGGACTGAGACCAGCACTCAGTAAGCTGCCCCTCAGCTGCTAGTCTCACAGAGCCCCATCCAAGTTTCAGGTTCACGATCAAATTGAATTACCAGGCTTCCAATAAGCTACCACGTTTTGTTGTGCCTTGTCTCAAAGCAGTGAGTAACTGGGACCTCTGGGAACTATCTCTGCTCTTGTTTCTGCCGGCCCCAGATATATCCAACAACTCCCGCACTCTCACTCTGGCCCGGACTTTCCCTGTACTTCAGACCATCATTCTCAGTTGCTTATAGGGAGGAATGAGTATAACTCAAACTCAGCCAGTCTGTCACAATCATTTCTTCCAAATTCACCTCCACTAAGTTTCCTGCCTCAAAGAACATTCTGTCAAGCCTTACTGAATGAACTCCACGTCCAATCTGCCTGTCTGCACATCTCTCCCACATCTGCTCCTAGCCCATGGACACCAACTCTGCCATGACTCCTAAGAGCCCCCAATCCATCTCCCACCAAAACCAATGCATGCTCCTGTAAGAATGATCACTTAGGCAGTGTAAGGAGATGGCTTGCTTGAATATCTACAACAAATCTCACTTCATGACCTAAGAGAGAGGGATGTACAGCCCCTCCCAATCTGGAAAGACACATCCCTTTTATCTGTCCACAGTCTTGTGCTGCAATTTTCTTTGGGAACCTCTGCAGCAGGTTTCCCAAGCATGACTTTAGTAAGCATGTCTCCCTCCCTTGCTGAGAAGAGAACCTGGCTGCCTCACTCCAGGCTGCAATTATCAGAGTAGGGCAAATCATTCCTTAATTTACTCAACACACTACAGTATTATTCACCGTGTAATCTTCCAGACTCTGTCTAAGCACAAGGGTGCCAAAGAGACATGTTTAGTTTTCCAGTATGGTAGATAATCATGACAATGAAAGTGGAATTGTGATGATAACCACTCTAAAAGAAATCCACTGAGTAGTGACAGCAGAACAAGATCAACTGCAAGCAAGCACTCAGTAACCAAGAAAAGAAGGAAGGATGGAGGGAGGGAAGAGAGAAGCAAAGGGAATAGGAAGAAGGAAGGGAGGAGGGTGGAAGGGAGAAAAAAAAAGAGGGAGAAGGAAGGGAGGTAGAAGGAAGGCGGGCAGTTGTGCTCTGTAGTTCCTTTTGTGAAACAATCTATTTCTCAAAAGTCTTTCATAATCAAGCAATCACTAGACTCTCAAAACATCCCCAAGCTTTTCATTCACACGGAGTACAGCATTAGGTTTTTACAAATAAGAAAACAAAGGCCACAAGAAGTTCTGCCCCAAATTACAATGCAAGTTAACCCTGGAGAAGAGCCTAAGACCCTGACTCCACTCTCCTGGCATTGGCACCCCTCACGACCCCTGCTCAGGCCATTCATTACCTGTGGTTTGGAGGATTGTTCAAACATGGGCTGGAAGCACTTAAGAGTCTGGGAGAAAGGGCTCCATCCTTTCAGTCTTTGTCTTTCTTTTTTTCTGAGATAGGGGCTCATTATATAGCTCAGGCTGGCCTCAAACTGCTATGTACTCCAGGAAGATCTCAGACTCAAAATCTTCCTTCCTCAACTTCCACAGTGCATGAGCCACTGCATGAGCCACAGCTGAAATGGGGTATTTTATGAAAAAAATGCTACAGGAGTCAACTGGGCTCAGTGCATCAGCTGATTAAGGATAGAAGCCCTTGAGGCCAGCCAGCTTCTGTGGCTGTTGAACACTTTAAGTCATATCCTCTTCCCAAGGCTCCAGACAAGAGTTTATTCTCCCCAGGCATGCCCACCTCCTGAGGAGTCCTTATAGTTTGGGATGTGCGGTCAAACCTTCTAAAAAACATATAATTGTGCACAATGGATCCTAAACCTTCTTGTCAGTGGAGGAAATATAGAAATAAAACTATATAATATCATACAAAAAGGTATCTGACATAGTTACAAATTATGACAAAAATGTTTCTCAAATTTGTTTTAAAATTGAGTGAGAATAAGATTACTGACATTTAGAAATGGGAAGAAAGGAGCTAAAGGTGTAGGGAAGGTGGGATGTGTAGGGGAAGGGTAATAAGGGAAAAGAAAAAAATGTGAGATAATGAAAAGATGGAAATAAAGTGTTTGTAGATGGGGAGGGGGAGAGGGGGTAAAGGGAGGGCAGGGACAAGGGGAAAAAATGAGAACCACGACCTGTCATATAGAGGTACAAATTCCCAACAATAATGTAACTGTACTGTATCCCTAAAATGTACCAATAAACTCAATTAAAGCTGAAAAAAAATTAAAATTGAGTGAGAAATAAAGACATCCCCCCCCACGCACACACATACATGTACATAAATGAACATACACACCTGAATGTGGTAAAAACTTTGGGCTGGGCAGATGTGACGGTAACCTCAGCTACTCAGAAGGCTGAACAATGAGGCTGCAAATCTGAGGCCAGCCTGGGCCACTCAGTGAGACCCTGTCGCTGAATAAATAAATAAATATATAAATATATAAATGGCTGGGATACAGCTCCGTGATTAACTTTTAACTACTGTAATTATTGGCTTTTATAACCACCAAATGAAACCATTGCCAGAAATAAACCAAAGAACATATTCACGTGAGCAAAATTACTTTCTTGTAAAACTAGAGAACACTACATGTCAACACAGTTTATTGGGCCATATTCTGGAAAATGAAGGCTATGATTTTTAAAATAGTTCAGTAGCACTGAGGAAAAATCTCAAAGAGCCTGGAATGAATTCCAGGCTACACTGAACAGCTGGAGGAGCCTGAGTCAAGCATCATGTGGTTTCCTCGGTGACCTTGAAAAAGCCCACCTTGCAGTCCCTATGGGGACTAGGACAAGATCAGTAGTTTCCAACCCATTATGCACATTGGCACACCTGGGAGGGGATGGGGGCACTGCTCAGTAGCAGGGTGTGCACTTAGCACGCAAAAGACCCTGGATTCTCTCTCCCTCTTTCACGCACACATAGGATCTCACCTACACAGCAAAGAATCAGGACCCCCAGGGCTGGGCATGAGTATCTGAACCCGGGACCTATTCCGACTCTGGTGTTCAGGGAGCATCTTCTCAGGGGCGGCTCGGCACAGGTCTCTATTCCTAGCACCCAGGGGAAAGAGTTTGTTTCCCCAGGAGCAGGGTTCTGGACACCTCAGGGTCACCCTGAGCCTAGGCTAATTTTGAGCCAGGTAGCCATACTTCAAAGCCTGGATGCTGCTTCTCCCCCTATTCAAGTCTCAGAGATCAAGCTATCTGAGTTTTAAATAACTGCAAAGATCTTCGCTGTTTCTGATCTCAGACAGCAGAGCCCACCCACAGGCGACAACGAAGACCTCATGTACTGGCCTGACTAGCTGGCCTGCCCACCATTTCCAGGCAACCCCTGTGTCCATCCAAGCCTCCTCTCTAGTGTCTCCTTCTCTAGAGACCTTCTCTAGCCTCCCTCTCCAAAAGGCCATTCCCACCATCTGCACAAGCACATCGCCCTGCTTTGTTTTCTCCCTGGCCCTTGCTGCTCTCAAGCACTGATTTACACACTGGTGTCTGTCTCTCCGCTCAACTAAGTACCACAGAAGCAGGGCCTGACTGTCATGTCTCCCATGGCACCAGAATAGAGTGTGCTGCCTGAATGAATCAATGAATAAATGAGCAAACAGAATCACAGAAACAAGAAGAAACCCAGGCAGCTATTTTCAGGCTGAGTGTTATAAGGCTGAAAGCAATTAGAATCATGCTGTTTTACCACGTAGGGGAACCAGAAGGACTTCGAATGATCTAAACACAAGTTCTTTTCTCCATTCTGCTTTCATGGATAAGGTCCCTAGCTAAACAACACTTCTTATCAAGGGACTCAGACACTGTGCCTAAGTGTCTCCAAGTACCAGACTTCAGTTTCTGCTAGCCTGTGTAACCATTCAAACAGGCCAGTCACACCCTCCTGCAGGAACCAGGACTCCTAGCCCCATTCCTATAGAGCCCTGTCTCTACAGCTTATGCTCACTCTGCTCCTGAACAGATCCGTGTAGGGTGTGATGTGCTCCTCTCCAGGCCGAGCGATAGACTAAGAAACTGCTGTTGCTTACTTCTAGTGTTGGGTGCTGTGCCATCCCCATAACCCTCCCTCGCCAACGGGACAAAAAGAGGTGACCATAACAACTGGCATTATGAACAGATGAGCCAAACATGACCCAAGATACCTGGACAGCTCTGATGAAGTCCTCTTTGCTAACTGGTTCCCAACATGGCAAAGGCCTCCTGAGGTGGACCTGCCCATTGCTGCCCACTTGACCTTGAGCTAGCTCTGTCCACATTCTTTGTCTCTCTTTGGGTGCTGCCATCTTCACTTGCCCTAAAGTTGTTCTCACTGTCACAAGGAGAACTATTCTTACCTGGCTGTATCATAGGGAGCAGCTTGTGTCTGGCAGGTGCTCCCTGGCACTCCTGCCACCTGGGTGGACTTACAGATTGACTTAAGAGATGAGATCCCTGGGACCCTGCCTGGTACCCAGTTAAAACAGTGAACCCAGCCCAGTATCAGTTAAAATAGGACCTTCAAGGAGCGGGACTTATTTTCCAAAACTTACTTAAGGAAGAGTGATCTTCCCATGGTTTCTCCTTGAAACAGTCCAATGGCCTGTCCCTAAACTGGGAAAGAATGAAGAATGCCTCGTAGTAGGTGACCACCTTAAGGTGGGCCCTCCACCATGATTCCCCATCCTCATCACTATTACTGAAATGACTGCCGATCAACAGCTGTTAATGTTCTGTTGCTGTAGATGTGGTTAATATAATTCTGGTCAATGCCTAGCAACAGTCTCTCAGTCACAGGTGACCTTCATTTTCCAGATTCCCCATGAGGGACTGACTCTGCCATCAGACACAGTTAGATTTTAACTGCATCTGCCTTTCCCCAAAAGCACAGGCATGACATACTTTGATGGCCACCTCCTCCAGGAAGGCTCGCTAGACCGGCTCATGAAGGGTGTACAGGTAACAGGGGAGCCCACAGGAAGAGAACGGGTCATCAGGGTTAAACTTCTAAAACTTACCTGCTGAACTAGGGACCATTCCAACACTGACAAGTAAAGCAGCAGCAACTGACACTTTCTGTATCTACAACAAGAATACATGTCCAACATCTCTGGGTCTTTTTAGGGTTCTGGAGGCTACGTTTTCCTCACTGACAGGTTTTACTTATGCCCATTCATGCTGTCACTTCCAAAGCAGCCCACTTCAAATGGGACCCTTTAACTGAAGTTTCTAGAATCTCTCCTAAGTGAAATCAGCAGGTATTTCTATTTGTCCCCTCAGAAAACCCTCCTGAGGGGACAAACCATTCCACATGGCAAAGAATCTGAACAAGTGTCAAAAGATAGTCAACCTTGCTCACTCATCAGTCACGCTAATCACATGATAATGAGGAAGGTGGGCAGCATCCCTCCACAATAACCCCACTGCCTCCAACTGCTTGTTACTGACATTCTTTTTGTTGTTGTTGTTGTTGTTGTTATTTTTGTACCAGGGATCGAACTCAGGTCCTTGCGGTTGCAAGGCAGTCACCAGAACCACTGAGCTAATCCCCGGGTGTTACTGACATTCTTATGCAACTGATTCCCCAAGAGTGTGGAACAAAAACAGTGACTGGCTTCTAATCAGCAGAAGCAAAGCTGATGGGGTAGGAGCATGACAGTCTTGCTAGTTAACTGTGCCTCCTTTGTAGGTGGCATACTTCGATGAAGCAGCCTCAGGAGCTACAAGAAAAGAACTTTCTGTTGGTTAAGTCCCCAGTGTGTGGTACTCTGCCACAGCAGTCTGAGCAGAACGACGTAGTTGTTAAAATTAAAAATATCTCAGCAAAGCAATGATCAAATACATTTTGGTACATCTACACAATGGAATTATACCATGCCTGAAATCTAAAATTATATGAGCTAACAAATTCTCTTTTTCAACTTAAATTGGGTTAAACTGAACCTCTGTCACTAGTAACCAAAGAATGTTGTCCAATATAGAGAAAAAGTGGTTTTTACAGAGACCTTCCCCTTGTCCTTCAGGCTGGACCCAATGTGTGGGTCCTACTTCAAGACTGACTCTGGACAGCGGCCCCCAACCCCACGGAGTTCCCACTTACCTGGAAATGGTTCAAAAGTATGCCAGCCCAGGACAGCCCCAGGCCTGCAAATACGAAGGGCACTGTCACCTGAAGGCCAATGGTCAAGGCAGTCTCTCTGCTGGGCTCTGGCTCCAGTGGTTTGGGGGCCACCACCTGGTTCTCAGGGACTCCCAGATACCCATCCTCTGAGGTCTCAGGGCATCTTCCTGTGCTGAGAGGGGGTAGTGGCTCCAGTTCTTCTGCCCTGCCGTAGCCTTCCAGCCTCCTCTGTCGGGTCTCTGTCTCTTCCATTTGCACACAGCTTAGCCCCTGGCAGCCCTAATCCGGGAGATACAAGCAACAAGGTTGGACTGCAGAACTTCCACCTCCCAGCAGGCACCAACTCCCTGTGACCCCCTCAGGCCTCTTGCAAAGGCAGAAGCTGGTGCCATCTCAATCCACAGTCCCTCACTGGAGACCTGCCCATATGTCTTCCTACACCCCAACTTACAGAAGTTTGTTATTTCATATGCACAGGTGTGAAAGAGAAGCACACGTATGCAAGACAGCACTAATATGTATGGAATGGAGTCTGCAGAAACAGTGAATGGAAGCTGTACACCAACGGGACACACCTGTAATCTCTGCCACTAGGGAGACCGAGGCAAGAGAATTAAACATTTGAGCTCAGCCTGGGCAATTTAGCAAGACACTGTCTCAAAAAAAAAAAAAAAAAAAAAAAAAAAAA
>NW_022900940.1:538087-547896 GCF_012274545.1 Fukomys damarensis | reverse complement strand
AAACATAAAAAAAAAAAAAAAAAAAAAGACAGAAAAAAAGAGTGATTCTCAAAAACAATTCCCCCTTTTTTGCAAACGAGGCTGGGGGTATAGCTCACTGTTAGAGCCCTTGCCTAGCCTGCTCACTCAAGGCCCTGGTTTTAATCCAAATACTACTATAGTTAGATAGATAGATATACAGATAGACAGACTAATGGACAAGACAGTCAGTCAGCAGAACTCTGGGAATTAATCAAAGGCTTATAAGCTTATGACAACCCAGGGAAGAGCTACTCAAAAATTTCTCAATCTCAGGAAGAACGACATTATAATGTTTGTGACATTGGTGACATTCTTACATGCCTCAGCCCCACTGCCCATGGCTCTGAAAATTTAATAACCCACAATTATCTCAGGAGGACCCTGGATAGAGCTGGAGCTCTTTCCCTATTCCCAAAAGAAACCCCTTCATTGGCTGCACATAGGGATTCCTGAAAACCACACTTGACTCAGAAATTCCTTAGTAAAAAAGTCTGTGCCTTGGGAGAGAGTGGTTGAAAACAATTATAGGTAATCCCTGGCTCCTGCAGTGGGTAACAACTAGGTAAACAATAGATTAATGAAAAGGTTCAAAAGGAAAAGCTGAGGAATGAAATTTCGGCTGCAGTTATGAAGAATTCCCAACAGGCCTGGGAATCTAGAAGGCCTCAGTGTACAGGGCTTGTGTCCAGAGGTAGACACTTGCTCAGGGAATATATGAAAAGGCCCTGAGCTCTCACCTCTCTGGAGAGTTTGCACAAGCAGGAGGTGAGGAAGAGCTCAGTGAAGGGCTGGTTTCTAAGTGTATTAGCTTGCAGGAGCAAGGAGCTGAAGGTCACCAGTGCCACCCCCACCTCTCATGGATGCTGAGCAATGCGTTGTGAGATGCTGGTTTACCAAGTCAACAAAGGAGCTGCTGGGTCTGTGAGGAGAGAACCCCATGGTGTGAGAGGCTTTGTGGCTTTAGGAGGCACCCTGGAAGGTACGGACAATGCCCAACCACCCACCCACACAGCCAGCCCAGACACCTGAGCTCAGACAGGGTCAGCTTGGCCACAGAGGCAAAGCACAATGGAAATGCCAGAAGCACTTCTGCCTGTGGGATTCCACCCTCCTCCGGGGCTCAGATGACCCACAACTCAGGGTTAAGGAGACCAAACCTCCCAGGCCCACTGCACAGGCCCTACCCCAGCTCTGCAAATGGGAGCTGCATGGCATTCAGCCATTTCTCCTGTGGTTAAAGCAGGAGCTCTGCTCCACCTTCCCAGTCGTTTTCTCATTCTCAACTCTCTGGCCTGACTTAATCACTTTTCAAAACTTCCCGTCACAGGCATCTTGGTGATCCTGGCAAACTGAGTCAGGCCCACACTGGAAGTTCAGCTGTGGAGGTGGGGGACAACGCCAAGAGAGATGAGGATCCCATCTTACGGCTAGCGGGAGGACCCAGCACCACCCAGAGCTGTCAATGGCTCTACTGTATCCAATCTGCTTTCTCTGGGGTGCATGGAACCCTGGGGAGGAAGGACACTTAGCAGATGGCGCTGGGGTACCTGGGTCCCTCCAGAGGCAAATGTCTTCAGAAAATAAGCTAGTGACAGATACCCCATATGGCATTCCTTCATCTCCTTCAATCCTCACAGGGCACCAGAGAGATAGATTATTCCCATCCCCTTTACACAGAAGCAGCAGAGGTAACAGAGGACAGGAGAGTGATACTCTTGCCTGGCCCTCTTTTCCTACACCTTGGTTTCTTCCTTCCACATGCAGGAGATCATCTCACGAGAACAGAAGTGTGCTGTACGATTTGCCTCTAAAACACAGGCCTTGTCCTTGAGCGTCCCTCTAGTCCAATCTCCCTGCTCCACTTCAGGGAAAAACTATACAAAAACTCACTCTCACTGTATGTTTTCATCACCCTTCCAAGACCAAGTGTTCAGGTAGGCTCTGGTCTCTCCGCCCAACACAAACTGCTCCATCTAGGCCAGCAGTCACTTGCAGGACACACAAGCCACATCTGATGATTCCCCCAGAACTTGATGTACCTGATTTCTCAGCCAAATCCACTTGCATTCAAGAGACTTCCAAGACTTCCCAAGTGGCCATCCCAAATTCTTGTCATTGTAGGAGCTCTCCTCACTCTTCTTGCATCTGACTTTAGCCCTGGCTTCTTCTCACCCACTTGTTAAAGTCCAGATTGCCCACAGGGCTGCAGATCCTTAAGAACAAGCACTGTTTCCACTTCTGAAATCAGGCTCACTTGGGTCACCCTGGCCTGTAAGTCTAATGGAATCTTGACCACCACCTTCCTGCTAGGGCCCTATAAAACATGCCACCTAAACCTGGCACCATGGCACATGCCTGTAAACTGAGGGAGGCTGAGTCAGGAGGACTGCAAAGTGAAGTGCCATCCAGCAACTCAGCAAGACCTTGTCTCAAATAACAAGTAAAAAAGGCTGGGGATATAGCTCAATGGCAGAGAGCCTTGGGTTTAATTCCCAGTACTGGGAGAAAAAAATTCCTCCCTCCTCTCCTAAATTAGAATGCTCTTTTGGTGCCACCTTCTGCCAGCATTCCAGTATAAAGGTTACAGAAATAGTGCTCTGGCTGACTTTGTCACACAAGAGACCCCTTCTTCTGGCTTAGAGTCGTCAGACTGTCAGCCTTCTCCATTTGACACATACAAACGCTAAACAGTGATTTACTGGGTACCTGAAATTCACAGTCCCCTGGGCGTCCCTCATCTCACCTGGAGGCCTTCCTGGCTTGCAGGCACCACTTGGCTTTCCTACCTCCCTGGCAGCTCCTGCTCTGTCTTCTCTTGCCCCCTACTTTTCCCTTATGCTCCAGCACTGACACTCCAGACCCTGTTCTCATCTCTTTCTCCTCACCATAGCCTATGCCTTGATCTCATCCAGTCCTGTGGCCCTAAGTGACATGTGCATGCTATCCCCTCCCACAAATACAGCTCCAGCTGGGACCTTACCAGAGATGTAGACTTGGAGGGCCAACTTCCTACTCAATTGTCTGGGGGCATGTCAAACACCGCCCTTCAGTACTGGGGATTGTACCCAGGACCTCCACACTGATAGACCCCTCTGGCGCCCGTTTTGGGACAAGGTCTCATTAAGTTGTTAACATGCCCAGGATGGGCTTAAAATTTTTGTCCTCCTATCTCAGACTCCCAGAAAACTCTACATCTTCTTAATTATGTCTCTCCAGATACTTCCATCCCATAAAAGGCACCACCACCCAGCCAGCCAGTCAACACAGAACAAAGGGCTTGGAGGGCAAGAGGCGCAAGGCATGAAGATAAAATCCTTTGTGATTTTAAAAATTTAATTACTTAGTTTACAGTACGAGGGATTGCACTACTCCGAGCCCCTTTCATGTTTTATTTTAATACAGACTCTCACTAAGTAATTAAGTTGCCCAGGCTAAGCTCAAACTTGTGATCCTCCTGCCTCAGCCTCCCAAAGTCCTGGGTTTACAGGCATATGCCACCACATCCCATTTCCTTTCATTTTATACACATCTACACTGTTCAGAATTCCCTCCAATGACCGTATGCTATCTTTTTATCTTAAACAATTTACATTTACAAACAAAAATAGCTGTGATCTACTATCATCTATGCATACTGAGAATCCCTGATTTGTCGTTCATTCAACAAATTGTATTTCATTCCTTCCTTTCATGCCAGGTACTCCTTAGGCACTGAAAAAAATTCCTTCAGAATTTTACATTTCAGAGGCAGTAACAGAAATAAGTAAACAAATACATGCATGAGATAAATGCAAGTAGAAAGAAAATTAACTACTTTGGAGAAAGTGGAGATGGTTTGAATGGTTGATTAAGAGAAGCCCTAGAAGACAGGATGACAATTTCACTGAACCCTAATTAATAAAAATGGTGCCAACTGTGCAAAGGTCTAGGGAAGAATCCTCCAGGCAGAGAAAACAGCAAGTACAAAGGCCGAGGCAAGGGGTCAGCAGGGAGAGAGCTAAGGACACATTTGCTTCCCAGGAAGGACAGGCAGAGACCAAGGCTTGTCCACAGGACCTCACAGCCAAGCACTGAGTTTGCATGTCCTGTTAGGGTCTGGCTCAGGCACAAATGGCTCCAAGCAGTTAAAGCTAAAGATGTGTCCCAGAAACACGCAGAACATTGAGAAACGATGAATCACTGTTGTTTTACAATGCTTTCCGAGGCCCTGAAAGTTAACTGCTAAGTCCAACCAGATCATCTCTGCGGGTGGACAGAGGAGAGAGCAGAGACTGCCAGTGTGGGAGAAAAAGCTTAGCTGCCCGTGAAAACATGTGCTCAAATGACGGATGGGTACCTCAAACAGCTTAAACATAACCTTAAAAAAAAAACCCAGGATATATTTTCTAGCCCTGACACTGACACTTCTAAAAGTAGAACAAAGATCACGCCTTCTTTCACCCTTGGGAGATGCCCCTTTATGCCTTGCGGACTCAGATTTCGGTTCATAATGCTACTTGGATCTTAGGCAATAATGAGTCCAGTAATGCGAAGCAAGAGAAAAACAAGATGGTTCTGAAGCATGCTGTTGTTACCAGAAAATAAGATGCTTCAAGGATGTCAGAGAAAGACAAAAGAAAAATATTTAAACAGCTCACCATTGACCAACAGTGATGACTTCAACTTCAAATAATAAATACACAGTGTCACTATTACTGTACAAGTTAAGTTTGCAAAAGGTTATGAGTTCATTTGACTATCAGAAGAAAAAGTAGAGCTGGTGTAGCTCAGTGATACCAACCTTGCCTACCATGCACAGAGGCTTCCCAGTACCACAAAAAAACAAAAAGAGGGGAAAAGAGGAGTTAAAAATAATAACCCTTCTAGGCCTAGTAATCATTTTTGCAACGCTTACAACAGTGGAACATAACGAAATGTTTTCTCGTCAAATTCTTGTGCCTTGAATTTTTCTAGGTAACACATATGAACTTCATGCAAAACTTCAAAAACTTTCAATCCGAAGCATAAGTTAATAGAAACCATATAAAGTCAATAAAGAATGCTTCAATAAAAAAGCATACAAAAATCAGTCAAAATCAATAAAGGAAAAAGTATAGGCAATTATAGAAACCTTTCTTTACAGATTTTAGTAAGATGGATATGGCCACAGTACTTTGTTACTTCACAAGGAGGCAAGTCTGTGGCTGTGTGGATACAAGTACAAGTACATGAGTCAAAAACAGTGATGGAAAAGTAAAACCCAAGCCACGAACAGGAAAATTCAACCAGCCTTCATAGTCCGAGGATAACCAGGCAGAAGGAAACGCCAGCAGTTGATGAGCACACATGGTCAGACAAGATAACCAGTTAAAAAGAGGGCCCCAAACTGTCTTCTAAGAACTAGGCACTCTGAGAAGCTTGAACCACGCAGACTCACGGCCTTATGCCCCAGTGCATGAGACCTCTGGATTCAGCTGGGCACGGTGGTCCACACTTATAGGGCCAGCCACTCGAGCAGCTAAGCAGGAGGGTCGCTTGAGCCCAGGAGTTTGAGGTCAGCCTGGCAACATAGCAAGACCTATCTCCAAAAAATTTTTTTTCAAAATTAAAGAAAGAAACAACCCTCTGCATGGCCCCATTAATTGTACTGAGATTCAGGTTAAGACAGAAATGAGTTTCTAAATATACTAACAAACTAGGTTAGGACAAGGAGGTGGGTACCACCAGCCACACTGGAGGACTCCCTCACTACCAACAGATTTCAAGTTGCAAGAAAAAAAACCCAAATTTTAAATTCAAGAGTCTCACGGTATAATTACCGAAACTTAGGCTCAGCTCGAAAACACACAGGTTGGCATCTACCCTGGATTCTACAGCCAACTCCACCCCAAACCTCCAACCCAGAGTCATCCTATGAGATTCCTCAACCTCAGTTCTCTCTCCCTATTTTATTTATTTATTTGTTTTAATACATTTTCACTAAGTCACTAAATTGCCAAGGCTGAGCTCAAATTCGTGATCCTCCTGCCTCAGCTTCCCAGAGTGCAGGGATTATAGGCATACGCTATCACTCCAGGCTAGCTGCTGCCTTTTCTCTTAAATTTGGTGAGATTCCTAAAACCCTAGAAAGGTCCAAAAGTAGTGGCAAAATTAATAAAAATAACACTAATATGAACTAAGAGTCATAAAGACAGTGAATACAGTTGTCCCTGTGGGTCTGTGAGACATTAGTTCCAGGATCCTTTGTGGAGACCAAAGTCCTCAGCTGCTCAATTTCTTATCTAACATGGTGTAGGATTTGCTCAGAATCTGTGCGCATCCTCTTTTACGCTTTAGAGCAGCAACAAATTTTAGGGACTGAGTTCCCAAACTGCAACCCAAAACCCACGTATTTAACACAAAGTGCCAACACTGCAAATAAACCTGAATACTGAGGTTTTAGTTTAGAAAAAACAGCTCATACATTAACATCTTCTGTCGTAAAAGAAAAATACAATAACATGTGTGCCACAGTTTCACCATCACAGCTTTAGAGCATTCTGGATTAATTATGATGCCTAATAATGTCAGTGTTATGTAAATCATTACAGTGCATTGTTCAGTTCATGAGAAGGGGTCTACACGTGCTCAGTACAGAGACAATAGTTTTCTTTATTTTGATCTAGTATTTTGATCTGAGGTTGCTTGAATCTACAAATGAGAAATTCATAGAAGGCCAACCAGATATGCTTTCTGATCCACGATATTTGAGTTTTTCTAACCCATCTTTGTGTAAGTGAACTAACTAAAAGTGTAATCACTATAATTACTGTGTGCATATTGAAAACATTATGGGAAGCAGATATATTAACTTATGGTTCTAATTAAATGTCTGTAAGAGTTTACATGCACAGAACGAATGCTCAAACATCTGGGAAAAACAAAATATTATTTACAGTAAAAGAAAAAGCAACTAGTTATAAATGTCTGGGAAATTTAAAAAATGTGTAAGTTTTATTAGCTGTGTAAATAAAAAGAATGTAATTGTTCTTTAAAAAGTAGGTTCTCAGGAGGAGGGGGTGAAGGGAGGGCAGGGACAAGGGGGAAAAATGAGAACCAAGACCAGTCATGTAAAGAGGTACAAGATCCCAATAATGAATGTAACTTTACTGTATACCTAAAATGTACTAATAAACTCAATGAGAAAAAAAAGTAGGTGTTCATATATATATGTTTTTTCGTTTTTTGGGGTTGGGATACCGGAGATAGAACTCGGAACCTTGCGCTTGTGAGGCAGGCGGTGGCACCACTGAGCTAAATCCCCCGCCCTCAAATATGTTTTTTAAATGTTGCGTGTGCAGTAAATACGTTACCATACTGAGTTAAGTGTCGTCACAGAGTTCTGGAGAGCGAAAGCCTTGGTGCTGGCACCCTGACTTCCAAGTCCTATGGCTAGGAACAAAGGGAGATTATCTGCTTTTCCCATGCTCCCTCTGCTGGCAAGACAGGGCCTGGACATACTGAGCAGCCAAGGAGTGCACAGTGAGAAAGGGTTTGATCCTAGGGCAGGAATTTGAACCCTTAAAATCCCTCAGGTCTAGGGTAGGGGAAAAAAAACAAACACCAGAAGAGAAATGGGGTGGGGTGGGGGGGTCACAAGTACATCAAAATTTAACTACCCTACGGGACAAAATCTCTAAACAAAATTTCAGACCAAGAAAACCTATGAAAATTCGGAACCAAAAGACGAGTCAAAGGATGAGGATGCAAACAAACAAAACAAACCTACAGATCCACGGAGAAGAGAAAAACCACTGGAGAAACTACAAGGAGGAACAGAAGCTCAGCAGATGAAAACGTGAGCCGAATCTGGTAACAAGCAAATTACAACCAGCTGTAAACACCTCCTCTCACCTTCAGAGAGCCTCATGACAGATGGAGACACTGCGGACTCACAGAGACTCTGTCTGCCTCTGCCTGTAAGACTTGAATAGGCTAAAGTGACTCCATGCTAAGAGGCCAGACTGTGCTTCTTCATATGCTAATTGCTACCTTGGTTAACAGCCCGCCCAGGGGCAAATGGTTTGACAAAAGGTGACCCTAGAACATTTCCTGCATAAGATAAGCAATGTGTTTGCAGTCTTGTTCTGTGAATTCCCTGACTCTTTGTTTAGAAAAACCTTATAAAAAGTACCTCAGCCCCTGAGCAGTTGCCTCTCTGAGCCACCTGGCTCCGGGAGTGCCGTCTGGCCAGACTAATAAAGGTCTTTTACCATCTAGGCTGGTGTGTTCCTTCCTGGGTTTCTCGGTTCTCTGTCGTGTTCCCGGAGCCTCGCTGGGTGTTAGGGCCCAGCATCGTGGAGGCCTTTTTGGCTGTTCACGCTCCGTGGAGTGGAAGTGAGACTTTAGGTCTTACATGCCAAGGGGCACTTGACAGTCAATCTGCAGCCTCATCACCCTCACCCCATGTGCATGGATCCAAGCGCCCCAAAAAAGATCTGGCTAGGGTAACTGGGCACAGCAAGGGAAGCCACCTGGGTCAGGGCCAGCCCAGTGGGAACATCTCATTCTCACCAGCTCTGTGGCCCTAACCAAATAAAGGACACTGTAGCCACCCACATACACACACACAACTTTACCGGGAATGCTGGAGTGTTCTGCAAAGAGAATATGCTCAAATGTTACTTGTTTTTGCAGTACTACTAGGGACTGAACCCAGGGCCTGTGCACTACGCTACATCTCCAGCCCTTAAAAGTTTTTCTTCGTTTGTTTGTTTTGAGACAGGGTCCTGCTAAGCCACCCAAGGTGGGCTCAAACTTGTGATCCTCCTGCCTCAGCTTCCCAGAATGCAGGGATTATGCACGTGCCACCACACTCAGCAAGGGGACGGCCACTCCAGTGGGAATATACTAGAACTAGACCAAGGGGTTACAGTCCCAGTGCCTCCTCTTCCAAATGTGTGACTCAGGAAAAGTTAAGCTTCCTTTGCTTCTACTGTCTGTGTCTCCCTCAAATAACAGAGTGCGCTTGTATTTTTATCACTGGTCAACTGGCTTTTGTCCCAACCCCCAGTTCAGACTCCTCGATGCTCTAACGCCTTAACTCAAAGCGCCAGCATCAGAATCACCGAGAGGCCCGTCACAGAAGCATGGAAATGCCCACCTACAGAGTTCAGGGTTTAAAAGGTCTGGGGAAGGCTGAATAATCTGCATTTCTAAATGAGATCAAGGGAAGCAGTTTGAGAAACATGGGTTTCAAATATTTTTGAAAAGGGTGGGATTTTGAAGACATAGCCTCACAGGCTCTCCTGGATCACGGCACGTGTGAGACACTGCAGGGCAGTTTGCCCGGCGAACGAAGGGGACTAGCATTAACTAGCCATTAAGACGGCGAATGTTCCCTGGTGGAGGCTGCATAGGAGGAAGCGGCATCTACAAGTAATCCAGGCCTGAGTGGTATGGATTTGAAAGGACTGCAGGAAGAGGATGGAGACAGGCGATCGCGATATCAGAGAGTGGGCTGTCAGCCTCAGGGCTCCGAAGGAGCAGAACCGCCCCCAGCCCTCCGCCCCCGGTCTCCCCAGGGATCCACAGACCTCCCACCCCGGAGCGCCCGGCCCCCTCTCCGTTTTCGCTCTCTTCGGCCCTTCTCAGCAGCCAGTGTGGCTTCGGGCTGCGCTTACCCGGTGCGCTTTCGGGAGGGCGGCATAGAAGAAGCTACAGAAGGCTTAAAGGAAGAGAGAAGGTCGGTGCGGCCTCGAAGCCCGCCTCGGCCGGGTGCCGCCCCGCCCCTCGGCGGAGCCTCAGAGTCCGGACTCCGGGCGACGCCC
>NW_022900940.1:514911-537942 GCF_012274545.1 Fukomys damarensis | reverse complement strand
GGTGGGGCGGGGCCGCAGAACCGCAACCCTGGAGCGACAGCTTTTGGAACTTTTCCCTTTTTACTTTCCTGGAGTAATTTTAAATATTCTAAACAGAAATATTTCACCCTTAAGTACTTGAGTATATTAATGTGATCGATAAGGTATGTTTTTTAAACATGGCCTTAAGCTGTATCATCGCACCTAAGGGAACTGTAAATTTCCAGTCCTCTTCAGTTTTCCCTGTTTGACTCAAAAGTTCGTTTTACAAAACTTAGGAAGACATCCCATTACATTATTTCAACAAAAGATAACTTTGCACGTGAAACACAGATATTTAACCAGATCAGGCAACATGTACGTGTGGTTGCCTAATTCCGTTTTTCTTGAGTGTGCGACCTTTTTGACGTACCTAGTGTCAGTATTGCCTACACCTCCCCAGAGCCCTGGGCTTCTGCTGGCCCTCTCTGGCCCTCTTTCAGCCTCCCATGGAACCACGGATCATGAGCACAGGGAGCCAGGAGCCTCGTCTTAGACTTTCTACCCCAGACAGCTACGCAGGGACTCAGATTTCCCAGTGGCTCCGAGCTCCCTTTCTAGGATGTGTGCAAGATCGACGATTTCAATCACTAACAGTTTAAGGGATGCTAGCTGTCCACAGGGCCTCACAGAGCTCCCAGCTGTACAAGAATTCTGCGTTCGAACCTGGTCTGTCAGATTGCTGTGAAGGAACCTGTCAAGGCCATAGAATACAGCAGATTTCCTTTAGCAGTTCGTTGGTTTTATTTACAATTCTTGTATATTCAAGCATGTAGTTTGTGGACTTCCTCTGGTATTCTTGCCCTAAGGCTTTGTCAATTTTGAAGTGGCCTATCTAGTTTCAGCAGAGCTATGAGTAGAGGAAACATTTCATTTTCTTCTTACCTCTAATGCAAGAAAAATAAGCAGGTAAAAGTATAATGATAAATGGCAACTAACAGTTGACCCCAGTAGAAAAGAAATGACACTCTGGAAAAGGGGCAACCCACTGAAACTCCAAAGAGTGGGTGCCACTCTGAAGCAAGGATCCACTTCCTGAGATCTTGGTAAGGGGCAGGCAGTGTGTACAGCTCCTGTGAAGGGGCCTTGGCCCTACTCTCCCTCTCACCCACAGGTGACAACCTAGTGTCAAAAGACTGGCTCGGGAAGCAAGGCCTGGCTAGACTATAAGCAATGAACAGCTTTTGGCAAAACTAATTTTCAGAAGGAAGTTGGAGCTATAATAGACAAAAAAATGTGTCGATCTAAGGGGTATATATCAGTGGCAGAGCGCTTGCCTTCATGCACAATGTCTTGGGCTTGATCCCTAGCAGCAGAAGAAAAAAAAAGTGTAAGTGATGCATTTCCAAACATTGTTAAGGGATATTATAAACTGAATTGTACATAATGTCCAAACATATATATTGAACGCTTAATTCCCAAAAGGATTATGTTTGGCTTATGAAGAGGCAATAAAAGTTAAGTGAAACTTCAAATGTGTGGCCCTAATCCAATCAGACCTGGAGTATGTTTAAGAGGAAGAAGAGACGCAAGAGAGCTCACTCTCCACATGTGTCCACAGGAAGACACAGCAAAAGAAATGTCTGCAAGACAAGGAGGAAAGCCTCACCAAAACAATCATCTTGACACCTTGATCTTGGACTTTGTGTTAGCTTTCTGTAACCCGAGATAACCAATTTATATAGAGAAAAGGTTAATTTTGGCTCACAGTTTCCATGATTTCAATCCATGGTTGGGGTTGATCCATTCACTTTGGGCCTATAGTTAAGCAGACATCATGGTAGGCACACATGGCAAAGCAAACAATCCTCATGGCTGGGTCACAAAAGAGAGAAAGAGAAAGAGAATAGCTCCTTTCAAGGGCATGCCTCTGACCCAAAGTCCTCCTACCAGGTCCATGTCTTAAAAAGTCCCACCACCTCCCAATAACACCGAGCTGGGGATCAAGCCTTTAACACACGGGCTTTGGCGGGGACATTCCAGATCCAAACTGTGGCAGACCTTCAGCCTCTAAATTGTGAAAGACAAGCATCTATTGTTTAAGCCAACTCTTTGGTGTGGTTTTTTTTATGAAACCTTGGGGGATTCATATTTTCCTAGTAAGCTCTCTTTAATTTATCTAGTTTCTCATGCTTAGAGTAGTTATAATCTCAGGGCCTAGTTCATATGGAGCAATCCATGCAGAGTTCTCTGCACATTGCCTCCTACATAGTGCAAGTTCAGTGGATGCTTGCTGCAAATCGTTTGTGGAGAGATAACTCCAGGCTCCTGAATGAACCATGGCAAACAGGGAGGGCCAGTTCGATAGGTTAATGTGGGCACGTAGGCAGGCCTAACCCAGCTCACACCTTTCCTCATATCTGTCCCAATTCCTGATGTCACTCTTCTCTACTGTGTTCACCTTGTGTTCCTGGCCGGTCCTCATCTTCTTCAAATGGCCTTCAGTTTGGTGGCAGCAGCCCCACCTCAGGGCTACCTGAACCTAGTCTCTCTTCCGTCTGCACCTCCATTTCCAGCAGATGAGGCTCCCTGGCAAAGGCCAAGCCCCGCCTTCACCTCCTATGACACAGGTGCGGTGGCTGCTGCAGGACTGATGGAGAGTGGCCCAGCCTCACAAGACTGGCCACACGAGACTTTGAAATTTAGGGCTCTCAGCATCTTCATACAACAAGCCCTGCAGTCCCTGAGCTGCCACTCAGCTGTCCCTTCCAGGCGACAGCTCCTGGTGAGTGGCTTCTTTCACAGCTGCATCACCTCCTTCAAGACTGGTCAGAGCCATCATCCCCAGGAAGTACCAAGCATGCTGTCATGGGCCTCCTTTCTCTCACCCTCCTAGCACAGTAGGTCTGCTATTATACTATGCAAGGATCTATCCTTTCCCGTTGTCTCACTTTCCATGGGCAACACCAGTCCAAAAAGTTTAATGGAAAATTTCAGAGGTAATTTCTAAGTTTTAAATAACCTTCATTATAATATGTTGTAATTTTTCTATTTTATTATTGGCTACTGTTGTTACTCTTTTACTATGCCTAATTTATAAATTAAACTTTATCATAGGTATGTATAGGAAAAAGCATTTTCTCTAAGGTTCTGTACTATCTGAGGTTTCAGGAATGCATGGGAGTTCTTGGAAGGACCGGGGGCTAGACATCACTGCCTCTCAGGCTCTGAATTCACCAAGGCAAGAGCCTGCCATTCACCCTTGGATTCACAACACATCACAAGATACTGTTATGGTTCAGATCTAAAATGTCCTCCAAAAGTCTCATGTTCATGTTCGGAGGTGGAGCCTAATTGGAAGGAGCAGGTCACTGGGGGCATGATCTACAAGGGTGTATTCTCTTCTTTTTCTGCTTAAATTTGTTTTTAATATATTTTATTAGTACAAGTTTGCAGTAACTGATATTTACATTCATCTTAGGGAGTGGGTACATGTACTTAACATATCCTGATATTTTAATTCCCCTTCTCCTCTCCACCCACATGCCCCTCCTCTTTCCCTATTTTCATGATTATCACTATTATTTTTGTTCATGTTTGCAATATTGATTACATTCATTGTGGGCAGTTTATACACACCTCACACATCTTAAATGTTTTTATGTCCCATTCCCCTTTCTCCCTCTCTCCACCCTTGGTCTTTTGGTCTCCTTCCCCTTTGTAAAACATCTATCTCTCTGTTTCCTTTTATCAATCTTTAGTTTGCTCTTTGTACTATGGATAACTCAAATGAGAAAAACCATACAATATCTCAGTTTGTGTGTCTAATTTTTTCATTTAACTTTATGTTTTCAAAGTGTATCCATTTTCTTAGGAATGTCTCTCAAACTTTTCCTTCTCTATAGCTTAGTATTATTCTTTTTTTTTTGGTACCGGGGATCGAATTCGGGTCCTTGCGCTTGCAAGGCAGACCACCGAACTGCTGAGCTAAATCCCCAGCCCCTAGTTTAGTATTATTCAATTGCACATAAATGCTACATTTTCTTTATCCATCCATCGATTGATGGATATATTGGCTATTTCCAAGATTTAGCTATTATGAATTGTGCTGCTATAAACATCAGGATTCATGTATTACTATAATGCAGTATTTTTAGCCTTTTTGGGAAGACACCTAGAGGGGGAATATCTGGGTCAAATGGAATTTCTATTTTTAGTTTTCTGAAAAATCTCTATACTGATTTTCACAATGGTTATACTAGTTTACATTCCCATCAATAATGCAGAAGAGTGTTTTTGCAAAAAGCCATGCCAACATTTGTTATTATTTGATTTCTTTTTTTTTTTTTTTTTGGCACCAGGGATCGAACTCAGGTCCTTGCGCTTGCCAGGCAGGCGGCAGAACCTCTGAGCTAAATCCCCGGCCCTATTATTTGATTTCTTGATGATAGCCATTCTTTCTGGTATAAGATGAAATCTCCGTGTTTTTTTAATTTGCACTTCTGTAATGGCCAAAGATGTACTTTTTTTCATATATTTATTGGCCATTTGTACTTCTGAGAAGTGTCTGTTACAGTTGCTCATCTTTTAATTGGGCCTTTTATTTTGAAGACTCTAATTGTTTTTGAGTCTTTATATGTCCTAAATAATGTTTCCTATGTGACGGATAGCGGGCACAAATTTTTTTCCATTCTGTAGATTGCCTCTTCACTCCACAGATTGTTTCCTTTACTGAGAAGAAGTTTGAAAATTTAATACAATCCCAATTGTTGATTTTTTCTATTGTTTCTTGTACAATTGGAGTTCTATTCAAACAGTCCTTGCCTATATGCCTGTGACTTAAAGAGTTTGATCTATTTTATCTTCCAGAAGGTTGTGTTTCTATTTTAATATTTACATATTCAATCCATTTTGATTTTACCTTAGCATATGTTACGAGATATGGGCCCAGCTTCAATCATCTACATATGGAGAGCCAGTCTTTCCAGCACCATTTGCTAAATAGGCTGTTTTTCCTCCAACATATCAAAGATCAAGTAGCTAAATGTGCCTGAAGTTGTTTCTGCATCCTCTATTCTGTTCCATCCATCCACATGTCTGTTTTTGTACCAATACCATGCCACTTTTATTACTATACCTTTGTAGTATAACTTGAATTTGGGTATTGTGATGCCTCTTGCTTATGCTTGTTGCCCAGGACTGCTTTTGCTGGTCTGGGTCTCTTCTGGATCCACATGAGTTTCAGGATTGTTTCCTATAGTTTGGTGAAGAATGCTGTAGATATTTTGATTGAGATTGTGCTGAATCTATGTATCACTTTTGGGAGGATAGCCATTTTGACAATATTGGTTCTGCCTGTTCAGAATAGGGGATATCTTTCCATTTTCTGATGTCTTCTTTAATCTCCTTTTTCAGAGTACTGCATATATGCTATACTATATTGTTAATCTCCAATGTGGAAGCAAAAAGGAAGGAAAGATATGCAAGGATGGGTGAAAGAGAAGTGTTAAATCAATAGGAGAGGTCGATGAGAGAAATAATATTTAGTAAAAATTAGGTGACCAGGCTCTGTTTAAGTCTATTATAGTCGGAGTAAAGGGTTAGTGATAAGGGTTTTAAGAAGATATTTGTGGGGGCAGGGGCAGGATGTACGTGGAGGGATGTCTAATCTGAATTGAGGAAAGATGCAAGGTTATCAAGACCTGTTTATATATCTGTGTTCCTACAAGACGGAGAGTAGGCAAGGGAAGACAAAAGGCTAGGTAAGACAGGGAGGAGAAAAAAAAAGGAACAGAGAGGACAGAAAGTTAATGTGAAAGAAGATGATGACTGAGAAAGAGCAGAATATAAGGGAATAAACTTGAAAAGAAAACATTTAACAGAGGAAGGAACAATAAAAAAGTAAAAAAATAGTATTGCCACAAAAGCTACAATTAAAGAAGAGGAATAGGAAGAAGGGGAGAGAGTTAGAGAAATTAACTAAATCAAAGCAAATAAAGAGAAAAATAAAAGGAAAGAAAAGTAACCCCCCCGCAAAAAAAGTCAGGCAGGGACCCAGATAAAACACTCCAACAAGAGAACATCCTTGCAGTTCCCACGTGATCACTATGCCATAAAGCCTGAATGTTCACAGTTCCTTGGTCTGATTGTAGGCAGCCTCATCAGTTTTCTGTCTTTCCCTTTGCGTTCAAATCCTGAACTGAGCCAGTCTCAAGAATACACCTGTCAGCCAGCAGGCAGCATCTAACCCATTACCTTGCCTTGACTTAGAGCCTCTATACCCAAGCTCCTCTCTCTGTCCAGAGGCAGAGGCGGGCAGGCATCCCTTGTCTGAGGTGAGCACCAGGGAGCATTCCACAGAGATTCAGCATTCCCCAGTGTTTGGAGGTGGGAGATGAGGCAAAGGGCTCAGTATACACAGCCAAGCGTTAGAGAAGGCTGACAAGGAGAAGATGCCAGAATCTGCAGGGTCTGTCTCAGGAGTCTAGCCTATGCCTCGGTGCTCATTCGTTCCCATGGGCTATTTGGAAAGCTTTTAAGATGGCTGCTGCCCGAAGGAGCAAGGCTGGGGTGGTGCATGTTGGCTTTGGCACCAACACTTCTTTTCAACTATCCAGATCCTTGACTTGATCTACATGTATCATCTTTTAGATGAAAGTTCTGTGTTAGGGTGTGGGTCCCTCCCCCACTCCAGAGTACTTTTGTTTTCAGTGAATCTTCTCTACCTGATGTAATTTTTCCTCTAATCAGCCATATTGGGTATCCCCTTGGAGAGATAAATTCTCATCCCAGGATCTTCTCTTTTTTCCCTGCTTCCTGACTGCCAGGTGGCAAACGGCTTTCCTTTGCCCTGATATTTCTGCCTTGGAACCAGGTGACATGGACTGAATCCACAAAACTGTGAGCCAAAGTAAGCCTCTCTTTTTAAGCTGTGAGTGTTGGGCGTTTTGCCTCAGTGAGCAAAAAGTGACTAACACATTCATGATATCCATGTGTTGAAGGCTTGGTAGTCAGCCTGTGTTAGTTTTGGGATGGGCAAAACTTTTAGGAGGCAAAACTCCCTACTGGAAGGGAATTAATCAATTGGGCATACTTTCCAAGGGGATACTGGGATCCCCTTTGGGAGCACATTTCTTCATTCTTTGCTTCCTGGACACCCTGAGGTGAGCTGCTTTGCTTTGCCATGTGCTTCCCAACATGGTGTGCTGCCTTATCACAGGCCCAAAGCCATGGAACCAAGTGACAAGGACTGAATCCCTTGAAACCATAATCCTGTCCTCTTTTCAATATTTTATGGAACATATTAATCCTTATATAAAACAATGGGCTAGAATTAGACCATTGCAGTATTTACTAACCCTGGACTCATGCGTGATAGGAAAGCACTCTAGTACAGAGCCATACCTCATCCCCGTTAAAACTTCTAACTTGTAGGAAAAGTCACACAGTGAAAGGGTAGAGATTCTGAGTGATAAAATGTGTATCTTTTTCTTTCTGAGCTGAAAGTGAAATCTTAGCTGTCTGAATCACCTCATTTGCCATGAATGGTAAAAGTCTATGCTTGCAAGAGTTTGAAATTTGCAAGATGATAAACAGGAGGATGACTGTGGGGCTGTTTAGTGATGTCAGAACTGCGTAGTTAAAAATGGTTAAGGCCCCAGCACTCAGGAGGCAGAAGGATTGCCTGCCGTAAGTTCAAGGAAGCCTGAACTACATAGCAAGATCTTGTCTCCAAACAAACAAACTAAAAAAGTTTTGTGTAGTCAATTTTATAAGTATATTTTACCACAATTTGTTTGGGGACTTGGACCCAGGGCCTCATTTATGGTAGGCAAGTGTTCTACCACTGAGCTACACCGGCAGCCCACAGTAGTTTTGATAATAACCTCACTCCTGATTTTATCTCACTACCACTTTGCCCTGGGCCCTGATTCACTTGTGTGTGTTTGTGCGTGTATATGCACATTTTTGGTTTGTTTCTTTGCTTTTGTTTTTTTGAGACAGGGACTCACTATGTATTTGAGACTGACCTGGAACTCACTAGGTAGCCCAGGCTGGTCTCGAGCTCACAGTGATCCTCCTGTCTCAGCCTCCCAAGTGCTGGGATTACAGTGTTTGTTTTTAAGAGGCAGGGTTTCACTGTTTCTTAGGCTGCCCAGAACTCCTAAGTTCCAGCAATACTTTGGCCTCAGTCTCCCAAACAATGGGAGTATAGGTACATGCTACTGATTCCAGCTTTTCTATTTTATTTCTAAGCTAACTTAAACCCTTACTTTGATATGGTGAAACACAAATGCATTTTACAATCACAAAATATCAGTGATAAACCTCTCTGTCCTGTGACAGTGTAGTCGTCACCTTTGGAGGAGATGCACATCCATGGTGTTGGAGATTCAGGCTTCCTCCTTCCCCCACACCCCATGGTGCTGCCCATACCTGCAGGGTTACAAGTTGTCCCCTGCCATACACATTTAGCCTGATCCCAGCCAGCCTGGGCCAGCAGCTGGAGGTGAACTGATCATGTCCACTCACTTTCTGTTGACTGGAACTTTGTTCCATGACCATCACTTGGCCATAAATGAGGCTTGGAAATTGTCTTTCTCCTCGGTAGCCACTGTCCCAGTCAAACATGAAGGTCCTGGGCTGGGGATTTAGCTCAACGGCACTGAGCCTTCCTTGAAAGGACAAGGTCCTAAGCTCCATCTCCAGTGCCAAAAAGTAAACAAATAAATAAGAAAAAAAAAAAAAAAGAAAAAGAAAATCCTATGACTGAAGAAGGGAACACGGAAAATGAAATTGGGGCATAAGTGACATTTCTACCTACATTTTATAGTTTCCAGGGAATTCTTGAAGGGGGACGAAAATAGAAAGCTAGAAGTAGTTTTGTGCATCTAAACCAGAGATCTCAAGTGTATTGCAGTGGGGTGCGCTGGCTAAGACCAAGCTCTTTGTGCATCTGTCTGAGGAAGCTTCTCCTCAGCTGTTTGCCTGTGATGGCCATGCTTTGAGGCTTTGTCTGTTTTTCTTTCATGAAGGGGTATTCACAGGGAAGCCAGGGTTGGCCCCTTGGGGATGCTGGCAGGCTTTCACCTCTGGTTGGGAAGAGTGGGATAGGACTGGCTCGGAGTCTAGGGAAGACCACATTCCCTTGGACTTCAGTCCTAGGGTGTTGGAGGCCCAACAACCAGAGCCTGTGAAAGGGACAAATGAGGTATAGGTGCTCCATGCTAAGGCAAGTCCACTTCCCCAGGGATGTGGGAAAGACTTCCTTCCAGCAAGGGGGCCATCTCAATCATCAGCCATCCTAGTAGATAGCAATTATGAAGTCTCAAAGGCCCAAAAGACACATTTATTCCGCTCTGTGGACTGCACAAGCCAGGGATCCTCAGTGGGGTGATCTGGCCCCTGCTCTGAGGTAGGTGGGAAATAGGTCATGTGATGCCCACCACAAGGCCTGGCATGGTCTGGGTTTTGTAACTCTAAGCAGTCACACAGGGTGGAACTTGTCATTTTTTACTGACCTTTAAGAATATCTCTGAAGGGCTGGGGATGTAGGTCAGTGGTTATACCATCTGCCTCGCAAGTGCAAGGTTCTGAGTTTGGTCCTTGATACAGAGGTGTGGGGGGGATGTCTGTGAAGCTGGGTAAAGTGACACATGCCTATAATCCTGGCACTTTGTGAAGCTAAGGCAGCAGGATTACAAGTTCCAGTACTACCTGGGGAACTTAGTGAGATCCCCATCTCAAAATAAGACAGGCTAGTGATGTAGCTCAGTTATGGAGTATCCTTGGGTTTGATCCCTCGCAAGCGTGTGCTAGCATGTGCATGCACACACACACACACACACACACACACACACACACACACACAGGCCTTGCAGAAAGACACATTCTAGTCATAGTAATACATAGCAAAGAAGAGAGTAGATATGTGTGGGGGAGGGAAAGTGAGGCAACAGTGGGTAGGTGGCATTGCAGTGTTTGGGGCCTACAGGATGGGGCTGCAGCGGGAGGCCCTAGGCTCCCATGGAGAAAAAGAAAGAGGTTTGGCAGTGGGTGCCTTTTGGCTGAGGGGAAGCCACAAGAAACAGAGCAAAACACGGGAGTGCTGCCCAAGTTCTGAGACACCAGGCAAGGGCTTCTGCAGGCAGCGAGCAGCGTCGCAGTACAGGCTTTCCACTCCCAGACCTGCTTCCTCCTCTACCTCCTGGGGATTATCCCCCAAACCTCTCTCAGCCCTCTGTCCTCTGTCCCAACAGCTGCTTTGTGGAGGCCTGAGGGACCACACACATTTCTTTTCATGTCTCCCCAGGCAGTCTGGCTCTCCCAGATCCGAGCAAGGTCTCAGGAGTACTCTGCATGAGCAGCGCACAAGGAGGAGGTCGCCTCCACTCAGAGCCTTTATTTCCCTTGCAAGCCACCTTCTCTCTGCCATGGACCCCGCCTGATGGTTCCCAGTGCGTCAGACCGGGGACAGGTAGGAGAGCTTCAGCAGATGTGGGGCGAGGGGGCGGTGCACCCTGGCTGGTGGGGGTCACCCTGGTCTTCCCAAAGGAGGCAGATCGGGGCTGGGCAGGAGAGGGGCGCCATGGAAACTTGGTCTTCCCTCTTTCAGAGATTCTTCTTCAGTACTCGAAAGTCACTGTCTTGACCCGAAGGTATTCATTCAGGGCCGCCTCTCCTGAAAGACAAATGGCGCAGTGCACTGCTCAGGCGCAGCGTACATACTAACAGGGTCCCAGGAGCAGCCATAGGGTGACCCTGGCGCACTGTACTTGAGCAGGTGAGAAAGTGATGCTCAGCTGAAGTGTGCAGGATGCCAATGCAGGCAGGCATGGGATGCAAACCCAACCTGGAATGACTGTTCTAGAACCTTCCCCAGCTCCTACACCGTTGTGATAGGGTAAGATGGGGGAGGGAAGACAACAGATTGTCTTCCTGTTTCCTGGCCCATCTCCTCCCCCACTGCTGCCACAGCCACCTCCAGATGAAGCTATGGCTGGGGAAGCAGAAGCTCTGCAGGACTCCAGAGGACTCTGACACTTGCCAGCACTTTGTGGCTGGTACGTCTCGGCCCCATGACGATGCTTGTGGTCCCTGGCTGGCTGAGAGCTCCACCTGTTTCCACTGCCTCTACTTGCAGCTCCCCCAACGCTGCTGCTGCAGCCCTGTGTCTCTGGCGCACCCTAGGTGGACTGTTTGAAACGTTTGGTTTGGGAGTTTATCACAGGGCCTTCAGGATCCTCTCTATGCAGGACACAGGGACCAGAGTGTGAAGAGAGCTGGGGGATCTCAGGGGAAAGAGTCTAATGTGACCATGGTCACTTCCTAGGGCCTTGGCACCCACAGCCATCCCTGGATGGTGATGGACCTGGTGGATACTCATGGTGGGCACCAGGAAGGAGTCATGGAAGGAGGCAGAGGAGGCAGCCAAGAAGGACAGTGAGTGTGCCTGACCTGCATGTGTGTGCTTCTGACACAGGTGAGTGTGCAAGGTGTGTTGGGCTTGCAGAGTGCAATTCAGACAACTCTTACAAGCACCCAGGGTCCCTGTGGGGCTTGAAAGATGGGAGGTTAAAACAGCACCCTCGGATTCCAGCCTCAATTTGATCCTCCCTACAGTCCCTGAGCAGGCCCAGCAGTCCGAGGAAAGCAGCCATGGCCCCTCAGAGACAGCACTCTGCTTGCCCCAGACCTTGGCAAGCTTTTACATCAAACCCAGTGAGTCCACAGCTGTCAGTTTCCACGGTGGCAGGCGGGAGAGAGGAGGATGAGCAATGTAAGGAAAGAGGTGTGCTGGGGCTAAGTACCCAGCATGTGAGGCATGTGCTCCACCTGTGGGAGGCTGGAGCCTGCTGACTCCTTGGAGGTGTCATCCCTACTCTGGGCGATGAGAACATTCACTACCACCCACAGCTCCCTGTTCCTTTGAGGCTAAAGTCCGAGCCCCTGACCATGGCCTCCAGGGTTCTGGACATCTGGGCACTGACTGCCTCTCGGTCCTCCCCTTGACCACACCAACCACTCAAGCCTCTCCGTGCCTTCGAGGTCAAAGTTGGTTCCCTCTGCTTTAAACAAGTCCCTGGTCTCCCAACTTTATGGCTATTTCCACCTTATCATGCAGGTCTTGGAGCAGTGTCACCTCCACAGAGAGGCCTCCATGCTCTGTGACTAGAGTCTGCTGCCTGGTTATGTCTCCTGCCCTTTTCCTAGTACTCTTACCTCTCTGCAATGTCTCACTCACCAATTTAATTATTGCTTGTCCCCGCCCAAGAAGAAGTAATCACCTAATTGATAGTCACTCTGTTCAGGGTGACACTGCCTGAACAGTCCAGCAGCTGGGACAGAAGTTGGTTGAATGAATAAATGAGAACAGCCCTACAGGCAGGATTAGGTTACCCAAATCTTTGCCAAATCCGGACTGCTTGAATCCTCCAAAGGGAGCAGCCACATCAGTCTTGTTGTATGTGTTGACAAACACAGTGCCTGCTTCAAGCTTGTCACTGACATACAGGGCCTTGTTGATATCCCGGGTGAAAACTCCAGAAGCCAGGCCAAATTCTGTGGCGTTGGCCCGAGACAGCACAGTGTCCACATCCCTGTGGAGAAAACCCAGGCGCACCCTGAGGGAAGTTCAGAGGGGCTTCATCCCGGGATACAAGATGAAAAAAGACCAGCATCTTCCCCCAAACCTGAGCCAGGCCCCCTCCAAATTCCTTGCAAGGCTTAAAAAGAAGAAAAAGTGCTAGGGCTGAAGCAAGTCTGAGGAGACAGAGGACAGAGTAGAGAAGGGCAAAGAGAGAGAGAGAGAGAGAGAGAGAGAGTGAGGAGGAGAGCTGGACGTGTGACACATACTTGTAGTCCCAGCAACTCAGGAGGCTAAGGTGATAGGTTTGCTTGAGCCCAGGATTTCAGGTCCAGTCTGGGCAGCAAAGGAAAAAAAAAAAGAAAGAATGGCAGAAGGAGGAGAGGAAGGGAGGGAAGGAGGGAGGGAGGGAGAGAGGGGAGGGAAAGGGAAAGGAAGGAAGAGAAGGAAAGACTGAGGGAGCGGGAAGAGAGAGGAAGGAAGGAAAAAGGGAAGGACACGAGCAAGCAGGGGTAGATTTGCAAAGGCTCAACCACCCAGGAAAAGGCAGAGAAAGATGAACACTCAGGCTGGACATCCAGCAGGAAGCAGAGACCAAAGACCTGTTAACTATTTCGCAGATGACAGTAATGTGTCTTATTCTAATGAAATCAGCCTCTACTGACAACTTAAGCAGCTTGGTTTTTCTGACAGTTGGGCAGTAAAAGTTGAGAATGAGGTATCAATTTGCAATTTGTTCAGTGGTAAATGCCTGAACAATGGATATCCAGAAGAAGACAGGATGGCAAAGGGTGTTCAAACTGCCGAATGAAGTCTCTTCCTTCCCTGTAACTCTGGTTGGCCCCGCTGGGCACTTGACTGATAGGATACGGTGAAACAGATGTTCTGGGGGTTCTGAGGGCAGATGGTAAGGAGCCTTGCAACCTCTAAGTGGCCTCTGTGAGGAGTCTGGTGCCAGGCCAGACAAAGCCTGCAGGGAGTCCCGAGCCAAGGTGAGTGCAGCCACTTGGAGATGGCACAAAGCAGTGATGGGTTATCCACCCAGCCTTGACCAAACTGCACATCCATAGGTGCATGGATTTCTGTTGCTATTCTCAGCCACTCAGCTCGGGGGTGGTTTAGTACAGGGCGATATACCAGCAGCACAGAAGCTACCAGGCTGCAAGACACAGTCAGAGAGGCATAGAGGGAGAGGAGAGGACACAGGAAAATGCCTTTTGTTCAAAGTCAGACCTGAAGTCCTCTTCAGGGGCTCCTCACAAGGGCATCAGGGCCCTCAGTGGGTGAGCAGCACAGGCTGTGTCCCCAGCTTCTTTCCTGTCTGAATTCTCCTGGATGCCCATGGGCCACCTCCCCGCCAAGTTCATGCAAAACCTCCAGTAATCCACAGAAAAGAATCAGTCCCTTGAGAAATGTATGGAGACTCCCTACCCATCAGCAAAGCGTGAGATGATCATGATGGGCCCGAAAGACTCTTCCTTGGCTATGAACATGTGGTCCTCCACATCCGTGAAAACAGTTGGCTCAAAGAAGAAGCCTGCAGAGGAGACAAGCCATAGCATGCAGGTGGGTGCAGTATCCAAATGGTCCATTCTCCCCACCCATGGCCAGGGCCTGGGTCACACCAGCCACCGAGGAGACGTTACACTCCAGAAATGGAATGTCACGGCAACTGTGTGATGGATGCCGACATCTGCGAATGGCTTGCCTACCCCAATCATATCATGCGTTTTTCACAACCCTTTGAACTAAATGCAGCACATGACTTTTTTTGTACATTTATAAATTATATTTCAACATTAACTATGATTTGTAAGATGTGAATTGTGTACAAATGCTTAATGGCTCACAGGGAATGCCAAGTACCCATTCAACAATCATGCACCAGAGCACTGGGCTGCATGAAGACAGTGTGGGCTATTTCTCCATTGTCCTGTTCCACTTACCCTCTACTCTAGGTTACTCTGGGTCCTGATAAGGGGACTTCAGGCCCAGACTCCATATCTTCTTCCTTCCAGTTGTGTATGGACAGAAAGAGGCAGTTCTAGTCCCATGCTGTGCTCTTTACTGGGTTTCAGAAATTCTCTACCCTCCTTGAATCCCTTCATGTTAGGCAATGTAGGTGGTAGCTACTCTTGTTACTGGTTTCTGGGGACAGCACTGTCTCTTGCTCTGCTCTGTGCCTTCATTGTACTCTTTCACAGACCCCCAAACCCTACCATCCATGCCCTGCCAGAGCCCTAGTGATGTTGACCCTGGTTTCAAGGAACTCCTGTCTGGCAGCACAGAGCACAGAACACAAGGAGCATTTGGGTGCAAAGTTAAGAGGTGTGAATTGCCACTTCAGAACTGTCTGCCACTGTTGAACTGTCTGAACACTGGAGAGAGATTACTCAGACCCTGGCCGCTGTGTAAGTAAAGGGCTAGTTAAGACTGCTGTCATGGTTCCCATGAGACAAGATGTAGAGAGCCAGCACAGAGATGGCAGGGATGCAAAAGCAAGGTGTGAGAAAATAATCCACGTTTAATAGAACCAGGAATTAATTAAAAACAGAAAGTCATAAAAAGAGAAGAGTCTGGGATTTCTTTCCTGCCCTCTCCATGCCATCAGTTAGGTGAGAAATTGCTCAGGGCTTGTTGTGAAGTATACAGGAGCAGAAGGGGAGGATAGACCTGCCACCCATCCGCATGGAACAGGAAATACAAGGGGGGAGGATCAGAAAGACCCTATCCCTATGGCTTCAGCCCCCTGCAAGGGCTGGTTTGATCAGAGAGGATTCTGGAGAAGCAGGTGTGTATGCCTGAGGTCAGGCGGGCTACTGGGGTGACTACTGCATTTGAAGTGCCTGGAAAGTGAAGGTGTCCAGCTGGCAGCTGGCTGTGTGCTCAGGAGCTTGGGATGGGGTGTAAGTTTGAGACCCCTGTATAGTAGGATGTGAGCCAGTGTGGGGCATGAGATCTGCCTTCAGAGGCACTCAGAGCTAAGGACAGACCTGGGGACACATCTGCATTGAAGGTGCAGGTGCAGATGGAGTTTCTGCCAAAGGGCAACTGCTGGGAAGTAACAGCCAAAGAGAATGAAAGACAATCCTGAAATCATGTGTCAGGGAATCCATGGGAAGAGAAAATTGTAAGGATACAAAATAGCAATGGCAAATCAAAGTCTAGTAGAGCACAGATTAATGCCAGCCCAAAATACTGTCTACAGTTCTCAGGTCCTCACCTCACTAGTCCCATACCTTGATCTGGCAGGTGTCTGAAGAGCCAAGGCCTACCCCAGCTAGGAGTCCAGATGGGGCCTATGGCCTGGAGATGTGAGGTGGCTAGCCATTACTACCTCCAGTGAGAGCTGGGCCACTGGACTGGCCACCTGAGTTTACCTAAGTGAGCTGGAGTGCTCTGACTGACCTGGCCGAGGGACTTGGTTCCCTCCACAGATCAGCGTGGCCCCCTCTTTCTGGCCACGCTGGCAATACTCCAACAGCTTCTTTAAGTGGGCTTGGTGGTTCTGTGGCCCGTGGTTGGTATCTCTGTCAAGAGGATTGCCGATCTTCATCTTCTTCACCTCTTCCACCTGTACAAGGTACTTCAGTCAGGTCTGCTCAGACACCACTAGTTCTGATGGTGATCACCACCTGCTTCCCTTCCCACATTTGCATTTCTGTACCCACTGCTCATCCCCGAAGACAGCCCACACAGCATATTCCAACTCTTGGGGTTTTCAATTCTTGTTCCAAGCCTACATTCTAGGCTGAAACCCCAGATGTCTCCTATGTGGAAAGGCATGGAAGTCTCTGAGGAGCTCCAAACCTAGTGACAGATGGGCTCAGGGATGGGGGTGAATAGAAGAGAGAAGCAGTTCTCTGTGACCATAGTGGGGTAGGGCATGAGCACAGCACAGGTGTGGCCGCTATTGGTGTGGCCTCCAGCTTCACAGGCCTGCAGGAACTGTTTGTCCTGGGACTCCAGGATATGAGATGGGTGGGAATATATGAGCCACTGCAATAGCCTGTGCCAGAGGGGGACACTGAGTGGAGGGAAGAGGTCTGAGACTCGATTTCACTTATCTGTGCTCACACTTTTGCTTGTTCAAATTCCATCTTTACTCCTCCCTCAGCAAGCCTTTCCTGCTACCTCAGAAATGTCAGTGTGGACCTAGGCTTTGCTGCCTAAAGTTGCGGGCCTGGGTGTCCTCAAGGAAGTAAGAGAATGGTTACAAAATGATTCTGCAGCCTGAGGAGGTGGGGAGTCAGAAAATGAAGCAGGATGTGGTATAAGGTGTTAAGAGGAGGAGCGCTGGTGAACATAACCCTCAGCCAGGCAGACCTCTTGGCTCCTGGTGGAGTCTTCTCCCATTTCTCTCCCTTCTCCTGGTCTCCTTCCAGGGGTTCCTAAGCTCAAAGTCATCACCCTCACTCAGTTAAAACCACAGCATGGCCAGGATGGATTGAGATCTTCCTCTGCCTTTTCTTTCTCCTTTTCTTCTTCCCTCCCTCCTTCTCCTTCCCCTTCCCCTACTCTTTTTCCTCTCCTTCCTTCCTTGTCCTCCAAGGTCAAGTCTGCTTCATCCCCTTGAAAACTCTGCATCCTACAATAGGCCCTAGTCAGATGCAGGCGGAGCTCAAGCAACCAGGACTAGCCTTCCTACCAAGGCTCACTCATGCCCCTGACTGTCCTGAGAGGGATCTACATTTTACCACCAACCCTCCCACTCTTTTGTTTCCTGTTGTCTGTTCCTGACTTGTGACCCAAACTGTTCTCCAATCTCTTCTGATACAAAGAACAACCTTGTTAGGATATGGGATTCATTATGGTTTGAATACAGTTTGTTCATCCACCCCAAATTCATGCAGAATTTTAATTTCTAATATCCTATATTAATGGTAACTAAGAGAGTAAAAATTTATTCTGAGTACAGTGTTTAGAGGCGAGTTCCTTGGGAATTGATTCCATTAGGCCATCAGGGTAGAACTTTCAGGATTGAATTGTGGTGGCTTTGTATGAAGAAGGAGATGTCAGGTCCCACTGACAGAGATATACAGTGATACACTCCTGCCATGATATGATCCAGCCCAGGAAAGCCCTCACAAGAGTTTGTGCCATGCAGTTTGGATCTCTTACTTTTAGAATATTAACTAAAATAAGCTTCTTTAAAATAGAGTAGCCTGCCTCAAGTATTTCATTGTACTAACAAAACACTCACTAATACAGGATTGTGACTCTCTGGAGAATTATCTTTGGAATTCTGGTCTTTCTGGTCACCCTTTGGGAGTATGACTTCCTTGTAGATCCCCAGACAGGTTCTCATTCCTGTGGCCCCCCCCTTACCCATACTTCATTTGGTGATACCCACCCCCTATCATCACTTTGTCTACAGTCATTGCTCAGTCTGTATCATGGCCCAGCTACTCCTATGCTCCTCAGAATAGCAGGACTTGTTTAGCCAGGCTAGTGAGCTCCCTCACTACTATGGTAGAGTCTGATTCAATACTCCTCAACTCTGCACTGGTCATGATGTGCTTTGGCCAGGAGAATGTGGCAAAAACAATGTTTTGTGAGTTCTAAGAGACATCTAAACTTTTCTCATTGTTAGAGTTCCTGCCACTGCCCACCTTGAGCAGCGTGAACACAAACTACCAAATGCAAGACCACAGAGGTGAAGAGAAGCCATCCTAGCTGAGGCACCAATTGCACTGGCTGACCTGGAGATGAAACGTAGATACTTGAGGAAGATCGGATGAATCTAATCCCAAGCCAAACTGCCACCCACAGAATAGTGAGTGTCTTAGTTACTTTTCTCTAGTTGTTGAGATGAAACACCCTAAATCCAAAATTAAAGGGGGAAAGGTTTATTTAGCTCACAGTTTGTAGAGTTTTCAGTCCATAATTGGGTGGCCACTAGGCAGGATGGCATGACAGACAGGCATTGCAGAGGAGAAACAGCTCATGGTGGGCAGAAGGTAGCAAAGTAAGCAAGAGACAAGACAAGCCTCTTTCTGTCCCTTATATTGTGTCCAGGCTATCGGGATCAGGGTGGTGCCAAACCAATCAGTGGACTGATGTAGTAATCACCCACCCTTAATCCTAGCACCCTTAATCCTAGCATTACATTATGAATCAATCACACACTCTAGATTCAGCCACTTCTGAAAAACCCACCTATAACTGCATGAGCTTTGGGGGACATTTAGACATAAGCCATTACTGTGACCTAAGTGATTGGCTATTATTCTCATCTACTTAGTCATGAAGGCCTTTTTTTCCCCAACACTGGGGATTGAACCCCAGGGATTTGCACTGAGCCACATCCCTAGCCCTTTTTCTATTTTAAAAAAAAATTTGAGATAAGTTCCCAGTAAGTTGCTAAATTCTTCAGGCTGGGCTTGAACTTGTGATCATCTTGCCTCAGCCTCTAAAAGGGCATCACATTATCTGGCTTGAAGGTTATTTGTTACACACCGAAAGCTGTCACAATCTGTCCTACAAAGTCCTTTCATTTCCTCACTGACTCTTGTACTTTGACCTGTTATTCAAGATCTGGTACTAGATTGCTACAGTTTGGATCTGAAGTGTCCCTCAAAGCCCCACATGTTAAAAGACTAGTCTTCAGCTGGTCATGCTGTTAGGAAGTGATGGACCCTTTAGGAGATGAGGCCTAGTGAGATGAAATTAGGTCACTGGGGTTGTAACCTTGAAGGGGATATTGGGACAGTGGCCCCTTTATGTCTTTCTCTTTGGTTACTGACTGCCAAGAGGTGAGTGGTTCCTCTGCCACACACTCACACCATGATATACCATGCCACTGCAGACACAAAAGCAACAGAGCTAAATTACCATGGACCAATACTTCTGAAGCCATCAGTCAAAATAGATTCTTCCTCCTTTTAAGTTAACCATCATAGGTGGTTTTGTTACAGAGATCAAGAGCCTCTCCTCCTTTCGTTTATCATATTTTGTCACAGTGACAGAAAGCTGACACACAGATCTTCTCTAGAAATTTCTCCCTAAGAGCCGTCCCACTCTATCCTCACCACACAAGTCCTCTCTTTTCTCCTGGCTTTCTAACTACTGGTTGTCATGTGTTGTCTTTCTAGCATCTCAGCATGTATCTGTTGGGATTCTGCTCTGCTCTCTAGGACCTGAGGGAGAGCTCTTGCCCACAGCTGTGCTGACCAGAGTGGCTGCCTGGTTATTGTTGCCAGGATCAAGGATGGATAGGGGCTCAGACTGTGTCAACTGGTATCCATATCCATAACTTTTCTAACAGAGTTGGTGGTAGGGTGGAAGGAGTTATTTTCCTTTCTGGTTCTGTCTTATAAGAATGTCAGGTTAGCCAGGCTGGGGTGTGGCTTAGTAGTAGAGTGCTTTCCTAGCATGTATGAGGCCCTGAATTCCATCCTGCCATGCCCCACACACAATATTTCTAAAGGGATTCAACACCCATTTGTCCTAGAGGTAAGCCTCCATCCTGCTCTGGTTAACTGAGTCGATAAATCTAGCAGGAGATGGCTGTTTAGTGTGTTCAGCCATCCTCAGTGAGTGAGAGGCAGCTGCTGATGATTGTAGACAGCCTGACACAGGGACTGATGATTGACTTCAGGGGCTGAGTACTTTGTGCCCCAGAGCTCCTGTTGGTGGACCACATCAAAGACGGACTGGACTTGGGGCTATGTCATTGCTCTAGTCTGTCCCTAATCTCCCCTGGACCTTTCTACTTCCCAGGCTTCACCTGAGAAGGCCTGCCTTTAGCAAACCACACACATCTGACTCTTGTCGCAGACAGGCTGTACTTCTAGGAGCTTATCTAAAACAAAGTCTTGTTTTGCTTTTGTTCTAGTTATGCTGGGAATGGATTCTAGGGCTTTGTGTATGCTAGGCAAGAGCTCTACCACTGAATCACATCTGTGGTCTACAAGCACTTTCTGATTATGTCCATTTGAGCTATGAGGTTCCTGTTTCTTATAAACTGAGAATCAGTGAAGACTCAGGACCCCTACAGGTTCCCTGACCCAGATGGATGGTGCCCCAACAGAGAAAGGTCCAGCACCACTTCACCCAGCTATACTTCTCCTCCTCTGAACCCCCTCCAGCTCCCCAGGCTACAATCCCACTGAACTGGCACCCCCGAGACCTTCGGGCAGGACTTACCACCTTCTGCACGAACTGGTCATGGATGGCGTTCTCTACGAAGAGCCGCCCTGCTGCGATGCAGTTCTCCCCTTTGTTGAAGAAGACAGAGCTCATCCCCTTCAGAGAACGGACAAAAATGCCAAGTTAAAAAGCCTCCAGGGCTCCTACCCTAGTTCCCTACCAGGTTGTCTCCTATTTCACAGGAAGGGGAAGTGTGCCTGTGTCCTGTTGTCTTCCTGAAGGCCAGTCTCAGCTAGCATCGGGTCCATATGTCCCGTTCAACTCTCAGTCTAGAGATGAGGTGAATGTATGGGAAATGGAACACTGCAGCACAAGGCAATGTGGTGAGGAGATAAGAATGGGCCCTTAGTACTACTGCTGGAGGATGAGGCCACTGTCCACACTGTAGACAACAGAGAACAAGAGGTAGTGAACTTGAGTGCACCTGGGACCTCTGTACACTGGGAGTTGACCAGAGAGATGCTAGGCAGTATGTGTGGGAAGCAGAAGGGTGACTGCACAGAGTGGCAAGCCTTGTCTTGGTAAGGCCAGGGAAAAGCAGCCAGGCCTGGGGACTCCTGGTAGAAGCTCAGAATAAACACCTTCAGAACATGCTTCTGGAAACTTGGTCAGCTGTTTGAGGGAGGCCAAGGGAAGAAGGAAGACTAGGGTCCAGCCCAGCTCCTCTGGAAGCTGGTACTGTCAACTAACAATGGGGTTCAGGCATACACAGGGGCCAGCAGCAACCAGCCTGGGCACTAAAGTCAACATCCTAGGACTGATGGTTTCACTGGGGGTCTGTGAACAAGATCCCAGCTTCCCTCAGTGTTCCCATCTAAGGAAGTTAGACTCCCTTTTATGACCATGCTGGAGCATCACTTCCTCTTCAGGGAAGAGTGAGACTTAGGGGCTGGGGAATGCATATTTGAGCCCCTGTTGGAGGGCAGAGGGGACCAAGGCATAAAAGTGACAACACTAATGGTAAGAGGAACCCCACTCTTCCATGGCAGGTGCTGCACCAGCGCTGTTTGAGCCCTGCAGATGTTAATCCCTGCAGCAAGAGTAGGAAGTGGATTCAGCATGGCCCCTTGCACAGGTGGGAGCACACAAGCCTGATAGATGAAGCAACTTGCCCCCGGCTGTTCAGCACCAAGAGCCCCAGTGGGGAGTCTTGATCTCCTGCAGGGCAATACATGCAGTGCAAGTGAGACAGCGAAAGACACAGAAATGAGACTTACTGAGAAAGCAGGGGCTGGGATCATCTAAACTGCTCTGGGTAACAGAGACAAAAGGCAACCAAGACCTTCAGCATTTATTGATTACACACATGAAAAGAAGTAGAAACATCTGGCAGCAGTGTGTGAGGCATCTGGCGATGGTGGTTATTGCAGGTAAGGCTGTAAAAGGGAGGCACTGCTTCTCTTGCAGGTGAAAAAAATGGAAATCAGGACTGGGTCGCAGTTAACCAGCAGGAGCCAGGCTCCATGTGAACTGAAGGAGGTGTGGCTGCCTTTTCTATCTGATAGGAAGGAACGCCAGGCCCTGAAACTTTGAGCCTGACCCTGCCGACTGCGATGGCTGATTTACTGGTAGCCGTGTGCACAAATGCTTGGCTCTACCACCGAGTTGCTGAACTGTAGTAGAAACCCTGACCCGATTTACCAGCAAGCTCTCAGTGGCACAAGCTTCTCACTTTCCCATAATTAGGCCGCATTACATCAGGATTCTGACCAAAGCCATAGGTCAAAGTGTCCTATCAGCAAACTGGCTCCTGTTTTCAACTGATGCAGCTGCTTCCAATGGCCTTGATGGTTATGAAACTCCTTGGAGCATTTGTTTCGAAAGGCACAAGAACTCTTCCTATTTTGCTATATTTTTGGTGTCACCATGCACCTGTGTTTACTGAGGCTACACTAATGGTAAGACTTTTTGGAGTCAGACTCCCATCTCCCATTGTCCCTGTACCCCCTGGCTGTCTATACCCCTCCATCTGTGCCCATCCCACTTCCATGCCACCCCTGAGGCTCAGCCCTTACCATCTGTACAGCCTTGTTGAGGTCACAATCAGCAAAGATGATGAGGGGTGACTTCCCACCCAGCTCCAGGGAAACCTTCTTCACATTACTCAGGGCACAGCTGAAAGAAAAAAACTCGGGATTGGTGCCCAAGAGCACTGGGGCCTCTTAGGTGGGGAGGACAAAGGTAGGTCCAAATCATACTATGCCACAAAGAACAAGACTGGGTCCAACATGCTCCACCCCTGCAGCCACTTTCTTATTCCTCCAACACCTAACCATGAGGCCAGCTCTCATTGCCCTCATCTTCTGGGCCATTCCTTTTTTTTTTTTTTTTTTTTT